>NC_037670.1:76262587-76603255 GCF_003255815.1 Theropithecus gelada
GATGTAAATGACGAGTTGATGGGTGCAGCAGACCAACATGGCACAAGTATACATATGTAACAAACCTGCACGTTATGCACATGTACCCTACAACTTAAAGTATAATAATAATAAATAAATTAAAAAAAAAAAAAAAACTACCAGAACTGATAAGCGAGTTTAACAGGATTCAAAATTGATATACAAAAATTCATATATATATATTTATTTTATTTTATTTTATTTTATTATTTTTTTTTGGGGTGGGGGAGATGTAGCCTTGCTCTGTAGTCCAGGCTGGAGTACAGTGGCATGATCTCAGCTCACTGCAACCTCCACCTCCTGGTCTTGGTTCAATCAATTCTCCCGCCTCAGCCTCACGAATAGCTGGGATTACAGGCATGCACCACCATGCCCAGTTAATTTTTGTGTTTTTAGTAGAGACAGGGTTTCACCATGTTGGCCAGGCTGCTCTTGAACTCCTGACCTCATGATCCACCCGCCTCGGCCTCCCAAAGTGCTGGGATTACAGGCGTGAGCCAACGCGCCCTGCTTGATTTTTTATTTATAATAGCACCAAACTTTTAAGAATTAAACTTAAGAAACAATCTTACTCACAATTAATAAAAATATTTAAGAATAAGTTTAACAGCAGAAATGCAATTACTCTACACTGAAAACTACAAAACATTGCTAAAAGAAATTAAAGAAGGCTTTATGGAAATGAAGAGATGTGTCATGTCAATAGATTGGAAGATTCAATAGTGTTAAGATGGCAGCACTCTCCAAATTGATCTATAGATTAAACACAATTCTAATCAAAATCCTAATAGGATTTTTTGTAGAAATTAGAAAACTGATTCTCAAATTTATATAGAAATTAAAAGAAGCCAGAACAGCCACAATTTTGAAGAATGCTATTGGAGAATTTACACTACCTGATTTCAAAACTTACTGTAAGTATTACAGTAACTGATACAGTGTGGTATTGGTGTGGGGACAGACACAGACAAATGATACAAAATAGGAAGCCCGGAAATAAACCGGTACATTTACAGGCAACTGATTTTCAACCAAGTTTCCCAGATAATTCAAAGGCAAGAGAGTAGTCTTTTAACAAATGGTTATGGAATAATGGGATATCTATAGGCAAAAAAAAAGGGTGAGGGAGAATTTAGATACTTATTTCAAATCACACACAATTGTGAACTCAAAATAGAATATAGACCTAAAAGTAAGAGCTAAAACCATGAAACTTCTAAAAGAGGCCGGGCACGGTGGCTCACGCCTGTAATCCCAGCAGTTTCGGAGGCCGAGGCGGGGGAATCATGAGGTCAGAAGATCGAGACCATCCTGGCTAACATGGTGAAACTCCGTCTCTACTAAAAATACAAAAAATTAGCCAGGCATGGTGGCGGGCACCTGTCGTCCCAGCTACTTGGAAGGCTGAGGCAGGAGAATGACGTGAACCCACAAGGTGGGGCTTGCAGTGAGCCGAGATTGTGCCACTGCTCTCCAGCCTGGGTGACAGAGCGAGATTCCATCTCAAAAAAAACAAAAAAAAACAAAAAAAACAATGACTTCTACAAGAAAATCTCCGTGACTTTGGATGAGGCAAAGATTCTTAGCACGGTCCAAAAGGAGAAGTTGTTAAATTGTACTTTATCCAATTTAAACACTTTGCTCTCCGCAAAACATCATTAGAAAACCAAAAGATTAGCCACACACTTGGAAGCAATACTTGCAAATCCCATAGACGTTAGTATAGCAATGATTGTTTTAATTAACATGAGTGATAATTTTCAATTTGGAAGGATGCTGTTTTAATATATGTAGTGTGGCACTACGTATATTTAATATATGTAGTGTGGAGAACATAAATTTTAAAGTAAAATAGTTCTGAATTTGAATCACGGGTTAGCCCCTGCTGATCTGAAAGGATTAAAGTATATTGCTTAACCTTTCTGGGCCTCACATTTCTAAGGAAATCTGGAAAGAAGCAATCTCATGAGAATGTGGTGAAGATTAAATGAGATAGAATTTGTAAAAACGCCTAGTAGACTGCCTGAAACACAAAATGGTATTCTAGAAATTTTCATATTTCATGTTCCCAAAATGTATTAAGGTAGAAGGCAGCTATTAAAAAGCATATTTAATAGGTTATGTTTGATAAAATAGAATTTGCTTTTTTCTAATTATAAAAGAACGCTTGGTTTTCATATTTTGGATGAAGAAGAGTACTTTTAAAGAATAAAATCAATTGCAATTCCCAAATCCTGATGATCACTATTGATATTTTGATATATTTTCTTTCAAAATCGTCCAGGTATACATTTGTGGGCTTTGGATCTTGTTCTCTTTTTTTGTTACATTTCTAAATTTGAACAGTTAGGCAGTCAACAAAACATTTGTGAAAATTTTGGCAGTAGTAAGCATTTGTTGTCAGCTGAAAACTTTCCACGTTAGCAAGTAGATTTGTGTATAAACACGGAATAATATTGGGCAGAGTGTAAAATTTTTTTTTTCTCTCTCTCTCTCTCCGCCCCTCTCTCCCTATCGATTTACCTACATATCCGTTCCATGCATCATCTGTCTATCCTCTTTGCAACCATTCATCCATCAATCTATCCATCCACTCATCCATTCATTTTCCTATCATCTATCCATCCATTCTCTATATCTTTATATGTCTAACTATTGGTCTTAGAATGCAAATATTGAAGTGAGTTGAAAAATGAAGTTACATTCTTCTGAAAGAAAAATTCGATTGATTAATTTCTTTAATAATAAAATATGGATTTGTCATTTCGGTTTATACAGAGGACATTTTTTATAAATTGAATGGAGGAAGTCTCAGCTCCAACATTTGACAAAAATGTATATAAAGCACACCTTAAAGTAAAGGAATTCTATTTAAAATGTAGTATAGACAAAAGTGTATTGAAAAGGACAATATTTTCATCATCCAATTATTTCTGAGTGTTTTTTGTTTTTTGGTTTTTGTTTGTTTGTTTGTTTGTTCGTTTGTTTTGAGATGGAGTTTTGCTCTTGTCACCCAGGCTGGAGTGCAATCTTGGCTCACTGCAACCTCCACCTCCTGGGTTCAAGTGATTCTCCTGCCTCAGCCTCCCAAGTAGCTGGGATTACAGGTGCATGTCACCACCCCTGGCTAATTTTTTGTATTTTTAACAGGGACAGAGTTTTGCCATGTTGAGCAGGCTGGTCTCAAACTCCTGACATCAGGTGATCCACCTGCCTCAGCCTCCCAAAGTGCTGGGATTACAGGTGTAAGCCACCATGCCGGGCCCTGAGTGTATTAGGCTTTCACGGGATCTTGCTAAGTAAAATAGTAACTGCTATAAATGTTTTTGCATATTCCCCCTGCAAAAAAATGAGAAAGTAAAAGATGATTGATTTAACATGTTTTTTATAAGTCAGGTAGCGTCTAGTTCTTTGCTTTCAATAAAATGGAAGGGGAACTTAATGAAATTGTCAGGTTATAAATCATTTAAAATAATTTTCAACGATAGTTTACTCCAACATGTTTGGCATTTACCTCAGAAGAAGTTCAAAGAATTCTGTGACATTGCTATATCAAAAGTCCTTCAATTCTGATCTATTTATTCAAGTAAACATGTTTCTCAGTACTTACATGTTTAACAATGAAAAAAATGAACAAAAGTGATGCTGAACCTTGTCTCTTTACATGAATAAGTAGTATTTCTCAACAAACATAGGTACCAATTAAAAAGGCTCAATAATGTCATTAAGAGGTGCAATTCCAATAACATTTTACCTTTATCATCTATAACAGTTTATCAAATTGGCAATCTATTGTTTAGAGAAGTTAATTTTACTAACAAAGAAAACTCAATCCAGACTCCAAACTTGAAGTATCACAGGAAATTAAATTTTTTATTTAAGTTTTATACATGTTTTTAGTATTGAGATCAATTCTAATACTTTATTGATCAATAGTGTGATCAAAAAATAATTTCAACTATAAAAACACATTATATTTGGATAAAATTCAGTGGTTGAAGAAGAATTCAAGGAGGTGGGCTTTTCAATTCAAGAAGAGGAATTATCAATGCAAAATTAATCAGTGTGAAATAAGAGTTTGGTCATGTATTTTTAAGTTGATAAGACTAGATAGAAATCACTATAGTATTTAGATACCTTTGGATACACATAGAAGGTTACTCTAACAGTTCCACTGCAATGTTTACAATCGGTCCAAATTTATATCCTTTGTAACTAGATTGATATCCATTAATAATTTCTTGTTGTCCATTAAAATGTGTAAGTTCATAGTTTTTCAAGTTTATTTTAGAAGATACAGAGTTAAACACTGAAAACCATTAGTTCACAGTCTGCACACTAGACGCTACTTCTTGAAGCCTGTAGTCTGTAGTATGGCCTTCAAGGTGCTTCACAATCTAGCCCCTTCCTACCTCTCTCACTCTTCCTTTCTCACTGAATTTTAGTCTTGGCCAACTCTTCTCTTTCTTACCTCCAATTCTTAAAAACCTCCAAACTTTTTCTCCTTTTTCTGATGAATGAGTTCCTCCTATCCCTTAAGACTCAGCTCCTCTGAGAGGCTATCACTGAGAGGTTACACCAGCGTGCCCCCAAAGTACTACCAGGTCCCTCTATCACAATACTTACGGGTTTCTCAGATTGTTTATTTATATATCAGTTTGCCCCACCGGTCTGTGACTTCTTTTATTCACATGTGTCTCTTCAAGCTTTTGGGCACATAGTAGCTGCTGAAAAGTACATATTGAATGAATGACAGGACGAACGTGTCCTGACATCCTCACTCTCATTTTTTGATTATTCATTTTTAATAAATTTCTAAATCAGCTAACCCAGTCACCCTACATCTCTTAACACAGTCTACTTATTTCTTCTCACTGCCTTGCTTGGGCTCTGCTCACTCATCGATGCCCTCAGCCTTTGTTTTCTCCACTAATTGCCCAAAACAGTGCCTCTCTGGTTGACAATGTTCTGGCAACGTTGGCAGCTTTGAACCCACTGAGCATTTTCTCATAAAAACAATGTTTCAAGTAGTAGTTAGGTTAGGCCACAGAGTGTAATCTACTCAAATGTAGTGAAAACACTAGTTGTCTGCAATAAAAGAAGATTCAACCCGAGGAAAGTAAAAATGTTGTTGATAATGCAACATACTTTTCAAAGATGAGCTTCTGTGCCTTTATTTTTTAAAGAGTTCGTGGAGAAGATGTGTCTTTCCTGTGGTGGCCTTAGTAGATGGGAGATGAACTAATTTTTGTTAAATGCCTGCTCCGTGCCAGGCACCATGTGCATTTTATGTGTTGTATCACCTAAGTCTCATGATACTTTTGCCAGATGTGCAGATAGCCTTTTCTGTATTACAAACCACCCCACACTTACACGACCCTCATTTATGAGCCCAAGATTCTGTGAGGTGGGCATAGTTGGATAATTCTTCAGTTGGTCTCCTGGAGCTCACTCCTGCAGCGGCACTCAGCTGGTAGATGATGAAATGGCAACGGCAGGGTGATCTGGAATGATTTGGGTGATCTGTTGGCTGAAGCACCTTGGTTTTCCATCATGGGGCCTTTCCAGCAGGTTGACTCAGGCTCACAGCTGCAGTGTCAAAGAGGGGGAAAGTGGAAGTTGAAAAGCTTTTGGAGGACTCAGTTCCAATCTGACACACTGTCCCTTCCTTCACATACTGGTCAAAGAAAGTCACAAGGCCAGATTCAAAGGGCTGGGATATAGACACCATCACTTTATGGGAGGAAGTGCAAAAACTATGTGGCTGTTTCTAATATACCAAACAAGGGGCATTGTTATTCCATTCCGTGGGTGCCAAAATCCTTCCAAATGTACAAATTCATAAGTAATAGAAGCAGTATTTGAGCCCAGATCTCTCTAAATGCCCAGTTCTTCTACTCTGTACTATACCAGAGCACCTTAGGTAGCCTTCCTTTTCCTCCTTTCCATTCTCTTTCTTTCTCCTCCTTTGCCTCTCTCTATCCATGTCCAGACTCTAAGAGGAGGAAGCAGAAGAAAGAAAGGGTGGGATGCAGTGAGATTCACGCCAGAGTTATGTGCCACGGTCTCTGAGTAACTAGCATCTTAGGGAAACAAGGCCAGCAGTAAGACACATTTTAGGTGAATATTTTTACACCTTTCTTTCTTGTTTTCTTTTCACCAAATATTGTGTTCAAGTCCCAATTTCCCCTGTTACTAGCTGTATACTTGGCAAGGTACTTACCCACTCAGCCTCCATGTGCTCATCTGTAAAATGAGAGTAATAATTCCTACATCTATGAGTTGTGAAGTTCAAATGAGATAATAATATATGCAAAAAACATTTTGAAAACCGTAGGGCACACACTAGCAATGCGATGAATTATTCATGCTTCTACTCGGGGTCAGAAAGGAAGTATAGTCATGCTGACTGTGGTTCTGAAAACTGCCAGGTGCTTTCAAGGCTTTTCAGCGAAGTGTGGGTTTCAGACAAATGGGAAATCTAATAGACCGCTCTCTGCAGTTGGCTTCATTTCCAGCCAGCACAGATATGATTATAATTAGAGTTTCAAGAGTCTGTTTCACATCAAAAGGATTCCTTGGCCCAGTCTGCAGTCTACCTGAGGTATGTGGCCAGACGTGATCCCTGTGGCAGGTGTTTTTATTCGGGCCCATTTGCTTCTTTTCCTGTGCTACCAGGAGTGTCTGTTTCTATTATACTCATTATTTTCAGATACCAGGTGAGAAGAGACTTTCCATATGTGAGATTTCAGATGGTGACCACTGAGCAAAATGCATAGCTCTCGCCCCCTCTCCTCACTTCCTAAATGAACAGCAACTCAGGCAAATTCACTTTAACTGAGCCAGGCCTTTTATTAGAAGCCAGAGAATAGTCGGTAATGGTAGGAATTACTCTGCCCATGCATTTCTCCCAGGAAAAACATTCGTTAGCCTGTCAAGGAAGTGAAACCTCTTATTAGAAACTGTAGAAAAGTCCATTTCTCCATTTTTGCTGCTAAAGGATTCAGAACACATCTCACTGCACACCTGAAATTAACAATTCAACTGGAAGGAGAGGTGAGCCCACTGGAGACAGGTGGAGATGGCTGAGTGAGCAGGACTCCAGATCAGAGCTCAGCCCAACCTGGGTGTTCATGATTTCAAACCCCATTATGGCCTTTTCTGCAGGGTGCTTTTGATCATCATAACTCTTCACTGGGCAAAGTGATGATAGCGGCAAGACTCACCCAGTGTTCAGAGACAGATATTTTTTTTTTGCTTCTTTTTATCTAGCTAATGATTTTCCAATTTTAGCCAGCAGTTCTGAGAAGCCACAACTGTCATAAGAGTCCTTGATGGGATTTCTCTGAGTAAAATTCAGAAGAAAAGCCCACATGTGTAAGTACAAAGAAGCAGGTTGGTTTCAAGCTGCCCCATTTGCCTTGCATTTATCCTTCTAAGCCATGGATTAAAACAAATGCTAATGATGGAGTTGAATTTTCAGGGAGAGGAAACAGCATCCAAGGTTTATGATCACTGGGGTCATAGGAATGGAGACTCCTTAGGGACAGACTCCAAGGAAAGGTCACTTTATGCCCTACGGTCACCCACTATTCCTGCTGCACCAAACTATTGTTGGTTTTCAATTCTTGCATCTCATCAAGTCTATTATGCCATTGATTGCAAGAATATTATTTTAGGTATTAATGAAAAAGAAAAGTTGCTGCTAATTGAAGTAAGAAATATATGGAGAAATATACCGGGATGTTTCAGGCCACCAAGTCTTGTTTCTCTCTTGGGAGTGCTTCTTCTCTCACCTGCTTTTCTCCTACCTGTTATGGTCTCTCCAAAATCACATCTCCCGTAGCTTTTGACTGGTATTTACCATCCAGTTCATGTGATTTTTGGAAATTCATTGTGAGCTTCCTGTGAACAAAGATCATATTTTATTCATCTGGGGCCCATCAAAGCCATGGGAGGACACAGTGCTCCAGCATTTCTGCCCCTTCAACCACTTGAGGGTGCAGCAGGAGGTGCCATCTATGAAGGAGAGAGCAAGCCCTCACCAGACACCAAATCAGCTGGTGCCTTGATTTTAAATTTCCCAGCCTCCAAAACTGTGAGAAATGAATTTCTATTATTACAAATTACACAGTCTCAGGTATTTTGTTATAGCTGCGTGAACAGACTAACATACAACCCAGTCTCCATTCTTCCTTGATTGTGAGCAGCAGCACATCATGACCACATGCTACAGAAGCTGCTGTTTGGCTCTAGAGAGGGCACTGGCTGTTTCATGCCAGAATGAGGAGTGGAGCCATGTCCACAAGTGGAGACTGGAACAGAGAGGAAGTAACTTGGGTGAGATGACTGAGCTGGGAAGCAACTGAAGGTGCATCCATTAGCCCTTTGCTAGGGAGCCCCCAGCAACCAACCACTGTAATGCAACTCATGTGGCTCTTCGCTTGAGGCCAGGAGTTTGAGACCAGCCTGGCCAACACAGCAAGACCTCATCTCATATATATCTATATACACATACACATGTGTGTGTGTGTATATATATATCTTATATTGCATATGTCATATGTGTATTATATTACATATATATATATATAAAAAACTTAAAGTCTCTTGCCTTTATTCTCCGACCCAGGCACAGTGCCAGGAACTTAGAGTTAGAGATGATAAGACCCCATTCCTGCCCTCAAGGAACATATGGTCTAATTCTAAACTCTCAGAAATAAAGTTTCAGAAAGGTAGGTACCTTGTTCAAAGTCACACCATTTGTAAGTGGCTCAAGTTTATGTCAAAGCCTCTCTCTTTTCAACTGCACTATATTGCATCCTCTTATCACATAGCAATATAATTACTTATCATTAATTTTTAGTTGTAGTTGTTAAAATTTATTTAGCTCCACCTTTCACCCATCTTAATAGGTGATTATCAGAGACATAAACCAGGGTGTAAAAGTACATTATTAATGCCAAAAATATTTACTTGTATTAAATGCATTGGATATATTCATAATAAAAGTGAAATTGGTTATCTCTGGGTGGGTTGAGTGATGTTTATTATCTTTTCTTATACTGTTCTGTATTTTGTAAAATTTAAAAAATAAGTTTGCATTGTGTTTGTATTTTTTGAAAAGTTATTTTTTAAATAAAACAAATATATATGAAAACGCAAGACCATAAAGTGCTGATAAGCATCAGCTACTAAATTAATTGCAATGTAAGGAAATCCTCAAGTGCCATGCATTAGGTTAGAAACACAGCCAATCAACCTTGATAGTTAATGGTGATCAATGCATCCTCAAGTAGGTACCCTCAGAGCCCAGGAAGACCGTGGTAATCCAGATTTCACTGTTGCAGATGTGGTGAACCTTTCTCTCTGTCCAGAGACAGGGGACAGAACATCGAGGCCAAAACACCATCAGACATTGCAGCATCTAGAAAGTAGAAGTCTCTCATTTCTTCACCAGCAATCTCTCATTTTATAGAATATTTTACTTCTTTATGTATAGAAATGCCCAATTTTATTGTTCATATCCATTATCAGCCACCTTCCTTCAAGGAATCCTGCTGGGAATTTGGTTTAAATGATACCATGTGTGTAAATGTGGGTCTGTAGCTCCTTGCACAGATGGACAATCATGAGCCTACTGCTGACCCAGGCTCCCTACAAAACATCTTTTGTAGGACATAAACCTTCCTTTGCCTCCTTAGAAATGACCCTCTGCCAGCAAGTGTCCATTCTTCTTACTGCAATGGGATCTAACAATTTCTTCTCACATACTGACTGATCTTTGACCAACCACTTGTTTATAAGGAAAAAAAAGAGTCCCTTTTCTCTGGAAAAAAGGTTTGGCTTTCCCCTGCTGCTCAAAAAATTACGGCAAGTGATAGAATCTTCTAGGAATGTCAGCCTAGGAGCTCTAGGCATTCACACTTACCACATATCAAAGTAACAGAAGGAATATATTCCTAACTTAATACAATTGTCCATCTAGACACTTACCATGTTCATGCATGCTTTCAAGTAGTATGCTTTGTAGCTGTGAGCTAAAATAATATTTTACAATGTGTTATGATTTCAAAGACACACTCAGTCTCACTTTTGTCTCATTTAACCATCACAGCAGCCCTATGGGAAACATATTACCTGCTTTGCAAGGAGGAAACCAGGTTCAGAAAGGCCACATGGTGAGTTCAAGATTACTAAGTCAGGACTCAATCCCAGATCTTTCAACTTCAAATGCTAGGCAATTTCCATCGCTTTTCCAAAATTAAAAATTGTATCCTGGATTCTCCTCCTACCAAGTGAATGTGTAGGATGGGAATGATCCTATTCTGCAGCCATCTACTGCAGAAAGGAGAGAAAGTGGGGGAAGAGAGAAGCTAATATCTGTTGAACTTCTGCTCCATGTGGGCTGTTTTCCTTGCACTAGCTCATGTAAACATCATCACTTTCTCTGTTTTGGAAAGGTTGGCCTTCTTAAGGACCCACACACACACACACACACACACACACACCCTTTCTTTCTCCTGTCTCTCCAGTTCAGTTTTCTGTAGGACACTAATAACATGTTCTTGTCCTCCCTGGCAGGGTGTGTGCTGGTGGTGTCTGTGATTGAACAGCTTGCTCAAGTTCACAACTCGACGGTCCAGGCCTCAATGGAGAGACTTTGCAGCTACCTGCCTGGTAAATATGGGACGGGTCATGCTGCTGGGGGTCTGCTTGTCCTCTCACTCCTGAGTCATCATGACTGCCTTTACTTCCTGCCCATGCTGACAGAGAAGAATCTGATTATGCTACTTCTGTAGGTTGATATTCTTATGGGGCTCATTGAAATTAAAACAAACAAAAAAAACAATCTAGACAACTTCTCCCTGACATTCGTTTTCCATCATGGCACAATGAAATTGCTGTAGACCCTTAGGGAACAAACTGTTGAATGGCCAATTGTTGTTTGATGTGCCACATTACTAATAATTTGCTTACCTACTGATCATTGCCTTAAGTACTAAGAAGTCAAAATAATGAATAAATAATTTTATGTTAACTTGACCAACATTCACATTCCCAGATGTACACCTAGCCCTACCAACACAGAGCTTTGGGTGGGGAGAACAACTGATCTCAAAATTTCAAATGGGAAAAAAATCTAGAACATTTCATTAATTTAAACTGGATCTCAATAAAGTACCTTATCCACCCACCAAAGGAAGAAACTGATTGAGTTCAAGCAAGTTGCATATTTGTTTTTCAATATTAGTAGAAATAAAATATTAATCATATTTCCATTATAGAATACTGTTACTCAAACAGTCATAATGAATAAACTTTTTTGAGAGTCAAATTTTTATTCACTTAATGGGAACTAATTCATCTAGGGTGCCTACATTATTTTTTCTGTTAAGTCAGGTAGCTGGAATAATGGCAATTGTATCTTTGATTGACACAGTACGCTGTGCCAATAGCATCAAAGTCTTTTCAGAGAAGTTATTGCCTTTAGTCATAATATGCATTCACAGGCTAAAATGTTTAGAATTCAAAAACAAAGACTGGGAGAGGATAATACACAAACACGTGTATTTAGAATGTCCCAAATGGACCGTTAATATTTTAACATATTCACATCATAATTACATCTTTCTTTTGTGAAGTTAAAACATGGCACCTATACTTGGAACGCTTCAGCTTTCCCTTCCTCCAGTTCCATTCTCCCCTGCCCCACCTCCCTATCAGGAACTCCTTCACGTGAACTTAATGGGTATCGTTCTTGTCAGATTTATATTTACACATTCACTTGTATGCATTCATGAATAATGTGTAATATTGTTCTGCCAGTAATTTTTTTGGTTTTTCTTTGTAAAAACAAGACAAAAGTAGAAAACCATGCGAAGCAAATGTATAGCTTCATCGGTTACTGAAAGATGAACGCCCTTGTAAACATAGTCTGGGTCAAGAAAGAACAGATCAATGGCGTCCTCTGAAGTCCCATTCACATGCCCCATCCCATCCTCCCCCTGCAAAAAGCTCAATGTGCTGATTTGTAAGGTAAAATTATTTTATTGCATTTCTTTATAGCTTTATCACTCAGTGGGCATCCCTAGATACCATAACCTTGCCCAGTATTTAAAATTTTGATGTGTCTTTTGAGTTTATTTTAATCTGTAAGTTTCCTTTCCACCCCTTCCTTTTTCTTCTCACTTAGCTGTGGAATTTGACCTGTGGAGTTTCCCACAGTCTGGATGGTGTTGATTGCATTCCTGTAGTATAATTAAGTATGTTTCTCTATGCTCTGTATTTCCTGAAAATCGGCAGCTTGATCAGAGGTTTGATCCTATTCCAATCTGATTCCTTTGACAGGCCTACAAATGATATTGTTTTCTTTCATCAGGAGGCCGCCATGGGTGCTTTTATCTTTTATGTGTTTTCTTTTCTTTCTCCTTCTTCTTCTTTTTTTTTTTTTTTTTTTTTAGACAAGGTCTCAGTCTGTCGCCCAGCCTGGAGTGCTCACTGCAGCATTGACCTCCTGGGTTCATCGAGATCCTCCTGCTTCAGATTCCCAAGGATCTGAGACTACAGGCATACACCATCACACCAGCTAATTTGAAATTTTTTTGGAGGGACAGGGTCTCTCTGTGTTGCCCAAGCTGGTCACTAACTCCTGGTCTCAAGTGATCTGTCCATCTTGGCCTCCCAAAGCGCTGAGATGACAGGTCCATTGTGAGTCACTGTGCCAGGACTCTCTTTTGGTGATGGTCGCAGTTGTCGATGTTCAATGATGAGATCTATTAATTTACTGGGATTTTAAAACTATGATATTCAAATCTATTATTTATTTCTTATATTTATTAATTGACATATATTGGACACTTTCTCACATCATATTTTAGAGACATTTTTCCCACAGTACTTAGTGGAAAAGCATCTAGGAAAGGCAGGATAAATGTTTGATTCTTTTCTTGTGTCAGTTTTCAAGGTAATGCATTGGTTTTCTGTTATCATCTCACAGCAAGCAATTAGTTTTTCCTTAAAATATCATGATAAACTTATGAACTTAAACATACTGATGGGTTTCAGTCAAGTGCAATTGTTATCCTTATGAAGCTCAGATGATCCCACTGAGCTTTGACCAGTGGCACCTCCTTCAAGCTGACTCAAGTCCTTTGCACATGAGCCTCAGTCACCTTCAATAGTTTCCTCACTAACTGGTATGACAAAGTGTTCCAGCCACATCTTGTACATATCAAGCCCGAGGCTTGAAATCAGTCATTTCTCTTAAAAGCCCTGGTTTCTTTTAGTGAGAAATAATGTTTCAAGACCATAAACCAGATGCTTAGCAATGTTCATTATTGTTACTGAATTGGCCACTCTTTTTTTTTTTTTTTGAGACAGTCTTGCTCTGTTGCCCAGGCTGGAGTGCAGTGACTCGATCTTGGCTCACTGCAACCTCTGCCACCCTTGTTCAAGAGATTCTCCTGTCTCAGCCTCCCGGGTAGCTGGGATTACAGGCGCCTGCCACCACGCCTGGCTAATTTGAGTTGACCATTCTTTCTAGGCCTCTTCAGTGGACAGAAATAGGAAACCTATGTATATTCATTTACACATGTCAACTTTAAGATAAAATATCTGAATTCATACTGACACTTCAAATTCAAGTTCAGAACCACAAAATTTTTTTCTTAAAGTCTTCTGTATTGTATCTATATCTCCTTTCTACACAAAGTCCCAATTGTAAAGCACAAAGGGATTGATAGAATGTAAATCTCCAATCGTTACTCATTTACCTATCTTTCCTTGCACATAAAACAGTCTCAGAATATCAATTTTAATGCTACCATCATTAATATATTTTCTAATTCTTATGAGCAGTTAAAATTTTTTTTGCATCTGCCTTTCTCATTTCTCTACCCTTTTTAATAATTGTCCTACATTATCTGAGCATATAACCACTGCGTATAACACCCGTTCCCTTTTCACCCTCATTTAGTCTTAGCTGCATCAGCACCTAATGATTAATGTTCACCACCAGCCCTTATATGAGTTGTCTCTCTAGTTGAATTGTTGTCTAAAGTTCATTCCTCCAGAAGGGCTCATAGCAACAAGTATTACTTGCATTCTTGCATGTTGATAACAGGCTGTCTGTGCCATTTATACATGAAAGTCAAGGCTTTTCTGTATATAAAACTCCTTGGCACATAATGTCTTTCCCTGAGCATCTTAAATACAGTATTCAAAAGCCTATTGATAATCTAATTTACCTTGTCCTTCCAAGTTATTTGCTGTTTATACTTTGAAGTTCAGAGGATTTTTTTTCTATAAAATTTAGTCAGTTAACTAGAAGATAACTTGGCCAGCTGCTGTGTATTGATGTTGTCAGCCATGCAGTGCGCTCTCTCGATGTGACTTCAAATATACATTTTCTGATTTTAGGAATGTTTTAGTGTTTGTTCGGCTTCCTTGATTTTGTTTCTTTCCTCTGGGATTTCTATCATCCACATTTTGAATCTTCTTTGCCTGTCTTTGCTATTTTGCCTATCTCTTGAATGTATTTTAATCTCTTTATTTATTTTTTATCTTAAAATTGTTCCTCCTCTCCACCTTCTATTTCACTCAAGACCTCATCTACTGTTTTCACTTGTTCTTGTATTCATTCTAGTTCAGATTTCACTTCTTTATTCTTTATGTCATGTTTTATTTTTTCCTGAGTTCTTTTATTCCATATCTGAGTTTTTCTAATTCTTATTCTTGCTATTTTTTCATGTCTTATATCATTTTATTAATGCCTCTTAGCTCATTTTAAAATAATATGTTTAGAAATAATATGTTATGTTTTAATCCTTTTTTGGCATGACTTTCTGGCATGCTTTTACTATCTGCAGGGATGTTATTCTGTTCCTTAATCTTTGTCTTCTTATAATAACTTTGTATGGGAGTTGACCTAGATCCATTTCTGTTGCTCATTTTTATGTGAAATTAGTTTTCAAAAACCCTTAGAAAGAGACGTGGTTCAGGGTAGTTTTTCTAAATGCACAGAGCTCCTTCTTCTGTTGTTTTGGGGTAGTGTTAAAAAAAAATTGTGGCAGCTTGCTTTCTGAGATTTTCTGACTGTTTTCCTATTCACTTTCATCTGGACTTTCTCTATACCCAGCAGTTTCTCCTCAGTGTGTGCCTTGCCCTGGAAGGGAGCTCCAGTGGGTCCCTTGTGGGTGCCAGATGACTCTAGTCCCTAATTCTCTCTAGTCTTGAACTCCTTGCATTCACCAACTATTGATTGCACAAAACCCCTCCATGTCCAGCAGTTGTTCTTTAATTGGCCCGCCATGCTTTCCACCCAACACCTGTCAGCTATCTGGGGATTCTTCTGTTCTCAGTTTTATCTGTAATCCATTGCTTCCCTCTACTTTCTCCCTTACAGAAGTTGATGGCCCATAGGTCTTGTGGTTGTAAAATGGTTTATTCTCACCTAATTGCACATTGGGGTTCATGGATATACCCAGTTTGTGGTAACTGCTTTCTGTGGGTTTTCGGTCTTGCTATTCTTTTTTTTTTTTTTTTTGGAGACAGAGTCTTGCTCTGTCACCTAGGCTGAGGTGCGGTGGTGCAATACCCCGGCTCACTGCAACCTCTGCCTCCCGGGTTCAAGCGATTCTCCTGCCTCAGCCTCCCGAGTAGCTGGGATTACAGGCACCCATCACGACACCTGGCTAATTTTTGCATTTTTAGTAGACACGGGGCTTTGCCATGTTGGTCAGTCTGATCTTGAACTCCTGACCTCAGGTGATCTGCCCGCCTTGGCCTCCCAAAGTGCTGGGATTGCACTCCTTTTTTTTTGTAGAGATTCAAAGAGATTTCAAAATTCTGCCGCCTCCACCACCATCTTTCCATACTCCTCCTGTGCGAAGGCTTTAATTTGACGTCAATGGTCTACTGTATGCATTGCTCAGCAAGTTTTTGTTTTTCACACAACATTATTTTAAGATCTATACATGTTAAGGCATATAGGGTTAGGTCAAGCCTCTTAATTACTCTATACTTCTTTACCATATACGTTCTGTATTTTATTTCTTTATTCCTGTTGAGCATTTACAATTTGTTATAAGCTTTACTTTGTATTTTCACATCTCTGAGTTACAGAAGAAGAAGAAAAATATTATTACCATTTTACGGAAGGAAAACGGTGAAGAGCAGTCACAGTTATCATTAAGCTTTGTTTTAACTGGTTGCCTTTCTGTGTGATAGACAACATTGGCAGGTATAACCTCGAGTTAGATGTTCTCTTTTTTGGCAAAGTTGCGTCATCCAAAGGTGAAAGACTGACTAAAAATCCTATTTCCTAGATTATTCCCTCTTGTTAATATACTAGCAAAATATAAAACAACCCAACACAGGATTGCTGGTGTTCAAGGTACCATCTTAGCTTCTTCTGACTTCGAACAGGAAATGTCAGAGCCTGATAAGATCAGGTGAGAGGCCGAAAGTCAGATTCTGGTGAAGTGGAAGCTGGTGTTTCACCAAGGGAAACAAGGTCGATATTTTGGTTTTCAATGATGGGTTGCCTTTTCAACTGGAGCAATTTTAAAGGATTAAGAAGGTTGTTGGGGGTTATTTTCATTTTATCAATTCATGTTTTACCTCCAGCTGAAAATAGAACACTCAGTTCAGGTTAAAGGACACCATGGGCAGTATTGCTTCCATTTTATGGATGAGAAAAACAAGACACAGAAACAGAATTGTAATGTGAGTTGTATGGGATGGCAAAAATAGACATTCTCTTAGCTGAGGATTTCTCCTGGAAGACGTACTAGGCCTGACCCACAGTGCCTACTGGGATCAAGTATTGCATTGCCTTCCATCTGGTAGGCCAGGTGAATGGGGGATAGAAGGATATGAAATTAAGCACATAAACACACAATTATTTTTAAATTATTTTTTAGTGAAGTATTACTTTCACCTCCAAAGCTAAAAAAAAGTACAAAAATCAAAGCTCTAGCAGGGAAATCACGTAAGCACCATTCTTGAGAATAATCTCTTAGTAAATCATGTTGCCTTTCCCTGTGCCCTATAAGACAGTTTTTTCCTAATCGTGCAAAGCATTTCCAACCTTCAGTTTCATCCACTGCTTTTGCCTCTGGCTCTCGTTAGGAAGCACCTTGGAAGAATCTCAGAATTGTTAATGAAAAAATGATTAATGGAATCATTCTCACTAGTCAGGGGTCAACAGAACCGTAAGTCCTGAGAGTCTTGCTATAACTTCACTTTCTTGGGTCACCTATGCAGAAATCCTATCTCCGTAGAATATAATTGTTAAAAGCTCATGTAGTCTTAAAAGGAAGAAGGCATTTCGTGCCTACTCTGGAGATTCTGAAAGTCTGAATGCATCCTAGAATATGTACTTGTAAAATAGTGTGGTTGGCCAGGCGTGGTGGCTCATGCCTGCAATCCCAACACTTTAGGAGGCCAAGGCGGGCGGATTACAAGGTCAAGAGATCGCGACCATCCTGGCCAACATGGTGAAACCCTGTCTCTACTAAAAATACAAAAAGTAGCTGGGCATGGTGACATACGCCTGTAGTCCTAGCTACTCAGGAGGCTGAGACAGAAGAATCGCTTGAACCCTGGAGGTGGAGGTTGCAGTGAACTGAGATTGCACCACTGCACTCCAGCCTGGCAACAGATCAAGACTGGCTCAAAAAAAAAAAAAATTATGTGGTCACTTGGTCATACTGTGCTTCAAGTTTGTATATAACAATATATACATATTGTATGAAATAATGTGTACATATTATACATATAACAATGTATAACAATACCTGCTACACTTGAGGTAGAATAAAATATCAAATAAAATATCCTAAGCACATTGAAATGTATACTACAAATAACAACACCTTTTGGAGTAAAATATTTTAATCTCAGTTGAACTACTTGCTATGTTTGTGATCTTAAGCTCTCTAAGTCTTAATGTTCTTATCTACAGAATGAAGATAAAAATAATTACTCCCTCATAAGATTCTTACGAGAAAGAAAGTGATGGTAAACATGAAAGTAACTTACAAATTGGAATGTCCTACATTTTATTTACACATACATCTCTATACACCCAATGTATGATAACTACTTAATTGGTCTTATTTTAACCCTTTTTGCCCTTTGGAATAGCCACATTTTCTTTTTTCCTATGCTGTTCCAAGTCTCTTTTAATCTGTAGAAATTAAATACTCTTGTATGTTCCTTGTCACAGGCAGAGTTTAACAGTATAATTTTTACTTTAGCTAGGTTACTGTCAATATGTAAATGCCAAATTTTTCTTCAGGTGTATCAGTAACAATCAGGTTACCATCTGATCATGGCTGACTGGGGATAGCTGGCTCTTTCCGGGGATTTTGCATATTTCTGCTTCATACCCTTTGGTGTTGATCTCAGAATTTAGCTCTCAGAGGGCATCTCATGTCCCATATCAGCCATTGCTCCAGGCGCCTCTCAAGCTAACAGTCACAGAAGACACTATCGGAAACTGTTCAAATGGTCCTGCTCAGGGAGGGAGGAACCTGCAGCCGTTCACTTTGACTTGAGCTAAACAGAATTCTAAGACACACACACACACACACACACACACACACTGCTTATCTTACCAGAAAGAAGATGAATTTTCTCTGCCTTTCAGCCAGTATTAGAAGTTTATCAAAGAACACCCTAATGTCCGTTTTTAAATTGCTCTGCTCTAGGCTAAGCCAGTTCTGCATTAGCAGTACTTTTAACTTTTTTCCAAAGCTCCTTCACTTAATTTGGAATGTCTCTTACAAAAGTCCCCAAACTTAGCAGACACTATAGTGAAAGGGACCAAATCCTACACCCACATTTTTCAGATGAGGAAACGGAAGTCCAGAAAGGGGATGCAATTTCTCCAAGGCCAGAAGCCAGTGGGCTGGTACTGAACGAAATGCAGGTCTCTGAGTATACTATGACATCAGAGCTTCTTGACCCTCTCCACAGTAGCACCCCTAAAAAGGAGCCCAAGGGAGAGGGAATCTGTTTTTAAACACTTTTATTAAGCTACAATTCACATACTATACAGCTCACTCATTTAAAACGTACAATTTAGTGACTTTCAGTATAGTCATAGAGGTGCGTGTTAATCAATCACCACAATCAATTTTAGAACATTTTTGTTACACCAGAAAGAAATGACATGCCTTTTAGCATCCCCCAAACACCCACTCTTTCCAGCCTTAAGCAAACACTAATCTACTTTCTGTGTCTATGACTTTGCCTGTTTTGGGCATTTCATATAAATGGAATCATACAATATCTGGTCTTGTGTGACTGATTTCTTTCCCTTAGCATAGTGTTTTAGAGATTCCCTATGTTGTAGCATGTATCATAACTTTATTACTTTTTATGATTGAATAATATTCCATTGTATGGGTATACCACGTTTGTTTCTCTATTAGCTGATGGATATTTGAGCAGTTTACATTTCTTGGCTCTTATGCAAAATGCTGCTATAAATATTTGTGTACACGTTTCTGTGTGGACATGTTTTTGGTTCTACCATATATATATATATATACACACACACACACACACACACGCATATATATATGGTGTATATATATACATATATATACACACACATATATATGCTGGATCACACAGTAACTGTATGTCAAACAGTCTGAGGAGCTGATGGGCTAGTTACAAACTGGCTGCACCAGTTTACATTCCCATCAGCATTGTACAAGCTTTCTGATTTCTCCACATCCTCACCAACACATATTATTTTCTCTTTTATTACAGCACATTATAGTGGATATGAAGCTGTATCTCATTTTGGCTTTGAATTGCATTTCCTTGGTAGCTAATGACATTGAGTATCTTTTCATGTGGCTTTTGGACATTGGTATATCTTCTTTGGAAAACCGTCTATTCAGATTCTTTGTACATATTTTAATTGGACTATTTGTCTTTTTATTATTGAGTTGTAATAGTCCTTTATATATTCTAGTACTGTGATAGGCCATTTGGTATATGATTGGCAAAATTTTTCTCCCATTCTGTGGGTTGTCTTTTTACTTTCTTGTTGGTGTTCTACGAAGCACAAAACTTATTTTTATTTTAATGAAGTCAAGTTTTTCTGTTTTTTTTTCTTCTTTTGCTTGTGCTTTTGGTGTCATGTCTAAGAACACATTGCCTAACCCAAAGTCACTAAGATTTATGCCAATGTTTTCTTGTAGGAATTTTACAGTTTTCACTCTTACATTTAGGTCTTTAACCCATTTTGAGTTAATTTTTGTATATGGTGTGAAGTAAGTGTCCAAATTCATTCTTTTGCCTGTGGCTATCCAGTTGTCCCAGCACCATTTGTTAAATTCCTCCAATGAAATGGTCTTTGCACTTTTGCTGAAAATCATTTGACTAAATGTTAGGGTTTGTTTCTGAACTATTGATTCTATTTCATTGATACATATGTCTGTCTTTATGTTAATACCATGCTATCTTGATTACGGTAGCTGTCTAGCTTTGAAATTGGGAAATGTCAGTCCTCCAACTTTGTTCTTTTCTTTCAATATTGTTTTGGTGTTCTGAGTCACTTGACTTTTCGTATGAATGTTAGGATCTGCTGCTCAGTTTCTGCAAAGAAGTTAGCTAGGCCTTTCATAGAGATTGCATTGAATCTGTGGATCAGTTTGGGAAGAATTGCTTTCTTAGCAATATTAAGTTTGCTAATTCATGAATATGCAATGTCTTTCCATTTATTTAGGTCCCCTTTAACTTCTTTTAACACGTAGTTTTCAGAGTATATATTTTGCACTTTTTTTGGTTAATTTTGTTCCTAAGAATTTAGTTCTTTTTGATGCTACTGTAAATGGAATTGTTTTCCTTAATTTCAGTTTTTATTTGCTCACTTCTGCTATATAGAAATACAATTGGTTTTGCGTATTGATCTTGTATCCTGCAACCTTACTGAACTTATTTGTTGGTTCTTATAGTTTTTAATAGATTCCTTAGGATTTTCTACATAGAAGATCATATCAGCTACAAGATAGTTTTACTTCTTTACTTTCCAATCTGAATGCTTTTTATTTCTTTTTCTTGCCTAATTCTCCTAGTTAGAACTTATAATGTTGAATAAAAGTAGTGAATGCAGATATTCTTATATTTTCCTGATACTGAGGGGACAGTATTTAAACTTTCACCACTAAATATCATGTTAGTTGTCATGTTTTTTGTAGATAACCTTTATTAAGTTGAGGACGTTCCCTTTTATTCCTAATAAAATCATGAAGCAGTGCTATATTTTGTCAAATATCTTCTGCCTATATTGGGTAATCATATAGGTTTTTTTTTATGTTGTTGATATGGGAGTAATACGTTAACTGATTTTCAGATGTTAAACCAATTTTGCATTCCTGGGATAAATCCCACCTGATCATGGTGTATAATTTCTGTATAGCTGGATCTTATTTGTTTGTATTTTGTTGAGGATCCTTGTGGTTATATTCATGAGAAGTTCGGGTCTACATTCTTTCGGAGGAAGGTTTCTGGTATTAGTATCAGGGTAATATTAACTTCACAAATAAGAAATGGTCACTCTGCTTCCATTTTTTGGTAGAGTTCTTGATAAATTGTTATTAATTCTGTAACTTTTTGGTAGATTCGCCAGTGAATCCTATCTGGTGAAGCTGTCTGATCTTAGGCTTTCTTTTGTGGGAGGTTTTAAATTACTAATTCAATCTCTTTACTTGTTATATGTTTCTTAAAATTGTCTATTTATTCTTGAGTCCATTTCGGCATTATGTGTCTTTCTAAGAATTTTTTATTTTATCTAAGTTACCTAATTTATTGCCATGAACCTGTTCATAACATTCCCTTATAATCCTTTTTATTTCTGTAAGGTCACTCGTAATGTGAGGACACAGTTTTAATTGCCTACTTCAAGAGCACAATTTATTTATTTATTTATTTATTTATTTATTTATTTGAGATGGAGTTTCACTCTTGTTGCCCAGGCTGGAGTGCAATGGTGCGATCTCGGCTCACTGCAACCTCCGCCTCCCGGGTTCAAGAGGTTCTCCTGCCTCAGCCTCCCGAGTAGCTGAGATTACAAGCGCCAGCCACCACACCCAGCTAATTTTTTGTATTTTTAGGAGAGATAGGGTTTCACTATGTTGGCCAGGCTGGTCTCAAACTCCTGACCTCTGGCGATCCACCCCTCCCAAAGTGCTGGGATTACGGGCGTGAGCCACTGCGCCCAGCCAAGCACAGTGTATTTAAAGTCTCATACTTTTTTATCTAAAAAGTCATATAATATATCTATATTAATACAAAAATAATATTTAACATTATTTAACATTAAGCAAAATTGAAGTACCAGGGAGCATTGCCGTATTTATCTCGTTTCACCACTCCATCATCCAGCAAGGTCTGGGCCCCCTATGTGAGATGCATCATGACAAGATAGATTCTCCTCAATCAGGGTTTTCTATCTCTTTCCACAACTGATCCATCCCTAACTCTGCTAAGATCCTCAGTTGAATTGCCAGAGCTCCATAATAGACTCACAAACTGGAGAAACAGGACCAACAGGTTTCATTGTGGGAAGGACGAACTCACAAAACATTCATGTGCTCTCATAGGAGGTGGGGGGAGATTATGTTGTTAGTAGGCGTATGTGTGTGGAGTGTATCTGTGTCCTATGATGAAGGTGGCAGTGCAGGATCACCTGTAACTGTCATCTTCATCTCCTTTTATCTCAGGGATAATAACAGCAAAAACTAAGGACCCCAAGTGAAGTATTTTCCTTCGAATAAACACCAGAAAAAACCATTTCTAACAGAGCTATGTTTCAGATTATTGACTTTAATGCAAGTCTCATTTCTTTCAACTTCAACAAATGAAGTCATAGCCGATATTCCCTGTAGAAAAAAAATGAAAAAGAAAGCAAGAAAAGGAAAATCCAACATTTAACTGTGTTTTTAGAATAAATTGCTTATCTTTAACCTGGACGGTTAGGTGGCATTCACATAAATCTGAGATAGAAATGATATTTAATGCATACAGTAGCTGTAACGTTTCCTTCAAATCCTTAAAATTTAATATTCAAATTAATCATAAATTAATCACTCAGCTTCAGTTCCTAGTAAAGATAATCATTATTAAGGTGTGTTAAATTCGTTGCAATAAAAATATATTCAATTTCCCTCTTTATTTTTTAGAAAAACTGTTCTTGAAAACCACCTGCTATTTAGTCATTGACAAGTTTGGATCAGACATCATAAAACTGTGAGTATGCCATGACACATAACTCTGATTCCATTGCTGGGACATGGGAAGAACAAGAAAACTGGGAGGTGGGAGGCTCTGTGTTCAGCTTGATGTGCTTACTGGATGGGGCTCGAGCTGTTATTCCAGCTCTTAGTAATAGTGGAAAACTGGAACCTGATTTGGATCCTTCGTCACTCTACGCAAGGCTCCCCTTGAATTACAGTGTGGCAACCTGTACTTGGGTGATTGAACCTTTCTCCTGAGCTCTCTCTGCCTCCCCGGGTTCCCAGGCCACATCTTCTCTTCCCACTTCGCTGGTTTCCTGGCTTCTCTCCACCTCCCTACTCCCAGCCTTCGCTCCTCGCATTATCACGGTCTGCTTTTTCTTTTACTGTTTTTCTTTTTTTCCTTTTTTTTTTTTTTTTTTTCTGAGACAGAGTCTTGCTCTGTAGCCCAGGCTGGAGTGCAGTGGTGTGATCTCGGCTCACTGCAACCTCCGCCTCCCAGGTTCAAGCAATTCTCCTGCCTCAGCCTCCTAAGAGGCTGGGATTACAGGCATGCGCCACCACACCCGTATAATTTTTGTATTCTTAATAGAGATGGGGTTTCACCATGTTGGCTAGGCTGGTCTCAAACTCTTGACCTCATGATCCAGCCACCTTGGCCTCTCAAAGTGCTGAGATTACAGGCATGAGCCACCACGCCCGGCTACTGTTTTTCTTTTTTTGAACTCAGGAAACTGAATCAAATAAACCCTATTTCTCAGTTCATGGCACTCTCTCACCAATGATCCATACATAGCTGTCTTACACTTACTATATTCTTATTTAGTTACTTTGAATACTGAAATAAGCTCCTGAACCCACCACCCAAAACAAAGTCTAGGACCTTGACAATAACTTTCTTTGCCCCTGTGGTCCCTCCCCTTTATTCTCAGGCTTTTCCCACCCAAGTGAGCATCATCCTAAATTCCATGTTCATTCTTCTCCTGCTTTCTATAAAAAAAATTATGGAGGTTTTTTCTATAGTTGTATTATATATAAAATATACAAATATAAATCATTCATTATTATATAATACGTATTATTATAAACATTTTATAATTTATTATACATAAATTATATGTTTAATTGCTTTCTGGTTTTAACTCTTGTGAACAGTGCTCTTAGGAACATTCTATTTTTTTTAACTTTAAGTTCTGGGATACATGTGATGAATGTGCAGGTTTGTTACATAGGTATACATGTGCCATGTGGCTGTCAACCCGTCATCTGGGTTTTAAGCCCCACATTCATTAAGTGTTTGTCCTAATGCTCTGCCTCCCATTTCCCCCACCGTCTAAAAGAGCCTGGTGTGTGATGTTCCCCTCCCTGTGTCCATGTGTTCGCGTTGTTCAACTCCCACTTATAAGTAAGAACATGCGGTGTTTGGTTTTCTGATCTTGTGATAGTTTGCTGAGAACAATGGTTTCCAGCTTCATCCATGTCCCTGCAAAGGACATGCACTCATCCTTTTTATGGCTGCATAGTATTCCATGGTGTATATGTGCCACATTTTCTTTATGCAGTCTATCATTGATGGGCATTTGGATTGGTTCCTAGGAACATTCTTACATGATTCCTCTTCAAGGGGTCATTAGCCTTACAGCAGAGGTGTTCAAAGGACAGCATTCCCCTCTACAACAGGTAGCCTAGAGTCACAAAATTTTAAAGACAGAAGGAACTTGAAATCATACAGGCAGGGAGGTCATCAGTGATCTGTTGTACTGTGCACCTGTCTCTCTTAATAGCGATCTCACTCTGTTATGGCAAACAATTTTTCATAACCCCTGGGCTGTGTTTGGAAGGCAGGGACCCTTTATTCTTAGCTAGTGCCACTGTTATTGGCAGTGCCTCCTAACTGGATTCCAGGCCTACAAACTTGCCCTTTGTCCTGCCGTTTCATAATCTACATTATAGCTAGACTAGTATGTTTTAATGCAAACCCAACTATGGTACTCCCTGAATGTAAAATTCTTCGAAGTCTTCACATCCTCTGCAGGACTCCTAGCCCCATACACAAGGCTCATCAGGAACTGGTTTCTGAGGGCATTTCCAGACTCACCCCTTGCCACTCCATAGCACACTACACTCCAAACCACTTGTAGTCTCTCCACACACCAGGAGGTTTCTGCCTCAGGATCTTTGTATGAGATGTTCACTCAGTTTGGCACATCCAAAAGCTCTACCCCCTACCTCTACCCCAAATAAATCTTATGAACCCACTCCCACACACACAGGCAAACAGGCACACACACATACACAAACACACACACAAACACGTGCACACCCACAGACATGCACACATGCACACACACATACACAAGCACACTCATACAGACATGTACATTCATGAGCGTGCACACATTTCCTAATACCCTGTGCAAACCCTTAACATGGTATTTACCACAGCTGTTTGTAATTGAATTATCCATTTACTTTTCTAAGTTGCTAACTAGATGGAAAACCTTTTGAGGGCTAGGACTACATTTTATTCATCTTTGCATCTATCTGTAGGTACTTAGCAAAATACTGACTATAGGTTTATGAAAGTACAAAAGAAAGTAAGAAAAAGAGGTAGGAAGGGTTGGGGGGGAAAGGAGAGAGCTTTGTATCTCCAGGCGTAGGTGCAATATTTAAGCATAGAAAGTCTTCAATAAGTGTTTGTTGAAATAATAATTTTTTTAAAAAAAGTATGATTACAGATGAGCCGTGACTAGACTGCTGTGAGGAAAGTTTTTTAAAAGTATGAAGACAGAAAAAAAAAAAAAAAAAAAAAAAAACCCTTTTTGTCTATTCGATGAATCTATTTATACACCTAGTAGGAGCCTAGATCAGGGAACCAGATTAGCAAACTGAAAAGTCCCAGAACTCAAAGAGGGCAGTACATGCAAGTGACCAAAAGGGGATGCCAGAGAACAGCTCCCAAGAGCAGTGTGCTGGGAGTTACCGAGAAGTGGCCTGGGGCAATTCAGACACAACTAGATCTTCTGTACCTGGCTATAGAGTGGTGTGAGAACCAGGGAAGCACAAGGATCAGAGAAAGGACACAGTACTCATCACTGCAGATGCAAACTGTACAGCATGTGAACTGTACAAGAGACAAGCAGGCATAGGTATGGAGAAAGAATGGGACTAGCAGGCCGGGCGCTGTGGCTCACGCCTGTAATCTCAGCACTTTGGGAGGCTGAGGAGAGCAGATCACGAGGTCAGGAGATCGAGACCATCCTGGCCAAAATGGTGAAACGCTGTCTCTACTAAAATACAAAATAAATAGCCGGGTGTGGCGGCGCGCACCTGTAGTGCCAGCTACTCGGGAGCTTGAGGCAGAGGAATCGCTTGAACCCTGAAGACGCAGGTTGCAGTGAGCTGACTCCATTGCACTCCAGCCTGAATCACATTTTTCTTTCTAATAAAGAGACTCATTCTTGCTAGCATGAGGTGGGCCACTTTTGAAGAACCACAGATGTAATAAATGAATAAACGACAGATGTCTGATCCCCACTTCGTGGTTCTGTCCACCATGTGTTTTGTTTGTCCATAATTTCCCACTATGTGTATTAGTTGTGAGCTGATAGAAATTTTTCTTCATTGGGCATGTTCTTCATACAGCTTGTTTTAAGCCATCAGACGCACCTTGAGATTGACGTAGACCCTGAAAATGACAACCTCATGATTTAGTTTTACTTGAATATCAGTCTTCCAATATTAAATGTAGTTTCTAACCCAAAGGGCATCCTTCCTCATTATTTCACACTACTCAGTTCTCAATAATTCATAGACTAATTATGCAGCAATTACATTTCCTTCCCACAGGCAGAGCCACAAGATGTTAAAAAAAAAAAAAGGATACCTGAGAACTCAGGGTTTTCCCCAAGAACCTGAGTCATGAAGGGAGGAGCTGCTTCAGCGGGCAGCTCAATCCCAGCCAGTGACCACAGCTGGGTCCCCCTCTGTGTGGCCCAGACCGCCACTGCTCTCTCCATTCCTGCAGCAAGCCTGACTCTGGTCTCTGTCTGGCAGTGTTGCTTCCTGGTATCTATTTATGCTTCTCTCTAAATCACAAGTTCTTGTGTCCTAAGCCCAGGAGCTCTCTGAGATCAGGACAGGCATAAACTACTAACAGTTTTAAGAAAAAAACGCAAAACAGAATTGATAACAATTATGGTATACCTTAAATGTAATTAATGGCTTTGGGAGAAGCATTAAAAATACAGGGCAGAGCCATTGCACTCTGTGACTCACGCCTGTAATCCCAGCACTTTGGGAGGCCTAGGCGGGTGGATCACTTGAGGTCAGGAGTTTGAGACCAGCCTAATCAACACGGTGAAACCCCGTCTTTACTAAAACTGTAAAAATTAGCCAGGCATGGTGGCGGGTGCCTGTAATCTCAGCTACTCGGGAGGCTGAAGCAGAAGATTTGCTTGAACCCAGGAGGTGGAGGCTGCAATGAGCCGAAATCACGCTGCTGCACTCCAGCCTGGGCAACAGAGAGAGACTCCATTTTAAAAAAAAGGGGGGGGGGCAATATAATTCTGTTATTCACAAGATAATTACAAGATTTATAGAAATGATTAAATTTATGGTACACTATAAAGGATGTGACCTAGAAACCAGATAAAAGTATTAAGTTATATGAAGAAGATCTCTCAGTTCTTTTGGGGGATCTCTGTGACTACAATTTATATATAAAACCTCCTTTGAAAGTAATGTCACAGGTCTAAATATGAGCACTTTCAAGTGGAAAAGCCTCTATTCTCCTAACCCCGCCACAGGCTCTGTCATCCTTGCTCCTCTTTAGATTTATGATGATAATGATGGTCATCATCATTGACTGTAATTCTACCATGATTCTAATTCAAGCAGTCAATTTGCTGGCTATGCCAAAGTGTTGAAGCCCTCCCCTTCCTGTATGCTGCACTCCTATATACTTCTGTAGCTGTAAAGGTAGTAAAAGGAAGTAAATGAAAATGTGATAGGCTCAACATTATGAAGTTTGAAAGTCACTACTCTTCTAACAACAGGTTAAAAAGCTGAACAAACTGAAAAACCAACAATACTTCATCAATCTTTAAGAGAAGTAAGATCAGGGCTGGCGGTGGTGGCTCATGCCTGTAATCCCAACACTTTGGGAGCCAAGACGGGTGGATCACTTGAGGCCAGGAGTTTAAGACCACTTTGGCCAACATAGTGAAACCCCATCTCTACTAAAAATACAAAAATTAGCCGGAGGTGGTGGTGCACCTCTCTAATCCCATCTACTCTAGAACCTGAGGCATGAGAATCGCTTGAACACAGGAGGTGAAGGTTGCAGTGAGCTGAGATAACACCATTGCACTACAGCCTGGGTGACAGAGGGAGACTCTGCCTCCAAAAAAAACAAAGGAACAACAAAATAAGTAAAATTATTGGGCAAACTGCTGCTCCAAAACTGGGGCGAAACAGGTGGATACAGAGAATCACAACTTTCCAGAGCAAAAATTGCCACAGGAGCCAGTATTAAAGAAAGATAATGTGTACTGTAATAGACAAATTGCTGGAGCTAGATGTAGACAAGTTTGTGTTAAAAATTCCAGGGGAACCAAGTCATAGGGGTGTGCCCACTCACTCTTTTGTGAGTTTTGCCTCCAGGAGTTCAACTAATTTCTCACAGTAGTTATTAGAAACACACACACACACACACACACACACACACACACACAAACTCTCATGTTTCTGATGGTAGGAGTGAGGGAGCAAGGGAGAAATGAAAAAGAGTAGAAAACAAAAATAAAAACAAAGAACAAGGGCAACAAATAAAAAACAGTAACAAATATAGTAGGTATTAACTGTATCAATAATCATTTTGACTGTTAATGGTTTAAATGTACCAACTAAGAAACAGAAATTTTCAGAGTGGATCAAAAAATTAGACTCAATTATTTGCTGTCTAACAAGAAACTCACTTTAAATATAAAGATAAATATAGAGTGAAAGGAGACAGAGAAAGCTATACCATGCTAACATTAATCAAAAGAAAGAGTAGCCATATTAATTTGAAACAGAACATACTTCAAAGCAAGGAAAGTTATCAGGGATAAAGGGATAAAAGTTACATAATAATAAAGGGGTCAGTTCTCCAATAAGACAAAAATTCTTAATATGTATGCACCTAAAAACAAAGCATCAAAATATGTGAGGCAAAAACTGATGGAACTGCAAAGATAAATAGATGAATCCACTATTGTAGTTGGAGACTTCAACATCCCTCTATCAGAAATGGACAGTTCCAGCCAACAGAAAATCAGTAAACACATGTAGTAATCTTCCCTTATCTGTGAGAAATATGTTCCAAGACCACCAGTGGATGCCTGAAACCATGGATAAAAGTACTAAATCCTATGTATACTATGTTTTTTCCTATACAGCCATGTCTATGACAAAGTTTAATTTATAAATTAGGCACAGTACCCTTGTGCCTTGGGGCTGTTATCCAGTAAAATAAGGGTTAGTTGAACATAAGCGCTGTGAGACAGTGACAATCAATCTGATAACTGAAAAGGCTACTGAGTGACTAACAAGTAGGTAGTGTATAGAGCATGGGTATGCTGAACAAAGGGACAATTCACATACCAGGTGAGATGAAGTGGGATGGTGCAAGACTTCATCACCCTACTGAAAGCAGCATGCAATTTAAAATGTATGAGTTGTTTCTTTCTGGAGTTTTTCGTTTAATACTTTTGGACTACAGCTGACCACAAATAACTGAAACCATGGAGATCAAAACTTCAGATAAGGGGAGACTACTGTAGTTGAACTCAACAACACTATCAATCAACCAGATGTAATTGACATCTAAGGACTGTTTCATCCAACAACAGCAGAATACACATTCTTCTCAAGTTCACATGAAACATTCACCAAGATACGTTACATTCTGAGACATAAAACACATTTTAATTTAAAAGAATGGAAATTATACAATGTCTGCTGTCAGACAACGTTGGTATTAAACTAGAAATCAATAAAAGAAAGATAACTAGAAATCACAAAATACATGGAGATTAAACACTTCTAAATAACATATGAACCTAAGAAGAAATCTCAAAAGAAATTTTAAGGTATTTTGAACTAAATAAAATTGAAAATGAAACTTATCAAAATTCGTGAGATGAAGCGAAAGCAGTGCTTAGAGAGAAATTTGTAGCATTGAATGACTATATTAGAAAAAAAGAAAAACCTAAAATGAGTCATCTAAGCTTCTACCTTAAGAAACTAGAAAAAGAAGAGCAAAGCAAATCCAAAATAAACAGAAGATAAATAAGAAAAATTTGAGCAGAAAACAAGAACATTGAACACAGGAAATCAATAGAGAAAATTAAACCAAAAGCTAGGTTTTTTGAAAATATCAATAAAATTGATAGGCCTCTAGCCAGACCAACTAAGGAAAAGAGAGATAACACAAACTACTGATATCAGAAATGAAAGAGAGGACATCACTACAAATTCCAAAGACATTAAAAAGATAATCAAGAAATATTATGAATAATTCTATGCCCACAAATTTGATAATCTAGGGGAAATGGGCCAATTACTTGAAAGACACAAACTGCCAAAACACACAAGAGGAAATAGACAATCTGAATAGGCCTATATCTATTAAAGAAATTGGATCAATATTTAATAATCTTCCAAAACAAAAAACATGAAGCCCTGATAGATTCACTGGTAGATTCTACCAAATATTTGGGGAAGAAAGTATACCAGGTGTCTATAATCTATTTCAGAAGACAGAAGCTAAGAGAACACTTCGTAACTCATTCTATGAGGTCAGCATCATCCTAATACCAAAACCGGACAAAGACATTACAAGAAAAGAAAACTACAGACCAATATCTCTCATGAATATTGATTTTAAAATCCTCAGCAAAATGTTAGGAAATTAAATAAAAAATGTATAAAAAGAATTATACACTACAACTAGTGAGATTTATCTCGAATATACAAGACTGGTTCAACATTCAAAAATCAAATATTGTAGTCCATCATATCAACAGGCTCAAAAAGAAAAATCTCATGATTATATTAATAGACACAGAGAAAAATTTAACAAAATTCAATACTCATTTGTGATTTTAAAATAACTCTCAGTAAACTAGAAATAACTAGAGAGAAACTTTCTCAACTGGATAAAGAATATCTACAAAAAGACTACAATGAACATCATATTTCCTGCTGAGAACTAGAAGCTTTCCCACTAAGATGAGGAACAAGGCAAGGATGCTCCTCTTACCATTCTTTTCAACATTGTACTGAAAGTCCTAGCTAATGCAATAAGAGGCAGAGGAAACAAAAAGTCTACTGATCAAGAAGAAAGAAATAAAACTAACTTTGTTCTCGGGTGACTTGACTGTCTATGTGGAAAATCCAAAAGAATCGGGAAAAAAAAAAATTCTAGAACTAATAAGCAATTATAGCAAGGTTGCAGGACGCAAAGTTAATATACAAAGTGAATCACTTTCCTATATATCAACAATGAACAAGTGGAATTTGAAATTAAACACATGATACCATTTACATTATCGCCTCTAGAAATAAAATCCTTATGTGTAAATCTAACAAAATATGTGCAAGATCTTTATGAGGAAAACTACAACACTTTATTGAAATAAATTAAATGACTAGATAAATGAAAAGATATTCCATGTTCATGAATAGAGGGAATCAGTATTGTCAAGATGTCAGTTCTTCCCAATTTGATCTGTAGTGATACTGTTCGGATGTTTGTCCCCTCCATATCTCATGTTGAAATGTGACTTCTCATGTTGGAGGTAGGGCCCAGTAGGAGGTATTAGATCATGGGGGCAGATTCCTCATGAAGGGTTTAGTGTCATCCCCTTGGTAATGTGTGAGTTCACACTCTGAGTTCACATGAGATTTGGTTGTTTAAAAGAGCGTGGTACTTTCCCCTGCACTCTCTCACTCCTGCTCTCTTCATTCTTCATGTGATACTTCTCACTCGCCCTTTTCCTTCCACCATGATTGAAAGCTTCCTGAGGCCTCGCTCGAAGGAGATGCTGGAGTCATGCTTGTACAGCCTGCAGAACAGTGAGCCAAGTAAACCTCTTTTCTTTATAAATTGCCCAACCTCAAGTATTTGTTTATGGCAGTGAAAAACAGCTTAACACATGTAGATTCAATGCAATCTCAATCTGAATCCCAGCAAATTATTTTATAGATATTGACACATTGATTCTAAAGTTTATATGGAGAGGCAAAAGATCAAGAATGGTCAACACAATATTGAAGGAGAAGAACAAAGTTGGAGGACTGATACTACTTGAACTCAGGCTTACTACAAAGCTATAGTAATCAAGACAGTGGGGTATTGGTGAAAGAATAGACCAATAATCGGCCGGGCGCGGTGGCTCAAGCCTGTAATCCCAGCACTTTGGGAGGCCGAGACGGGCGGATCACGAGGTCAGGAGATCAAGACCATCCTGGCTAACACGGTGAAACCCCGTCTCTACTAAGAAATACAAAAAACTAGCCGGGCGAGGTGGCAGGCGCCTGTAGTCCCAGCTACTCGGGAGGCTGAGGCCGGAGAATGGCCTGAACCCGGGAGGCGGAGCTTGCAGTGAGCTGAGATCCGGCCACTGCACTCCAGCCTGGGCTACAGAGCGAGACTCCGTCTCAAAAAAAAAAAAAAAAAAAAAAAAGAATAGACCAATAATCAATGGAACAAAATAGAGAACCCAGAAATAGACCCACATAAATATAGTAAACTGACCTTTGACAAAGGAGCAAAGGCAATATGATTTTTAAAAAAGATAGTCATTTCAACAGATAGTGTTGGAACAAATGGACATCTACATGCAAAAAAAATGAATCCAGACACAGACCTTACATCCTTCACAAAAATGAACTCAAAATGGATCAGAGACATAAATTTTAAAAACAAAACTACAAAACTCCTAGAAGTGTAGGAGAAAATCTAGTTGACCTTGGGTTTTGTGATAACTTTTTACATCGTACAAATAAATAGACTCAGAGAAACTATTTGCAAAGTATATATTTAATAAACATCTGTTATCCAAAATAATACATAAAATAACTCTTAAAACTCAATAATTACAAACAACCCAGTTTAAAAAAAATGAACCTAAAATTAAAGACCTTAAACGACACCTCACTTAAAAAGATATACAGATAACAAATAAACTTATGAAAAGAAGCTCAACATTATACGCTGTTACAGGATTGCAAATTAAAACAATGAGATACCACTGTACATAGAATAGGTAAAATTTTTTAAAAACTGAAAAAAATTGATAGTTTCTTATAAAACAAAATAGAGTCTCACCATACAAGCCAGGATACATACCACTGGGTATTTACCCAATTGAGTGGAAAACTTATGTCCACACAAAAACTTGCACAAGAATATTTATAGTAGCATTATTCATAATCGTCAAAGACTAAAAGCAGCCACAATGTCCAATCATATAAACAAATTGTGGTACAACCATACAATGAAATATCATTCAGCAGTAAAAGGAAATGAGCTCTCACGTCATACAAAGACATGGAGTAAACTTAAATGCATATTACTGAGTGAGAAGAACCAATCTGAAAAGGCTACATACTGTATGATTCCAACTATGTGACATTCTGGAAAAGGCAAAACTATGGAGACTACAAAAATATCAGTGGTTACCAGGGGTTAGGATGGAGAGAGAGACAAATAGGCATAAGACAGAGGATTTTTAGGGCAGTGGTAATCTAATCTGTATGATACTATAATGGTGAAGACCAGTCATTATGCATTTGTCCAAACCTGTAGAGTATACAACACCAAGAGTGAACCTTAAGGTGAACTAAACACTTTGGACGATAATAATGTGTCAGTGCAGGTTTATCAATTTTAAGAGATTACTGGTGGCAGATATTGAAAATAGGGGAGCCTATGCAGGGGGGGGGGGGGGAGATCAATGGGACATCTCTGTACTTTCCTGTCAATCTCACTGTAAACCTAAAACTGCTCAAAAGAAAAAGTCTTTTTAAAAATGAAAAATGTGACTCTCTTGGCTTTATTTGTTGCTCTAGGAGAAAGAAAAGGTGGGAATGGTTCCTATGAGTTTGCAGACTGCTTGAAGATTCAGTAAATGATGCTTAGTCTAGGCCTTCTGTCCCAAGGCTGAGCAAGAGTACACACACCATACTGCCACTTCTTATGCATCTTGCACATTCTAATGGTTTTAAATTTCTGTGAATGTATGGAGTTCAGCATTTTCTCTTTTCATCCAAAGGAGTACTTGTCACTTTACGTCTTTTTGATGATGAATCTCTATCTTAGAGGACCTAGAGGGACACCACATGTCCAGTTCCCCTCTTCTACTCCCCAGTTCAGAGATGGCCAGCCTCGCTCTCTGAGTGGTCCACATCTCCACTCTCACATTCAAGTTCACTTACTTGAAGTTGTGCCCTATTAGGGAGGGAAAAGAGAATAGGTCTTGTATATCACGTGATGAGTTGGCTCTGCTAGTCCTGGATTGCCACAGATGGGATACTGGCCTTAGGTTAAAAACAAAGATTAACCAAAGCCCTATTTATCACTCTCTTGAGTCCACTAACTACCAGACCCCCATAAAGACAGCAGTCATGAGTTAAATAAATGAACGATTAAGTTGAGAACAGATGTGTGAAAACAGCCATCCTCTCCTGATTTACTGACCCCTGGTAGACATTAGTTTGGTAATGGACTTTATCTGCAACAAGCAGCCTGCTTCACTGCTTAACAGGGATGGTGTCTTTGATACTCTTAGTTGCAGTCTTACCCCCTGACTTCCCTTGAAGGGACCCTGGGGCTAAGCAGGTGACTTTCATGATGAACTCTGCATTTCCCTCTTAACTCAGGTGCTCACAAAAGGTTGACAAACCATTTTGCCAGCCACACTGTTTGCCGCATTCAGCTGGAATGAAATTTGAGTGGCCATGGTTCCAGCCTGTTTTCACATGTTGGTTATCCTCAAAATATTTGGAGATTTCCAAGGTGGCCCCCCCTTTCTGTGACGGGCTTCGATAAGGTACATTTTCATTAACACAGGGTCGTTCTTTCTACTGGAAGGTGCATGATAGAAATAAACGCTCAAGGCACCTCCCAGTGTTTGGAGGTGTAGTGGTCCCAAGATAAGATTTTTAGAGATTTTTAAGGATATTTTGATGTTGAGCAAGCATTATAACTGCTGCTTACTCACGAAGTGAAAATCAAGAGTGTTTTTCTGTTCTGTTTTCTTTTCTTTGCTTTTTATCATTCTAAATTCCATTTGTTATTCTGCATGCTCAGGTGTAAAATTCCTTTGGCAGAGCAGACAACCTAATTGAGTCTGGGAAATGGGCATCAGGGAAAGAAAGCAGAGAGGAGAGTGCAGGGAGCAAGCAGATTCAGTGACTCACATTCAGGCCAGGGATTAAAAGGGGCCATGCACTCCAGTGCTAACCCAGGGGTGCTCAAGGGCTGGCACATGTGTAAGCTGCTGCTGCTTTCAATCACAAGATGAAAGGGAAAAAGGAGGAGGCTCAGGGGGAGAAGAGAGGTGTTAGTCATTGCAGTGATTGTAGAGGTAGTTGTTATAATAGTTGGGTGGGGAGAGGTTGGAGTGGATTTATTATAAGAGCCTAGAGCACACAGATCATGGGACTGAAGGGCAGAAAAGTACCCAGGCCTCTGAAAGAGACTGAAAATAGAACCAGTAAACCAAAGGAACCCAGGGAGTGCGCTCTCCTCCAGCTGCCTCGCTGCACACCCTCTGGGTTCTGCCCTCAGAACCCATCCTGCAGACTGGCTTTCCAGATACTCAGTTCACATGGCAGGAAATTACGACAGCACCATCCCAGCTCACTCTAGCTTCTCTTATTCTGAGGGTAGCCCAGGGTGAAGCCAAACATTTTTAACACCGATTCCAAATGTTTGAAAGAATCAGATTGGTCCTGCTTGAAACAGTAGTTTAATGAGATCTAATCAACTGGCTGGGAGCTATGGCATATCAACACAGTTACCAGGAGCCCACCCCCAGGGGCAAAGGGAGACAGCGAAGCGGTCATGTGAGCTGGGAAGAAACCCAAAGAAAGAATCTTCTAGACTCCATCACTGTCCCTCCGCAGAATACAAAGATTGGTCTCTGGGTATTAACAACCTGTGTTGCTGGATTTTTTTGTTTTTGTTGTCTTGGTTTGACTTGTGGTTTGAATCAATAATTTGCTCGTAAAATGTAATAAGAGTTTATACTTGTTTGCATCATTCGAAAAATTATACTCATTTTTCTTGGTAAGAAGAGTTTTGGGAGTGGAAAAGAAAAAATGGACATGGAAAGTTTGTTTTAGCTCCATCGAATCTAGATGTAAACTAAATGTTTTAAGAGAATTAGCCTTACACCATCCCCAGGGAGAGACACAAGTCAGTTACATTGTACTTTCTTCCATAAGAATAAGAAACGTGCTGGGCCTGGTGCAGTGGCTCATGCCTATAATCCCAGCACTTTGGGAGGCTGAGGTGGGTGTATCACCTGAGGTCAACAGTTCAAGACCAGCCTGACCAACACAGTGAAACCCTGTCTCTACTAAAAAATATAAAAAATAGCCAGGCATGGTGGTGGGTGCCTATAATCCCAGCTGCTGGGGAGGCTGAGGCAGAAGAATCACTTGAACCCAGGGAACAGAGGTTGCAGTGAGCCGAGATCACACCACTGCCCTCCAACCTGGGTGACAGAGCGAGACTCCGTCTCAAAAAAACAAAAACAAACAAACAAAAAACTCTGTTCCTGAATAACTGGGGAGTCTGATTTGAGTAATAATAATGTCAAGGGTGTCCGTTGAAGAGACCACCAAACAGGCTTTGTGTGAGCAATAAAGCTGTTTATTCACCTGGGTGCAAATGGGCTGAGTCTGAAAAGAGAGTCAGCGAAGGGAGATGGGGAAGGGGTTGCTTTATAGGAGTTGTGTAAGTAATGGAAAATTACAGTAAAAGGTGGTTATCTATTGTTAGCAGAGGATGGGGTTGCAAGGTGCACAGTGGAGAGATCGTAAGACTTATTGTCCAGAAGAAGAACGTCACAAAGTCGATTGATCAATAAGATAGGGCAGGGACAAGTCACAATAATAAAATGTTGTAATTTTAATCAGTTAAGGCAGGAACTGGCTGTTTTACTTCTTTGTGGTTTTTCTTTGGCTGCTCCAGACTTCTTGGCTCCTGCAGGCCATCTGGACATATATGTGTAGGTCACAGGGGTTGTAATGGCTGAGCTTCGGCTCAGAGGTCTGACAAAACTCCGATCTCCCGCAAAAAAAAAGAAAAAAGAAAAAAGAAATATGTTTATAAGGGAACAGAATAGATTATTTGGATTGTGCCTAAGAAAATAAGGTTAGGTGTTTAAGGCTGTATCGTAAATGATTTTTCACTATAAGGTCACCATATCTTTCAAAGGCCCAAACTTTAAAATATTGTTTCCATCAAATTACATCCCTGTCCACTTTTTCTTTCCCAATTTTATGTGTGGCTTTGCCTGAAAAGAATCCCAGCACTTGCGTGAGAGGCTGACTGGCAGCTCAGTGCTGTGCGTGCCCCATCCTCGCCCTTAGGACCTCATTCTAAATGCAGGAGAGAGCAACGTGGCAGGAAATCATTACCATCCAGCAGCTCCCCGGGACTGGGCTCAAAGGCCACTCTGCAAGGAGTTGAGGGTATTAGAATCCATTCTGGGGATTTACCTTTCTTTGCAGTACCTTCTATTTCTTAATGCCTGAGAGATCTGAATAGCCTTTGTTTTGCCCCATTTCCCTCCAGGCTTAGCGCAGATATGAATGCGGATGTGGTATGTCACACTCTGGAGTTTTGTAAACAGAACACTGGCCAACCATTGTGTCATCTCTACCCTCTTCCCAAGGTGAGTGTGTACTCACTCTGAACATCTGTTTCCAGTGACATACAAGGTCTTTGGAAATGTTAGAAAGGGAGACTTAGCTTTTACTCACTCAGTGTTTTGGGGACAGGGAGGGAGAGACAAGATGACATTTTCAATTACCCCGCAAGAAATAATATTTCTGCATTTCAGCCTAGATCTCTACTCCCATGCTACAAAGAATGTCTTTGCTGTTCAACCATTGTGGACTGTAATTTTGAACTGGGCTGCCAGTAGGCAGGAAATCTGAAAAAAGAGACGCAGAGGTTTAAATCCCTATCACTTAAAAATCAAGCAAGTCACTCTCATAGAGAGACCAACTCGTGCCAGTTTGCCCAGGACTTTCCTACCATGAGCACTGAAAGCCCCACAACCTGAGAAATCCTGGGCAGTTGGTCACCCTACTCCGAGCTTTATTGCTCTTACTCATAAAATGGGTTATGATAAACTACCTCCCACGTTGGTTTATTTTGGGAAGTAGGTGAGCTAATATGTAAAAAATGCTTAGCACAGTAACTGATACAGTTTTTAAAGTGTTAATAAAAATGATTGCTAACTAATCATTACTGATAACATTATTATTCAGTGATAGCTGTTCAGAGGACCCTGTGTGCATTGTATCTTTTTGTGTAGCTTTTAGTTGGATTGCGGAGAGGAGGCTGCAAATGTTCACACAATTCCTTCCCCACACTCTGGATGAGAGGATAATATTGAATCCAGTTAGGCCACAGAATATGAATTTTCAGGAGCTCCCTGTAAAGAAAACTTCTATGCCTTCCTTCTTGAATTGTAGTTTTTCTGGATATAACACAACAGGTTTCTATTTTAATTGTAATTTCCTTTTTATCCATGTTAAAATGAAGTCCATTTTAGTGCTTTGTAGCCTAACCAATGACCATGATTTTGCTGATGGACGGTATTAAATGTCATAAGCCTGTTTCATTGAGCAGGAAGAAAGAAATACAAATACCCAAGGAACATGTATATTTCATGCTTCCTCTGTTACCGACTAAGTGCCAATTACATTTCCCCCAATTCCACCTGAGGAGTTGCGGGCTCCACTGGTACCTAGAAGAGTTAGTTAACTTTAATTAAAAAAAAAAAAAAAAAACTTTTCATGTGTTCAAATAGCATGTGAATATTATATCATAATATAATATTTGCTGTTTGATAGGAAGGAAGAAATGGGTCTCTGTGTAGAAATGCAAGTGATACAGTTTTTGTGATTTCCTTAAATAATAATGTCATATATACATTCCACCCACAGCTACACATAGTTGCAAAAAGTTCAACGTTAAACTGTCCCATTTAAAATGGCATTCTTTATTTTTATACTCTCTAGAGTTTACATCTGAAATTTCACGTCCTTGTCTTCCCACCCTGACCCCCTTCTCAATTCCTAACTCTGTAACATTTCCACTACCTCTTTGGCTACAAGGGAATTGGAGGATTTCATATGGGAACCGCCACCTTCTACCCCAGCTGGCATTCAGTGCTGCTGGGCAGCTTGCAACTGCTCCCTGGACAGCCCCCTTCACTTTCCTCTGACAGCTGTTCCAGGCCTTCACCCTCCGCCTTGGGTCCCTCTCTCCAGCCTACATCTCTGCAGATAACCCAGAAAAGAGGGATAATGGGTGTATAAGTGGACAGCTTCCCTCTTCTCTGCCTCTGAGCTTCCCCTGAATGGCAGTCACTGACATTGACTGGGCACTCGTTGTGGGCCTAGTGCTGGTGTAGGGGCTCACACTTGATCTTGTTTTGCTCCCAAGCAAGCCTAGGATGGAGGCGTCATCATGACTCCTTTTTACAGTGGAGGAAACTGAGGGTTAGAAAAGTTATGTGACTTCCTGTCAGTCACTTCCTGAGGAAAGAACAGAACTGGGTTCACACCCCCATTGTTCTACTCAGAGATTGGTTGAGCTCTAACCGTGGTGTCAATGTTTCAGAAATTCCCCTGGGGTGTCTTCTTACAACAGCCAGCTGAAATCCTACCACCAGAAACAACAGATGTCGAAATGTGTGCTTCCTTTTGATTTTTCAAATAAATTATATTGTATTGATAATTTCTTTGAGAGTCATGATAGTGTATATACAATTTTATACCCTACTTTGTTCCCTTAACATTACATTTTGAGCATCCATTTTTCAGTGGTATATAGCAAAACTTTTTATCATTTTACGAATCACTCCTACATAGCATGTATGAATGCTTAGGTGGAATTACCTACCTGTTAGGGACAAATCGCCCCCAAAAAAGCTTCTTGGTATTGCCAACACAACCCGTCCCCTGCCCCCGGCAAACCTCTTTGTGCCACCCCTCCCCTTCCCCCAAGCCTCTTTACATTTCTCAGCCCTTATCTAGGCGCCCTGGTAAAGCCAGCAGACTTCACCTATCAGGCCTTGCTGCAATAAAGCAAACCCCAATTACAAACCATCCAGACCGCACAGGGGAAGGTCGCACAAAAAAAAGTAGTAAAAAACATAAACAAACTTTACCTACACCCTCTGGTACCATAAACGTCACAAGGTGATATGTGGCAGAGTTAACCAACAAACAACCCCAGGGTCTCTCTCCCCCATATAAGCCCCTCATTTTGTAAGCTCAGGACTGCCTCCTCTGTCTGTAGTAGAGCAGCCAGCAAGTTAAATAAAGGCTTGCCTAAGCTTGGGTCTCTCTCTCTCATCCTTTCTCTCAGCTGACCTTACATTACCTACTGAAGGCGGGTGAAGATACAGATGCAGACGTAGATAATGTTCAGCCCCCTAGAAGGAATTCTCTTGACTCTCCTAGTCAATAGTCCTCAGAGTAGCCACTATTCCGAAGTCAATCGCCACCGGCTAGTTCATTTTTAGGAAACTATCCTTGAATATCGTATCAAAGGCCTCACGCGGCATGCGCTCCTTTGTGTCTGGCTTCTGCCTGTGAGCTTCATCCCATGTTGGGTGAACAGCATCATTTCATGTAGAATTCCCTCAACTGTCTTTGATGTAGCTTCTGCTCTAGCGTCCCAGTGAGTCCAACCAAATGTGCTCTTTCCCTCTTTCTAATACATTTTCCACATTGATGCCACGAATGCCTTGCTGTAGGATAAATACGACTTTCCCACCGCAGCCCAACCATTTGCCTGGAAAGCAATTTCTCACTCTGTCCTTCCACTTGGTGGATTATCCCTCCCCATCGTTCATGGCTCAGCTTGTATGTCACTTCTTCAGGGAGGTGGGCCCTATTAGATAGCCCTCTTGTCATAGCTCTTGTATATTCCTTTCTTGAACTTGCTGCTTTACAAGGTATGTCCCTGTGTGACTTCCTGCCTGTTTCTCCCACTAGGCTCTGAATTCCAGGATGGTAAATTCTGTCTTGTTCACCACTGTACACCCAGTGTCTAGGACGGTGCTTCACACATACCAAGGAAATGTGTATTGGCGCAATGAGTGGATGATGTGTCACTAGCTTCTCATTTGCATCCCTGATGGAAATTCTGACCTTCCTCATGTCAAGCCCTCACTGATTTTTCCAGTGCATACATCTGATCCTGAACAGAGCTTGGGATCTCCACGTTATTTACACAACTAAGTACAAATTTTCACTTAGCTTTTCAGGGCCTTTGACTTGCCTTTCCCTCAGGTTGGTGAATCCTGTGCTGCAGCAAGTGACTGGCTCTCCCTTGAGCCATCCCCAAGCCTCCCACCCTGCACCCTGGGTCTTCATCATTCCCTCTACCCAGACCACCTTTATCAACTCCATGTCATCTCTCAAGCTCATGTCAATGGTCACCTTCTCTGTAAAGTAATTCCTAACTGTTCCAACCAAATGTTAACTCTCCTTTGAACAATCATTGTAAAATAACTGTTCGAGCACTTACAATGTGCTAATATTGTTCTAAATGCTTATGTGTATTCATGCGTTTATTCTTATGGAGTAGGTATGGTTGTCCACCCTTTATAGATGAGGAAGGTATGGCAGAGAGACATCAAGATACTAAAGTCTCATAGATTTCCTCACTAGGATGCGAGCACATGGGGGCGGGCAGGCCTATACCTTGCCTGTCTTTGTTCTCTCCACCATGCCAGGCACACACTTACTTGGTATATGGATGAAAATGAAAATAGCAGAAGCTGGTATTTATTGATGGCCTGCCAGCCGCTGCACTTGACTGACATGTGTGATCTCATTTAACAGTGCTCTTAGGTCTATATTTATTTTACAGTTAAGGAATTTTGAGAGTTGGAGAAATTAAGGAATTTCCCAGGCTATACAGCTAGTGAGGAACATGAGAGGATTCATCCCCAGATCTGTTTGTCTTAAAGCCCAAATTCTCATTCACTGTGCTCTCTGCCTCACTGAGACTCTGTGGGCATTGTCACTTTGAATGGAACCACTGCTCCTGGGCCAGCTAATTCCTCATAAGCAGGACTCTGCACCCTCTATGTCTGGCTTTGCACACATCTCAGACTGTTGTACAATACTAATAATGGGATGCAAGCCGTCTCCCCTATGATATGCATGCTGCAGGGATGGAGGGGATGGATGCGCCCCTCTGTATCAGGGAGCTCACAGCGCAGAAGCAAGCAGTGCAGGGCAACAGAGATTTGGCTTCAGTGGGGCCAAAAGTTAAAGGTGGAACCGCATTTGGAGCTCACAGTGAACCCCTATTCATCATCTACAGCCCACCTGAAATTCCAGGCCCACTTCTTGCCGGTCCCGTGGACATGTCTCCCTACCACTATCTACTGTATGCTCAAAAAGGACAAACTTCATCCATAATTAATTAAAGCGAGAAAAATCTACAATGTCCCACTGGTACAAGAAGAAGAAGAAGAAAAAGGAGAAAGGAGAAAAGGAGGAAGAGAAGAGGGACGGGGAGGAAAGGGAAGGAAAAATAGCCGCAGGCCTCATTGCAAAGACCACTCAGGTGGTTTTGTGTTACCTATCTTGGGAGTTTATTTTTACCACTCCTCTCATTTGCACACAAAACAGCGCATTGATTGCTGCTGGGGTGTGTGTGTGTGTGTGTGTGCGCGCGCACTCGCATGCTCGTGCACCTGGCTCTCCCTTGAGCCCTCCCCAACCCTCCCACAGTGTCCAAAACAATGATTCTGACACCACAGCTCACAAATTGAAAACCGAATGCAGTTTATTCTTGTGTACCCAGTGGCTCTTCAAAGCTCTCTTTTTTGGATCAGAATGTTACATTGCATGAGCCCTAGGTTGAGCCAGAAGCATCCTGGAGCCTCCTTAGCTTTAAGCCACTCCCATTTGGGTCCCCAAACCTTGAGATCTCCAGGCAGACTTCATAGCTTTGAACTGACCCCTTTCCTAACCACAGCAGTGCTGGAGGAACATGCTGCATTTACCAACATCTCCAAGGCACACTCAAGACTTCAGCCACTTTGATCTACATTAAAAGAGAATCATATTCGGAATGTAAGCCTTGTGTGGAGAGTGGTTCTCCTTATTTCCCTGGGGCTTCCTGAACTGCTGGGTGGCGGGGAGACCTGCTGCCTTGGGAAAGCAACCCAGACTTTAAAACAGCTTTTCCCACAGTGAGTTGGGTTTCTACAAGAAGCAAAAGCTCTCTGATGCTGAGTGTGGGGGAGGCTGTGTATGCACAGGAAACGTACTTCCCTGGAATCCAAACTACCAGGCAAGTGACATAAATGGGTTTGGCAATAAGTAAATTTGCACTCTTTATATGAGAAAGTGACACATGATAAATTCTGGTTCACCTAAGCAATAAACAAGCTGACCTCAGGAATTCCCTTTTATTTTTTAAACACTAGGTGTCAGATAAAACACCTGGCATCTCTTTTAGTAGGTGGTCTCAGGTGGTCATGTTTAGAAAAAGAATTAAAGATGGACAGGAAATTGGACACTTCCTGAGACTCTGTAATCACTAAATTTCATTCTGCACAATCCACAGAACCTGATGCTCATAATGCTGTTTTTAGCCCTAAGAGCTCACAACACACTGTCAGATGTGTTATTGTCTAGTCTCCCCCAAACTCTGTTATTTCTAATAAGAGTCTTTTGGTAATAATTTCAGATTTACAAAAAGTTGTGAGGATACCGCAAGAGAGTGTACTGTTCACCCAAGTTTAATTCCCCACAATGTGAACATCTTACTATTACTTAGTCAAAAGTAAGGAAGTCAATATCACTACTGTGTATACCTTAGTAGCAACTCAAGCCCAGACTTTATTTGGATTGCACCCATTTCTCCTCTAATGTCCTCTTCTGTTCTAGGATCTAATCCAGGACATGCATTGCATTTCTTTTTCATGTCTCCTTAGTGACCTCTGGTCTGTGACAGAGTCTTCATCTTTCCTTGTTTTTCATGACCTTGACAGTTTTCAGGGATACAGGTTAAGCACGTCGGTAAAATATTCCTTGAATTGGGATTTGTTCATGTCTTCATCTTGGTTCAACAGTGTTAGGGGTTTTTGGAAAGAACACCACAGAGGTGAAGCACCCTTCTCATCACATCCTATTAGGGTTAAATGATGCCACATGGTATTGCTGGTGAGATCAACCTTCATCACTTGGTGAAAGGGTCATTTGCCAGGCTTCCCAACTGCAAAGTCACTATTTCCCCCCTTTTCCTCTACTCTGTTCTTTAGAAGTGAGTCCCTAAGTCCAGCCTCCTACACTCAGTGAGGCCAGGGTGGACCAAGCCCCCGCTCCCAGAACATGGAATGTCTACGTATATCTTTTGAAATTCTTCTACGTAAGAAACATGTCTCTCCTCCCTAATTTATTTAATTAGCCATTTATTTATATTAGCACAGATTCATGTATATGTACTTTATACTTTGAGTTATAATTCAAATATACACTCTTTTATTGCACAAATTATCCAGTTTTCCAGTTTTGCTACCATTGGAAGCTTAGGGTGGCTCCCGTGTCCTTTTGACACGCCTCTGTCCTATTTCTTTTTCTTCCATACTACTTTATGTTCTGGTACTACCAGATGATCCAGGCTCATCTTGTTATCTTGTATTCTTCTGCCCCTGTCCTTGAGTCAGCATGTCCCTAAAAAGACCTGGTCCCTTTTGTTGGAGAATGATATTTGGAAACCAAGATCTGGGTGCTAGGTGTGCCCATTACTACTGGGATGTCATTGCTTATTGGCCTTCTTAGGTCCTGGTCTTCTTTGTGGAGTGCTAAGTAAAGCACATGTGTGTACAACCCAAGTATACACAAATACCTACAATTGTTTCTGTGTCTGTATGTGTGTCTCTGTGTGTGTGTTTGTGGATGTGAGCTCATATCGATATCTCTGATTTTAACCCAATATCACAGGGTCAAACTCTATTTTATAGGCATAATTATCAAACATATTTTGCAGTGGAGGCTTAAAGCCTTTACTCAAGCCTCATAAGTAGTGAGTAGAATCTGAACTCAACCCAGGGCCCTGGACTTCAGACCTGTAGCTCTTCATATCAGCACTGCCTGTGTTTAGCATAGATTCTGGAGCACATTCACTTCTCAGAGCCAGAGGGAAGTAAAGGCAGCTTTAGTTTTACTTTTCATAAAATATCATAAACACCTTAATTTTCAAGAATCTTGCACAATATCCCAACTTTCTCAGTAACAATTAAACCACTGAGATGTTCGCTCACGTAGTCACGCCTCAAGAAACATTTCTTGAACACTTACCATGTACCAATCCTACAGCCAGGTACCTAATAAGTTATCTCTTTTGACCATCCCAAGTCTGCAGGACAGATAGGATTCTGTCATTTTATAAATAAGTCTACCGATACCTAGAAAATGGAGAGACTTTCCTGAAGTCTCACACTTTCTACAGAATAATTGTTTTTCTTTTTATCAGCCAGGAAATATTTATGTAGAATGAATTACGTAGAATGGTATTCCAGCAAATGTGGCAGGCAATAGCAACGTAAATGGATATTCTAGCAGGAGAGGCAGGCTTACAGACAAACGGTGAGAAGAGATGAGTGCTCTCACACAGGGTGCCAGGAGGAATGGAAACCCCAGCAGACGAGGGCTAAGCTCGACCTGGAGGGAACAGGAGTGGAGGTGACTCCTTCAGGGTAGAGTAGAGTTTGGCCAGCACACTCTGCCTCGCCTGCATCAGCCTCTTGTGCTGGGCCCTTTACCTAAAACTCCCAGTTCCCTGCATGGCCAGCACCTTGTCCACTTACTGGTTTAAGTACCCCCTCTCCAGAAAGGCCCTCCCTGACCAGCCTCTCTGAAGAAGGTCCCCTTTCCCGCTCTCTCACAGCACTTTATTTCTTTGATACCATCTGAACACAAGGACCATGTCTTTCTTGCTCACCATCTTATTCCTGGACTGGCATAGTACCTGGCACATAGTAGGTGCTCTGTAAGATTTGTTGAGTAAAAAATAGGATGAGAAGGGCAGTCCTGAATGTACCTTCCTTTCTCCCTCGTGAGGATGTATCTGCTCTCAGTGGACTATATGAGAGATCAAAGCATTCGGCTTCTTTGAGAATGTGAAGCAGTTTTCAGAAATAAACATGGGGCTCACCCCAGGGTGCCTGCTCTGGTATTCCTCCGTGGGGTTTTAGCATCTGCACTTGCATAACGCTTTTGACGAGCACTGAAGGGTGAGAACTGTTGTGCCGGAGGCTGGCGCAAGCCTGAAAGCTGTCATTGACAAGACTGAAAGCACTGTCCCTTCTCCTGCTTCTCACCTCCCACACATCCAAAACCATGGATCCCCACTTGCCCTCTAACTGCATCCTTTTCCCCAACCATTCCTTGATTTCTATCCCTTTTCTGACTGATTCATCAACTTAACCTCAGCTACTGGGTTTCCAGTCCCCAGTCCCCTAGGCATAAGGCCTCTTAGAAAGACAGAGGGAATTAAAGATTTTAGACCCAAACTATTTGGAATTCATTCCTTTTCTATGGATTTTCTCCATAGAGAAAAACAATGTGCTGACTAATTACAAAGGTGCACTGAAGTTATCTACACCCGAAGAAGAAAATGAGAAGGCCTAGTAAGCCGCTCAAGTCTCTCCCATTCTAAAAATAAAAAATAAAAACAAACCTCACAGAACACTCATTCCCCTCCAGCTTTCCAGAGAAATCAAATTTGTCTCCTACCTCTAACTGAGAGACGATTCAACATGATGTCGAAGAGCACAGATCCTGGTGCCAGCCCACCTGGACTTGAAGCTCAAAGCTTTACTAAGCTTCTATTGTACGTGTACACATTAGGGGCTATAGAATAAAAGGCAATGACAACTGACATGAAATTGGACTAAGTACTTAGCATATATACATCATCTAAAATCCTCCCACACAGTTATAAGGTTATTCCATTATCTTAACTTTACAGAGAAAAAAATCAAAATTCAAATTGTTGGTTGTAAAGTTGTATAACTGACAATGTTTTTAAAAGTTCCTCTTTAACCATCTGAGGAAATCATGAACAATGAAATAAGTGACAAGGGAATATAGCCTTCTAGACACAGAAAGTCAGCTTAAAATGGAGCAAAATATAGTGTCTAGAAATAAACCCCAATGCATTTGCGATTCTTGTTTTTGATGAAAATAGCATTTCTAATCAGTGCTAAAACACTGGATTAATCAAAAAATACAATAAACTAAAGACTAGACATTTGAAAAAAATTTAAGCTAGATGCTTATCTATACCTTATAGCAAAATAAATCCCAAATGATTAAAGACTGAATCACTTTAAAAAAATGGAACTATAAAACCCTGAGCAATTGTATTTGTAATTTGTGCTTGAAAAGTCACAAAGGGATATATTAATACATCTAACTAGTAAAATCTTGCCCCCTTCACAAAGTCAGAAGACAAATGGCATACTGGGTAAATGTTTTGTAATATGCCACACAATGAATTATTTTCTCTTTGATTCAAAGAGCTCCTAAAAAAATCAAAAAGAAAAAAAAAAAGTAAGCAAAGGCCACAAACAAATGGTTTAGGGAAAAAGATCAAAGGACTGAAAATTTAGGAGAAAATGCTCACCCCTTCTTATAATTTAAAAAGTGAAAAATTAAAATGAGATTTTATCCCCTTCTTATGTATTTTGACTTCACAAAGCTCTTTGATGATTAGGCAATAAATTATCACAGAAGCAGAAAAGGCTTTCAATATCAGAGACCACAAAATTAAGTTGCTCTCTGCATATGTGAAGGCTTAAAACTCTAAGGGGGCCAGGCGCGGTGCCTCATGCCTGTAATCCCAGCACTTCGGGAGGTCAAGGCGGGAGGATTACCTGAGGTCAGGAGTTCAAGACCAGCCTGGCAACGTGGTGAAACCCCATCTCTACTAAAAATACAAAAATTAGGCAGGCGTGGTGGCATGCACCTGTAGTACCAGCTACTTGGGAGGTTGAGACAGGATTGAACCCAGGAGGCGGAGGTTGCAGTGAGCCAAGATCGCACCACTGCACTCCAGCCTGGGTGACAGAGCGAGACTCTGTCTCAAAAAAAAAAAAAAAAAAAAAGAGAGAGAGAGAGTAAGAGAACTGAGGATGGCATTGGAACACCATGTCTGGACTTGTGCTCTATTGTTCAATCTTTTCTCCAAGCATTTCACATGATCATGCCAGAGATTCAAAGCTGTATTTTTGTTAACATCCATATTTGAAATCTTGTTAATTTATCTACTTAAACTTGTATAAAGACTGATATGGGGGCTAGTAAACTCACAGAGGTGTTAAGACTCTTCAAAGTACAGCAAAAGTAGTGCAAATGTTATGTTACTATTGACTTCTGATAAGTGGAAGAAATCAAATTATTCCAAGGAAGGTATTTCTATGATATTTGAGATATGAACATTTTTCTTGCCTGCTTTTGAGAAATTCAGAAAATGACAACCATCTCTCTCGAGAACATGCTTATTAATTCCCTCAGCTCAAGAAAAGCTAATGACACTAATGATTGGGAATGATTCTAAAAGATCCTTTGAGTTTTAAGGCTTTAATCACTGGTCTCCCAGCATCCACTCTTGGCCCTCATCTTCACTTAATTAATCACCCCTGTTAGAGCTCAGCTCGAAGGCATTCCCTCTAAGAAGTTTTCCCTGATGCCCAAAATTAAGCCAGTTCCTACATGACTCCTCTCCATTCTTCACACTCCAATTTTCCAGCACTTATTACAATTGTAATTCAATAATTGTAAAATTATTATTTAATGTCTACATCTTCTGTTAGGGTGTAAACTCCTTGAAAGCAGAGACAGTCTGGCTGTTTTATTCCTCAAACATAGTGCTAGTCCCTGAAATTTCCTCAGAGCCGAACAGAGTTCACTGCATGCATTGATTACTCAACAACTATTTGTTGAATGAGAAGTATGATAGAAAGAATAATCTCCCACCACCTCCCAAGTTCACATCCGAGCCCCCAGTAACTGTCTGTTACCTTAGACAGCAAAAGGAATTTTTGGGGTGTAATTTAGTTAAGGATTTTAGATGGGGAGATTGTCCTGGATTATCTGGGTGAGGCTGATGTGATCACAAGAATCCTTACAAGAGGCAAGCATTAGGATCAGAGTGAGAGAAAAAAATGTGACAACAGAGGCAGCGTTCAGAGCGGTGAAGCCATCACCACTAAAGACTAGAAGAGGCAAGGAATGGGTTCTCCCTGGGAACCTACAAAAGGAACCAACTCTGTAGACACCTTGATTTTAGCCCTGAATTTCTGACCTCCAGAACTGTAAAAGAATATTCATGTTGTCTTCAGCCACTAAGTTTAGGGTCATTAGTTACAGCAGTAGTAGGAAACTAATACAAATAATTAATGTGTTGTGTAACATAGAGTAAGACTGATCACACAACCTGAAGGCAAATAGAAAAAAAAGTAAAAGACTATGTAACAAAAGACCCTTACTACTGAACCATATCCACCATCTGATTAACCCAAAATTTGCCAGAAACCATCTGTGTAAAGAATAGGACAACATGCTATAAATAAAAATAGACCACAGAGCCTATACTGGAGAGCTTGTTTATGAGCCCAGATACTAGGGAAGAAACAGTCAAAATGGAACAATGGTATTAGTTGTGAAGCCTAGAACAATTCACTCAGCACTGGGTCTTGGATTTCTCATTTACAAAGTAGAGTTAAGAACTGTTATTTCCTATTTTGCAAAGTTAGTATAAAATTTAGAGATAAACTATGTACGATGTTTGGTATAGAACTTGAAGCATAGAAGAACCTCTGTGGTGTGAACACTAAGAACTCTACAGCAGAGTGGTATGTGATGGTAGAGGTAAAAACAATGAATAATAATAATGTCAGGAAAAGGAGTCGGTGGGAATAATGCTGTTTAAAATAAGGCTTTTTTTTTTTTTTTTTTTGAGACGGAGTCTCGCTCTGTCGCCCAGGCTGGAGTGCAGTGGCCGGATCTCAGCTCACTGCAAGCTCCGCCTCCCGGGTTCACGCCATTCTCCGGCCTCAGCCTCCCGAGTAGCTGGGACTACAGGCGCCTGCCACCTCGCCCGGCTAGTTTTTTGTATTTCTTAATAGAGACGGGGTTTCACCGTGTTAGCCAGGATGGTCTCGATCTCCTGACCTCGTGATCCGCCCGTCTCGGCCTCCCAAAGTGCTGGGATTACAGGCTTGAGCCACCGCGCCCGGCCAAAATAAGGCTTTTTTAAGAAAGGTATTGCCTGGAGAATAAGAAGCAATAGCAAGAGTATGATTAAATACTTTGATGATACTAAAAGCTATACAATGCATAATTAGCCTAGAAGCAGGAAAGAAGAAAATTTAGCTAAGGGTAAAATATGTATGAAGAAGAGATATTCAATGATAAAAGGGGATGCATTTCAAAGTAATGGCTTTTTTCTTTTACTTTTACCCTTTTTTTCCCACCCCTGGAAGAAGAAAATGACGTCAACAGACTTCATTTCTTGCATATAATTTAAAGTCATAAATGCCCATTGGAGCTGGAAAATGTCAGAACCTAAAAACCAAACTGGGCTTTGATAGAGCTAAATCCTGAGTGTTGGAAAATCGCCACTGTAGGATGCAGTAGAATGCAGATATAATAACAGACCTACAAATTCCACTCAAAGGCTAGACATGCCACTATTTGTTAAAAACCCATAAGCAGTGGAACTTCTTGCCTTTGTCTTCCTACTGAATAGAAATTGCCTTGAAGCCCTTTTCTGTACCTCTCTGTTGGCTCTTTCTGATCTGCCTGTCTTAGTCAGGGCTGTTCTAACAAAGTACCCTAGACTGTGTGCCTTACAAACAACAGAAATGTATTTTCACAGTTCTGGAGGCTGGAAGTCCAAGAACACGGTGCCAACAGGGTCAGGTTCTGGCTATGGACTTCTTCTTGGCTGCAGACCGCTTTGTTCTAACATGGAGGAAAGAGAGTTGGCTCTCTCTAGCCTCTTCTCATAAGGGCACTCCTCCCATCGTGAAGGCTCCAGCCTCATGACCTAATGACTACCCAAAGGCCCCACCTCTAAACACCATCATAGGGAGATTAAGGTTTCAACCCAAGAATTTGATTGGGGTGGAGGGCACAGACTCTGCCTCATGCTGTAATTATTTATGCACTTCCCTCCTCCAGTGGCCAGTAAAGTCCCTGGAGGATCTCATCTTTCAAATCTTGCTCCATTTTAAAAATCAATTTATACCAGTGAATTTGGGTGTGAGGAACAACCCATCCTAATAAACTTTTAGAAAAGATCTGGGGTAGATGAGCAGTCTCCCCCACCTCCCACCTCCCCCCTCATTCATGCATGCTCTTTGACAATAAAAAACGCCCGTTTCAAATCATAATTTTACTTCCCAGGGGCTTTCTCCTTTGTGAGAATCTGTCACTGCTGTCAAACGTGTGAAGTGAACAAAGGCACGTTTTGTACTTTTCAAATCTTCTGATGCTATAATTGATAACAGAGAACTTGATCACTCAAAATTGTTCACTGTAGAAACTCATGTCTAAAAACACTATTTTTCTTTCCTTTCTAAGTGTACCAGAATTCAATTCTTTAACATCACAGAACCTTAGAAAGCCCAATTACTGAATGTGTCCTGTGCAATTCACTAATATGCTAAAAATGTCTCAGGACATTCTGTTGTGTCCCTGAGGATCCCCTGTTCGCTATCATCTTTGAATGTTTACCATTGTAGTTAATACAGCTGAATGGACTTTTGAATGTTTAGGAAATGCCCAATCTAAATGATATTTATTCCCACAAAGCGGCCCAAAACCTTGAATATAGGAATGCATGGTGTGTCTTTCTCAAGGTAGGAATTCATTCTCAGATTTCCCAAACTTTTTTAAACTTAAAAAAAAAAAATGTTTCTTTTTTAGCACACCTTTTAACATCTCCCAGAGCAGAGTGAAAAAGCATGGACTTTGTGCCAAGTGGGTCTGAAGTGGATCTGGACTGTGCCACTCATTGGCTCTGTGACTTTGGGGGAGTTATTTACCTACTCTAAGCCTCAGTTTACCACATCTATAAAAGAGGGAGAATAGCAACTACTACTTAACACTTTCTAAACTGTTTTCTAATTACGGTGTTTACTGTCAATCTTCTCTCCTACATTGTAACAGCCTTGATGTCTCTTTCCCTACTATGTCCCCAGCATGTAATTCATGGCACAACATTGTATTAGTCCATTCTTGCACTGCTATAAAGAGATACTTGAAACTGGGTAATTTATAAAGAAAAGAGGTTTAATTGGCTCATAGTTCTGCAGGCTGGTACAGGAAGCAGGGCTGGGGAGGCCTCAGGAAACTTACAATCATGGCAGAAGGCAAAGGGGAGGCAGGCACCTCTTACATGGCAAGAGCAGGAGGAAGAGAGAGCAAAGTGAGTGCTACACCCTTTTAAACAACCAGATCTCATGAGAACTCACCCACTATCATGAGAAGAGCAAGGGGGAAATCCACCCCCATGATCCAATCACCTCCCACCAGGCCGCTCCTCCAATATTGTGGGTTACAATTTGACATGAGATTTGGGCAGGGATACAAATCCAAACTATATCAAATGTAAACACTAAGTAAATATTTGTAAAATAAATGAATAGAATGAACAACTGCACAACGTAATGACTGACTGGAAGAATACTTCTTTCTGCTTTCTTACCTGCCACCATGCTTGTACCTGGGTTGCACAAATTTCCACCCAGGTGCATGGCTTTTTGACACCCAGAGCCAGTCCTCTCCCCCTCGGTATCTGACCTTTTGCATTAAATCGTCCTCACTCCATGGGAGCAACACTTGCCATTCCCCAAGCCCTGGTGAAACCTCATCGATCGTATTTTCTTGCTTATGTTAAAATTTCAGGCTTACTTCACTCTGGGAAAACAATGTTTCAGTGGTGGGAAAGGCGCTGGAGTCTAGAAACTAGAGTGCTAATCTCAGCTGTGCCTGCAGACTGGCCTGGTTAAATTGTGTCATTTCTTTGAGCCTCAGTTTTCTCATCTGTAAAACAGGAAGAGTAATACTTTCTTCTCAGGACAATTTTCAGGATCCTTGAAAAAAGCATACATTTCTGTAGGTTGATGTTGCAATTATTATACTCTTTCCAGTTGTGTATTGGTGACATTACAAACCAAAATAAAAACACGAATTATTGTTAATACTAATGTCATACTTACTAATATGCAAGACACTATTTTAAGTACAATCTTGGTCAATCCTCACAATACTATTATCTCCATTTTACAGATGAAGAAACTGAGGCTCAGAGTGCTTAAGTAACTTGCCCAAGGTCCTACAACTAGTAACTAATGAAGCCAGGGTTTGAACCCACAAACACTCTATGGTCCAAAATCATTTTAAATAGGAAATAGCAATAGAGACCAGTATTTAAAGTTTCTGCTGAAGACGGATGCTTTGCTCACATCCAGATGGTTAAATCAGACCACAGTACTTTCTTTCTTTTTCTTGGGCTCCCATGTGGCTTATGCCTGGCAGAGTACAAATCCTAACGGCACCACTTTGCCCAAAATACTGATGGTGATGAGCACTTGGCCCTTGCTCTTTCATCATCCAAATTGCTCTTAGCTCAAGGTCAAGAACAAAATCACCCTGGAGAGCAAGAGAAGTTGTATGAGTCTGTGGGGCTGTGACCACAAACTGGGTTGCTTAAACAACAGAAAGCAATTGTCTGACAGTTATGGAGGCTGAAGTTCAAGATCAAGAAATCAGTAGGGTTAGCTTCTGACATCTGTGAGAGAAAATCTGTTCTATGCCTTTTTCTCTTAGCTCTGCTGGTTTGCTGGAAATTTTTGATATTTCTTATAGAGAGCATTCTCCCTCTATCTTCACATCAGCTTCCCTCTATGTGTCTTTTTCTCTTCCTTTGCTTTTAACGGCAAAACCACAATTACTTTTGCATCAACTTAATAATTACACCTGCAATGACTCTTTTTCCAAATAAGGCCACATTCTCAGCTTCTGCAGGGTTATTATCTCAGATATGAATTTAGGTGAGACAATTCGAAATCCAACCCATAATAGCAGTCAGTAGTCCCCAAGCCTCTCCTCTTGTCTGAAGACTTTGGGCTGGCTTTGGTTTGGGTAGACGCTTAAATCATTCTAGACAGAAGTGTTTTAGTGAGCCACCATGGCTGTATACTACTGTGTGCGCTGATGATCAAGGACTAAACAGAGACTGGGAAAGGGCTGTATTTTTCAAATTTTCTCATTCCTCTGTTCAGTCGATGTTACTTCTTCTAAGGTAGCATGGCAGATGCAAAAGTAGGCAGTGCAGGGCGTCAGGGGGTTGCATCAAGGCAACTGTTAGCATCCTCACCTACCTAGAGCTCAAGGTTTAGTGGGGGAATGTGAAATGTAAGCATGGGAGTGTATTATAGTGTGGAATGTAAAGTAAACAGAAGAGGAAAGCTCAACCCGAAAACTAGGAAAGCTGATAAGACTTCAGGAAGAAGCAACCCTTGTAATGAGCTTTCAAAGAAAATATCTGAAAAATACAGCCTTTTCTTAGTCTCTCTTTAGTCCTTTTCATTTTCATAATTTTGTGAATTTAAGTCAACAGGCACTTGTTGCCTACATGCCCTGGGCTCAATGTTATTGAAGATGCTAAGGGAAATCAAAAATTATAGCCCAGAGCCCCAAGCCCCTGCCCAGGAGCTCTCAGAGTCATTGGGAGAACAAGACATCAGTGCTGCAGCTGGAAAATTATCCAAAGGGGGTAGGGGCGGCTTCTAGAATGGCAGTTCCCAGGTAAATTCCTGTGATGCCATTTTTGAAGGCCAGAAACTCCATTTTTGTTACCATCTGTCACACTGTAAATGAGAAAGCTGTGCATGAATTTGGAAGACTGAAAGCTCTGGGCCTGATTCCCGGGCAGACCTCCCTCTAGTCTGCCCCTACCTGTGTGATCAGGTGAGGTACTTGACCTCTGGGTGGACTGTGCTGTAAAGTAGGGAGGGTGTATACTTTCTAGGGGTGAAGAGGGATTTGAGTAGGAGCTTAGCTCAAGCTGCAGGTCCCCTGAGAATCTTTCTCAACCCCTGAGGGTGATGTAAACCATCATCCTTTGCACCTGTGCCCCCTTGGCTCCTGTGCACAGCTATTCCGAGCCTGGAATCTCTGACTTACTCACCCTGCCCCACCGACTCAAGGCCATCAGCTTCCTGCAGGCTCTTGTCTACCCCATTGCAGCAGCTTCAAGTTGGCCAGGCTGGGGCCCTTCTCCAGCCTTGGGTGATGCCCAGAGGGGGAGCCAGTGGTGGCTTCTGGAGCTTCCCTCCAGTATTTGCTTTATTGTTGGGTAGAGTCAATTGCCATTTTCTGAATCTTAGGTAGAGTACATGCAAATGCAGCTGCAGGACAAGTCTGTCACCGTCACCAGGTTGCCATCCCTAAACATGTGGACAGCCTCTACCAAGGGGCAGTGGTGAGTGCCGCTGCGACAAAGGCTACAGACAACCCTGGGTCCGAGGGCACGCCTCCACATCTTTGTTACACCTAAACTTGCACTCTACACACAGCCATTCTGTCTATGCTGGCTGAACCCCTGTTGCCCCAGCCTCAAGGGTGCTGGTAGGATTCTACCCTAGGGGCCCTTCCCTCACTCTCCATGTAGCCTTCACCTTTGAGTGTGACAAAAGCCTGACTGCTCCCTCTTTGCTTCAATTTGATGTTACCCAAACTGCATCTTACAGAAATACTTCTAATTTTCTAGTTGTGGGTCCTACCCTTCCCCAATTTCCAGCAGAAACCTAGATTTTCCTAGCAGTTATTGTGACTGGAATTTGGAAGTGGGTTCTGAGTAAACGGGTGAGTGTTGATGTCCATCTGGGATCAGGACTCTGTTCCCACTCTTGGGTGCTTCGACTTCCCTCCTTGGCAAAAACCAGTGCATTTCCTTGCAGCCTCAGCCCTGGATCCCTGCTGCCACCCCTGTATGCACCAATATCGGGGACTCAGCTACATCCAGATAAACCTGCTCTAGACCTCCTGGGAGGACACACAAGCCACCCATCCCACCTGAACACAGCCTCTGCTGCAGCACTTGCCACACCCTGTTTTCATAGCTTGTCATTACCTCCCAGCAAACATTGAGCCCTAGAGAACTGAGCTTGGTTAAAATTAGATTGGTTCTCTCAAAGGGATTCAGCCCTCTCTCTGCTTCATCTACTTCTGTTTACTGTACTTGCTCAAGGTCAGTCCCCTTGCCAGGCAGAAAGCCCTGAGAGGGAAGGGATGTCTATGTCATTCACTGTGGGGTTCACCGCCAGATCCCCAGGGCCTTCACTTGCATATCAGTGCACCAAGCACATCATTTTCTTCGACAAGAAACAAGACAACATGAATTGAGCTCTTTTTTGAAAGCATTTATTGCTGAAGTGGTATTCATTGTTTAAAAGTTAGAAAACCAGAAAAGGGCAAAAAGGAAAAAGTTATCACCCATCATTATTATAACATATTCCTTTGCAAGGTTTTTTCCTATGTGCATAAAATCTGGTAGCCTAGTTTCCTTGTTTAACATAATATCACAACTATCTTCTTTTTCTTTTATTTCCATGTTTGCTGAGCACCTACTATGCATCAAGGACTGTGCGAGGCTCTGAAGATTTTAAAGTAGGCCTGAGAATGCAAAGGAATATTTCTGAGACAGAGAAGCAGGGGCACAGCTCTTTGCTGATAAAAGTAGCCACAAGGGGCACCATAAGAATAGTTTGCATGAAAATCTGTTGTCTGTTACACTGACTATGCCAGAGATTCTTAATTTATACAATAGGAGAATTTTAGGGTTTGCTAGAATTTTCAGAAAAGGCCAAAAGTGCATTGAATGAGGTCACTTTTTGAATGGGGCCATTCCCTAAGCAGCTTTTCTATTAAAGATGTCATGTTTCAAAAGTGAAGATTGGGATCAGCTCTTTTGGCCTGCTGCCAACTAATCCGAATGGATAATGGGTGCAGTTGGAGCACAGCCTGCAGATGCCCACTGGGTGGGACTATCACAGTGGCCCCATAGCTGACGGATGACAAGGAGGCCTGGGGGAGTCCAAGGAAGAGGCTGAGCGGTCAGAGCAAGAGTGGAGGACCCTCAGGGGCTTCGGGACACAGCTGTTCACCAACTGGCACACTAGCCTTTCAATATTTTAAGAAACATACACCGTAGCAGGGCATCCTGGCAACCAAACTCACCTAAAGAGCATGTTTTCCTCTTGAGTCATCAACACTCACTCTTAGCAGCCAGCGGACAGAGCTTTCCAATTGTTGAGCAGATTGCTTTAGGGCTGTACAGGTAGCAGGCCCAGGAGGGATTTGGCAGGGGCAGGATATGCACATTCAGTTGGTTTTGAAAGCTCTGGGAAGCAGTGCTGAGAGCAAACCCTCCTCTTCCCCACCCACCTCAGGGTTACTCTTCCCCAACCCCTCCACAAATAGGCCAACACAGTGTTCTTTGGAGTTTCACAGCAATCATCACTGGTAGTAATGAGCTAACTCTTTATATCTGCAATGTGTGTACACTTGGAAGATGCACTTAGACGCTCTCAAAATGGTTGAAAGAGGACAGGGAATCTCCAACCAGGGGAAGAGGAGGTAACTGAGAGATGAGGTGTTAGCTTGCACAGCAATGATCAGCCATTCTTCACTGCTAAAGCACAAGACACACAAGTAGGCTATTGACAGTCTCCTGCTGGGGGCGTTTTAGACACCACGATAAGTTGCTTATGGAGATCAGCGTAGCAGAAGGGTCAGGAAGCAGAGGTTCAGATTGCCTCTCTGCCATTCAGAACCTAGCTATGAGATCTCTTAGCTTTTCCGCATCTCAGTTTCCTCATCTATGAAATGGTCGTATCTCGCAGGGCTGTTTGAAGAGTAAATAAGATAATGTTCCCAAAGTACTTAGCACTGCATCTGACACAAAGCAAAGTCCAAAATAAAAGGAGCTATTAACGTGAAATTGCCTTCTTGTGAATTATTTCATTACAAATTTATGGAGTGGTTCATTTATTGAAAACTTATGGACTTTAAATATCCTAATTTTAGGAAAGATGTAGGAAGAAACGATCAAACGTGAATTGTAATGTTGTCTAACTTTGCTTTTATAGGAGACATGGAAATTTACACTAGAGAAGGCAAGACGAATTGTCAAGAAGTCCCCAATTCTGGTAAGCACTCAGTGGGTAGAACGCCAGCCTTTTCCTTGGCATGCCGTCTCTCACTGGCCCCGGCTTTCACATCCCAAAGGCAAGGACTACTCTGGATATCAGCCCGCGACATGCCATAGCTGCATGGGGATTGAAGTAGGAAAGTAAGCTGCTTCCACTTGTGTTTCCTGCCTTCACATGACAGCATGGTTTTTCAGCCTCAGCACTGCTGACATCTGGGACAGGATAACCGTTTGTTGTGCAGGCTGTCCTGGGCTTTGTAGGGTGTTCAGCAGCAACCCTGGCCTCTACCTACTAGATGCCAGCAGCACCACCATCCATCCCTCCCCAGTCACAACAACCAAAAATGCCTCCCAGCATTCCTAAATGTCCCCTGGAAAGCAAAATCACCCGCATTTGAGAACTGCTGCTTTCCAGTAGACCATCTTGGAGGAGGCTGTATCCTCCTGCTCCTCCACTTTCTAAAAATGTGACCTTAAGCACGGTGCTCAACTTCACTGAGCCCCAGTTTTCTTGTCTGTAAGACAGGGATGATAATATTGTCCTCCAGTGTTGGCACTGATAGAGTTGAGAGTGCAGAGAGCATCTGGGATCTTGCCTAGGACTTACCAAGTCCTCAATAATTGTGAGTTAACAATGAGATACCATCTCACACCAGTTAGAATAGCAATCATTAAAAAGTCAGGAAACAACAGGTGCTGGAGAGGATGTGGAGAAATAGGAACACTTTTACACTGTTGGTGGGATTGTAAACTAGTTCAACCATTATGGAAAACAGTATGGCGATTCCTCAAAGATTTAGAACTAGATGTTCCATATGATCCAGCCATCCCATTACTGGGTATATACCCAAAGGATTATAAATCATGCTGGTATAAAGACACATGCACACGTATGTTTATTGTGGCACTATTCACAATAGCAAAGACTTGGAATCAACCCAAATGTCCATCAGTGACAGATTGGATTAAGAAAATGTGGCACATATACACCATGGAATACTATGCAGCCATAAAAAAGGATGAGTTTGTGTCATTTGTAGGGACATGGATGCAGCTGGAAACCATCATTCTTAGCAAACTATCACAAGAACAGAAAACCAAACACCGCATGTTCTCACTCATAGGTGGGAACTGAACAATGAGATCACTTGGACTCGGGAAGGGGAACATCACACACCGGGGCCTATCATGGGGAGGAGGGAGAGGGGAAGGATTGCATTGGGAGTTATACCTGATGTAAATGACGAGTTGATGGGTGCTGACGAGTTGATGGGTGCAGCACACCGACATGGCACAAGTATACATATGTAACAAACCTGTACGTTATGCACATGTACCCTAGAACTTAAAGTATAATAATAATAATAAATAAATAAATAAAAAGAAAAAAAAAAGAAAAAAATAATTGTGAGTTAAAGTTATCACAATTTTTATTCATGTTTCCTTAATTTGTCCTCTGTGTAATAACACTCTGGTTCAACAGATAGAATGTTTATTTCAGATCAGTTCTCACAGGCTTACGTATTTGACTTAGGCTGTGGTTGCAAATCAGCCCCATTTGAAAAGGAAGCAGAAAAGTAGATCATTAAAGTACGACATTATCCTCAATGCCAAAGATACTGGCAGTAAGGAAGCATCCATCAGCAATGGGAGGGCATAGACCTCGTCCTTGGCTTCTCCCTGCTGGCTAGCTCATCATTCACCTTGATACACTGCATTTGAGGTATTATTGATTTGGCAACATAGAAATAAAAGGGAGGAAAATCCCTCATGGTTAGGCTTGCCAGATTTCGCGAGTAAAAATATGGGATGCCCAGTTAAATTTGAATTTCAGATAAACAACGAATAGTGTTTTAGTATATCTAGTAATATTTTATCTGACAACCCTGCTCATGGAGGGCATATGGGTTTTGATGAACAAGGCCAATAAATACATGTTAAGTGACAGGCAATATGTAGGCATTTCTACATAATTGATTAATCAATCACAATGTCTGCATTGCCAATCATTATTTAATTCAGTGAATAATTAAGGGCCAACAGTAGCCCATTTAGCTAATTTGCTTAAGTTGTTGAATAAGATATTAAAAGACCACAGGAAACTCTTGACCACCCCCTTCAGAACTCTAAGCAGAAATGGAGACCAATACAATTGGTATTGTAGTCTTCTCAACACACTCCTAAAAACGTATTCTCCAGGCATTGTTTACTTCACTAGCAAAAACTGCCTTGGCATTAACTTCTAATTAGAATTTTACAATTTTTTACTTCTGTCACCAGAATTGCAAGCATAATTCACGGGGCAGGATTCCAATAATTACTTGTGAGAAGTGAAAAAAAAATTCTACCGAACAATTCAACAATAAAAATACTCTTCTGAAACCTCCACCAATTTATTTGCTCTCCAGATTACAGCTATCAAGGAAAAAATAAAAAGGAAATGAAAATAAGTGTCTCTGAAAAAACTGCTCAGAGAGTAATTCATTTCACTGTGATGGCTGATGTAACTGCAGACCTGGCCGGGGCACAGAAAGCTGAACTCAGTAGGTTACATATCATTTCAGCACAGCCTATTAGTCGGTGAGAATTCAGACCTGAAAACAGTTATGCATTATTGAAGGAAATCAAACATTCCAGAGAAAGCCTGGATCTCAGTGAGGTCCTGAGAGGCTCCTACAGGGAACTTTTCATGGATTTGGCAGAGCATTGAGCATCTAAGAGGACCTGAGTTATGGAATCATTTAATTCTCACTTCTACAAAGTAGATAGAGTATTTTTGTCATCAGTCCCATTTTACAGATGAGAATATTGAGTCTCAGGTAGGTTGAGTTATGTGCTCACCCCACATAGCTAGTAGGTGAGAAACCCCGCATTTAAATCCAGAGCTAGCTATCCCCACATTCAGTACCCTTTCTAGTAGTCCAGTAGCTTTCAACAAGGCCTCCTTAGTACTAAACTTTGGGGAGCACCATTCATATCACAGGCTATGTGGATGTTGGAATCCTACAGTGGACAACCTGTGCAACTATAAATGACAGCCCTGATCACAAACCCACCTGCTCAATAGAATCATCTGGGAAGCCTCTAAAAATCACTGAGGTCCAAACCCCACCCCAGACCAATTAAATCCAGGTAATACAGTACACGACAAGGGTTGAAAAGCACTTTGCCACACAGAAATTCAGTTTCAGCTTGGTTATGTACAGAAGAGTGATGACTCTCCCACTCTGAGCTTCCATTTACCCCATTCAGCCCATTTATCTTTATTCAACCCCTGTTTGTTGTTCTGCATTCATTTGACATCCTGGTGCATGGAGAAGCTCAGGAAGCTGGTTAAATAGATTGCAAAGCAAAGATGCTGCATGACTCCTGTCCCCAGGGACAGCCCTGATTTGAGACTCTCATTTTAGATGGGATTAGATGCAGCCAGTTGCAATATTTTAAATATATTGCTGAGTTAATAACAGCCCACATTTTGTCTCCATCTAGCAAAGTTCAGAAAGGAGGAGTCTGGCAAATAGGCAAGCAAGACTCATACAATGTTGCTCGGCGCCCATCTCAGTTCTCTTTGCAAGTAAATTGTAAAAGAAGAAGGGTGGTCTTTCCCATACTATGTAATGAAAAGACCAGATAATCAAAACCTCCGTCTAACCAGGAGGAGTTCTAGGGTCCCCTACATCATCTGCCACCCACTTCCTAACCCCAATTTCTACACAATGAATGGCAAAGACAGCTGTAGCCGTCAGGCTGAATTTTGACAGCAAACAGCTGTGCAATTATATAGTTTTATTCTATTGCACCTTTTGTGTAGCAATTATAAAACTGTTCATATCAATTTGTAATATGTTGGTTATCATCAGTGTTAAAATCTAGATTGTTGTTAGGAGAATTAGATTAAGGCCTTCAGTCTAAACTGAATATTAAAAGAACCTCAAACATTCAAATGCAACCTGACTTTGGACTCTGGATCTCAGATAGGGTCTGTACTGCCAAAGCGCCGTCAATGTTGTGGTAGAAACTTATGCTGATGCTTGTTTTGCAGTGTGTCCACAATCCTGATCTCAGTCAGCTACTAAGTCTCTGGAGTCACCTTTCTAACCACCCCTTCTTCACACCATCACCCTCCTCCACCCTGTTTCCCATCAGTGCTTCCCAATCGGTGGCAATATTGCCGCTTGCTCCCACCATGGGGACATTTGGTAGTGCCTGGAGGCAGATTTGGCAACGTCTGGAGGCAGATTTGTGCAGCGGGTATCTGGGGGTCGCAGGCCAGAGATGCTGCCCAGCATCTCACAGTGCACAGGGCAGCCCACACAGCAAAGACCAAATTGTTATCGGCCCAACATGGCAATAGCGCCGAGGTTTGAAACCGTGAGAAAGGGCCTTAGGGTCTCTTATCTCAAATGATCCTCTTCCAGGCCATCCCCCCATGCCTAGAGACATCTTTCCGAAGTGCAAATGTGATTCCTCTGCCTGACACCTCCGCGGCTTCCCCACAGTCCTCAGGGTATCATGTAGTGCTGCATTCCAGGCCCCCATCCTGTCTCCTTCCTTCCACGGTTCCCTGCGTTCTGCCATTCCAATGCTCCTGCCAGGTGGGAATGTTTGGCGTTCCTCTAAGACACCAAGCTTTCTCATGCCTCCACAGTACTGCTCAGGCACTCCCTTTGCCGGGAGCCAGGCTACTTCAGCTTTAGCGTGCATCCTGGGGACCTTGTTAAAATGCAGCTTCTGATTCTGTAGGTCTGCAGCCGGGTCCAAGACTCTGCATCTCTGAAAGCTCCCGGGTGGCATCAATGCTCCTCATCTGTGATCACACGTTGAGTGACAAGGACCTAGAGCAGTGGTTGTCAAGCCTTAGTGGGCACCAGAATGACTTGGAGGGCTACAAAGACATAGGCTTCCAGGACCCACCCATGGTTTTTGATTCGGCAGGCCTGACATGGGGATGTGGAAGACAAGGATGTGCATCTCTAGCAAGACTGTGGCCCCCCACTGAGTCACAAAGCCTCAGGCCAGGCCATCTCTCTTCCTTCCCACCTGCCTCTATCCTGCCTCACTGCAGGGTCATCTGCATCCTCTTCCAGGTTCCTAGAGACACCTGCTAGTGCCTTGGCCTCTGCAGACCCCACAGAGTGTGCCCAGGGCTGGGGCCTCCACCCATGCCCTCCACTCGATGGTGAGCTGAGGACAAGGACAGCCTCTTTGTCTCCACGTCTTAGGTGGAGCTGGGCCACCAGTCAGGATTATTTCTCCTCCTAGAAAGCTAGACAGGCATCTCAAAAATCCTTAAGTACCTCATTTATATTCCGAAATGGTTGCTGATTCTCTCTTGCCAGGGTCAAACACCACCAATGCCCATAACACTCATCATAGCCATTCGAAGGACTCTGGGCTGGCAGGAATCCACTGTCTCTCTCCCTTCATTGATAAATGCTGGTGCCAAACTTTTCTACCCTGTTGTCTTCTCTTTCTTTAACTTGAGGAAAGCATTGTGGAAACTGCAATCTTTCTAAAAGCACTGTTTGGTAAAATGTCAGGGCTTTTAGTGTAGCCCACATCTGGAGCCTAATAGAAATCACTGTCTAGAACCCCATGGCTCAAGAAGTGTAAGGAGCTTGGTCTGTGCACCTCTCTCCTCCGCGGGGGAAGGGACCTTCCTTCCTCCTAGACCCCAGATTGGTCTCTCCCTTTAGTTTTTATTTCCATAATGAGATGGAATTATTTTGTTGGAAAATGTTCTTTATTTTTAAAGCACCTGGGTAGAAGAATGCTGTTGCCGGACCCTCCTTGGACAAGGTGGAGAGTGAGGGTGGCTGGGAAGCTGGGAAGAGCTGGCTGGGAGAAGAGAAGGAGGGAAGGCTTCGGGCTGAGGAGACCGGTGGGCAAAGGCACAGGCATGGCATGGATATGGATTGTGGGGACAGAAACAAGAGGTAAATTTAGAGAGATGAAACAGGCTGGATTCTAGAGGAAGGAGGATCCAGAAACCACAAGTACAGAGGGGCCCTTAGAAGTTGGGGAACCCCTCCTTAAACTAAACAACTCTCTTTTTATTGTGTTTTTGTCTCCCCAGAGATATTCTAGAAGTGGTTCTGACATTTGTTCACTCCCGATTTTGGCCAAGATCTGCCAGAAAATTAAATCGTATGTATACAATTTCTACCTTCCGGAGCACTAGTGTGTAATAACATCTTTGCTTGTCCCCTTTTTCTAATGACTAAAATGATCTTCACACTTAAAAGGCATCCCTGAAGGTTAAAGTGTTTCTTTCTCAAAACATTGCACAGAAACCAGAAGACAAATGAGCTCTGAACAAAATCATTTGGGAAAAATATACTGAATGCCAGCATCTTTGCATCTCAAAGCTGATCTGTCCTCCAGGCTAGAATGCAGCCCACAGTGAGGCTCACTGCCGGCAAGTGCCTGCCAGCGAGGTGCCCACTGCACTACACCTGGAAACAGCCGCTCCCTGCTGTGTGAGCTACGGACCAGGGTGGGCAACTGGGCATGGAGAAGACTCTGAGCATCTTTAGTGCATGACATTCACAAGGCTAAACAGGGACTGTGTTTTCACAGAGCCCAAACTATTACATTAAAAATCTGACTCAGATACATAGGAATATGATTGTGAGTGCAGAGACACTGTCCAGAATTCGCACACCCTCCTGTCTGTATTCCAGCTCCACTTTGAGTCTGGGGTTATGCTAGACATCATAGTAACTGCTGTTCAAAACACTAAAGGGTGAAACAATGTCTTGAGAGGGCATTGGACTCAGAGGCAAAATAGCATGGGATCTACCTTTCACTAAGGCTACTTCTTTTTTATTTTTATTTTCATTTTTTGAGACGGAGTGTCACTCTTGTTGCCCAGGCTGGAGTGCAATGGTGTGATCACGGCTCACTGCAACCTCCGCCTCCCTGGGTCAAGTGATTCTCCTGCCTCAGCCTCCCAAGTAGCTGGGATTACAGGCACCCACCACCACACCCAGCTAATTTTTTGTATTTTTAATAGAGACGGGGTTTCACCACTTTGGTCAGGCTGGTCTTGACCTCCTGACTTTAAATGATCCACCCACTTCAGCCTCCCAAAGTGCTGGGATTACAGGCGTGAGCCACCAAGCCAATCCCACTAAGCTACTTCTAGTATGACCACTGCTGCTTTGCTGCTGTCAGGTGTATGGGCGCTGTTCCAGGTTCCAGGTGCTGAACTTCTGATATGTTTCCTCACTTAGTTCTCATAACAATAAAATGAGGTAAGGGTTATTATTATTCCCATTTCACAGAGAAAGCAACTGAGCCTTAAAGAAGTAACTTCTGCTGGGCCACTGAGGACCCAAGATACACCTCAAGGTGCACTTGATCTCCTGTGTTCTTTGTGAATATACATATTCTTGACTCCTTTGCAACGCTGCTTCTTGAGCTGACTTTGAGAACTTGGGCCACTTAATGTCTCTGAGCCTCAGCCTCCCCATATCTAAAATTACAGTGTAAACTAAATTCTGCCCATGTCTCAGAATCATCTTGAAATGTTTTAAAATCCAGATTCCTTTGCCCCAAACCTGGTGGGGGAGTGCTGTGTTTTCCTGGAAATTTTCCAGGAAATTCTTAGGCCATTAGACTCCACACTTAGACTCCTGGGTGTCCATGTCCACCCCAATGCTTGCCTTCTAGTACAAGTGCAAGACTGCCAATGCTACACATACAGGTGATGCTTTAATGACTCAGAATAATGTTCTTTAGCCGTGAGATATTTATTTAACTACAGCATCTGCCCCAGTCCCTGCTTCTTTTACTCTTCCTCTCCCGCAGGAGCTCCTATTAGTTTAGTCTGTGCTAGCCTAGCCTTGTGGATGGCTGAGAACACACAGAGGTGAGAGTTAGGCTGCACACCTGGACTGAGAAGCTATAGCTTCCTATATCTGTGGTAACAAAACACCACAAACTGGGTGGCTTAGAACCACAGAAATTAATTCTCTCTCAGTTCTGGAGGTCAGAAATCCAGAGTCAAAATGGCAGCAGGGCCATGCTCCTTCTAAGATTCTAGTTGGATTCTTTCTGTCTCTCCCTAGCTTCCGATGGTGGCTGTGAGGCCTTAGTATACCTTGCCTTGCAGCTGCATCACTCCAGTCTCTGCTTCATCTTCATATCTGGTCATCTTCCTTGGATGCCTGTCATTTCCTTTTATAAGGACACCAGTCATGTTGGATGAGGGCCTGCCCTAATGCCCTCATCTTAACTTGATTACACTTGTAAAGACCCTGTTTCCAAATAACGTCACATTCGCAGATACCAGGGGTTAGGACTTCATCATGATTTTTTCATGAACACAATTCAACCCCTAACAAAGACACTTTTCCTCATTCTGCCATCCTTCATCTCATGAGCTTCATGAGTACTAAATCCACTGAACAGCTCTCATCTGTTGTAATAATATCCAGGGGCAGGAGGAAGCTATGATTCAGACCCACATTTGGAGCCTCTTAGAGAGATCCAAGAGTTAAACAGTTAAAAACTCTTCCTGGTCAATCTGCTGGCTTAAGCCCCTGCGAGCCAGCTATGCAAAGTGACATTGCAGGTGCCAGAAATGCTAGCAACACCCCTTTTCATGACTGGGGATGAATGCAGAGAGCATCAGGACATGGGGAGTAGGGGGAAGATATTAGACATGAAAGAAGATGCTGGAAGGTTGAGATGCGGCCAGCTCCCCAGGCCCCCAATCATGTCATCATGCCTAGCTCCCATTAAATCGAGACCCCTGCCCCCTCCTTGCTGAATGCATTATTGTATTTTCTGTGTTAGATGTAGGCCAGCAGGACCCAACAGGGTCAAAGAGACAACTCTTCAAATGAACCACCTTTGAAAAATTGAATTCAAGAGCATCAGTAGCCAGGGATTTTTCTTGGTCCAATTTGAAAGGGAAAATAATTCTTTTATGAAAAAGCAAAAACTGTGTTTTCCTTCTTTCTGAAAATCACTGTGTTTCAAGTGTCATATGCAGCCAGTTACAATTGGTTCAGTGCTTTATGACTTACAAAGCACGTACACGTATAAATGCAGTCTCACATATTCTTCAAAGCCATCTGTGGTTCAGTAATAATATTGATAACTAAAAGTTATCTGGTGCTGTCTAAGCACCAAAAACTGTTGTAAATCCAACTATTTAAGGTCAGCGCCATTATTTTCTCCTTTCTAAAGAGGTAAAATCATTTGCGCAAGGTCACAGATCCGGTAATGGACGAATCTGACCTTTGAATCCAACAGTTTGCTTTCCATTGACCCCCTCAACTCTTAGCCCTACGCCTTAGAGGAACGAGTAGGTTTTAAATGCCTGACCCACTAGCACGGAGTCCTCACGTGGTAGAGACAAGACCTGCACATCTTCTGTGGCATAGTCCTTTGATAAAATTCCCCCAGGAGGAATGCCTTACCTGCCCAGTGCCTCTCCCTGCCCACTGTCCCACTCTGTCTAATGCTTTCAAAATTCATTTGAGGTGTCCCCACCCCAGGGACATGTTCCAGCACCCAGCCTACTTTCAGTCGCTTGCACAGCCCTCCTGGGTGCTCCTGGCTCCTCCTCGGTGCCACCAGCCCTCCAGTGCCTGCTCCACCTCATCCCATTCTTCAATCCCTTCTTCCTTGCTGGTCTCCTACATCACCCACAAGCTCCTGGGGAGCAGGGATCCCATTTCTTAGCAGGAGGAGCTCAGTGAAGAAATGAGGGAATACACGAAGGAAAAGTACCACTTTTCCAGGAAAACAAATGTGTAGCTATCAGGCTATGACCATGGGGTGATCAAGTTTTTTGGTGTTCTGTTTTAATCAGGATACACAGTGCCTACACACTGTCTGTATTTTACTTCAACAGTGGTAAGTCAGGAGGATCCCCTCTTTTTAAAAATCTATTCTTTTTATTTAATGTCTATATGCAGAAACCTCCATATTATTTCACATAAATACATGCAAACCATCCTATCCCCTGTTGATTGTGTTAATTCAACACTATTTTTTTTTCCTTTTTTAGCCTCCTCCTTCCCCATACCCTGCTCCTTCCACCCACTTCAGTCCCGCCCCCACCTCCAAGCTGAGCCACATCTATAGGCAGGTGTGCCCTTCCGTGGCTTCTCTGTTCTCATTTCATTGATAGAGACCTACATAACACATCCACCCACAGATGCAACCAACCCGCACCCAGCCCTCGAGAGCTACCTGAGACCCATGTGAGGCAGGCACACATGGAGATTCATTCTCACCATTTTTCTTCTGTCATAATGACCCAGTTTCATGAGATAGTTTTAGGGAGATTGAACTTGAATAGCTCAATACTGTGTCATTAATAACAATCAGCCGCAGTTATAATTGCTCCCCGGGTCAAGCCCACTCACCTAATATCTGGTGGCAGGCAGGTATAGAGCAGGGGCAGCGAGCACCACCAGACTGCATGGTCATTGAATAGAATGCCGTGTGGCCAGAAATCTGAACATCCAAAGAGGGGCCATGGATTGGGATGGGGATGTCTCTAGATACCAAACCATGATGAGAGCAGACACCGGAGTCCTGCTGCCCCACCCGAGGAGCCATCCTTGCAATCAGGGTTCCTATTGCACATAACAGTAAGAGCTCATGTGTTTTGTTTTGTTTTTTCGAGTGCTCTCCATATCTAGGAAATCGTTAATGATATTGATTCTATTTTACAAATAAGAAAACTGAGGCACAAAAAGATTAAATGATTTGAGTAAAGTCACCTGACAAGGAGACAGCAGAACTGGGATTCAAACCCAGGGAGTCTAATTTCAGAACCTGGAGCTACGTTGAAAGAATTCTCGTGGCTTTTCCTTCCCACTACGCTGCCCTCAGTCCAATTGCTTGCCTTGAAAATGCTGTCACATCCTTTAGGTTTCACCTTAAGATCACTTCTTCCACTATATAGGGTTAGAAACGTTTTTTTCCTCTCTAGATGCACAACGCTCTTACAGCATTTTTCATCTAGGACTATAGTTATCTTTTGATGCATTAATTTCCTCGCCCATGTCAAGTTCCTAAAGTGCAGGAACTGTAGGACTGTGTCTTGTACTCATCTCCGGTATCTAATATGATTCCCAGCACATAGCAGGGACTCCCAAAATGCCTGTGGAATGAAGGAATGAATGAATGAACATTTCAACATACAGCTAGATATTTCTAAGGATACGCAAGGTATCAAGTTCAGATGCAATTTTACAGAAATAATTTGTAGTAAAAGTCAACAATGCCTTATCCAAAACCTTGGAGTTGTCAGGCACATTAGCTCATGCCTGTAATCTCAGCATTTTGGGAGACCAGAATGGGACAATCACTTAAGGTCAGGAGCTAAAGACCAGCCTGGGCAACAGAGCAAGACTCCATCTCTATAAAAACAAACACAAAAACGAACAAACAAAACGCCTTGGAGCCAGATATGATTTGAAATTCAGATTTTTTATATTCTAGTAAAGTAATAAATGTGCATATACCATAACCCACCTGCTATCCCTGGCACCTCTTGATCAATCAGATTTATATTTCAGAGTGAAATATATGAATTTTCACACTAAGTATAACAAAGTTTACAAATTGCCCTGTATCAGTTCAGGTCAAGTTTTGCTACCAAATGAAGTTGTTGCTAAGTGGAAAATAATTTTGATTAGTGGGCTGTGAAGAAGGGATTGTGGAGATTATACAAGTTGCAATTTATGCTACTTTAAGTACCCAGTCTACCTACTCATGTCTAGAATGCATGGCTTCGGTCAGTCACTTGGAGCCTTTAAAGTAAGCAGACAAATGTTAATAAATCAGCTTTCCAATCCTAAAGACCACTCTTTGTTCATTCTTTCAAGGACAAACTCTCACCCCCAAGATAACAAAGGTGGGAGGGGATAGCTTTGGCGCACGCCCAAAGGAGACCTTTCCTCCAGCTCTTTTTTCTTTCTCAGGCTGAAAATATGGCTGTTTGGGTCTATGCCATTTCTCTCTCTCTCTCTCTCTCTCTTTCTCTCTCTCTCTCTCTCTCTCTCTGTCTGTCTCTGTTGATCTGTCTTTGTCTCTTGCTCTTGCTCTCTTTCTTTATCTTCCTTTTCTCAACTAGAAAAATAAACGCTGTCCAAGAGGCCAAATACATACATGGGGAAAACTGCCTAGTCTCACAGAAAATGTGACCTTCAAAGCCTTTTCCAAATTCTCAACAGTCACAACTGATGTTGGATGACTGCATGTCATTTGGTCCAAGCTTGATCTGCATTTCTTGACAGATAATTAAAATGAGAGAAAACCATTCGTAGCTCAGAGTAGACAAGGGATGGGGTGGATCTAGAAACCCTGGAGCATCAGAGCAGGAAGGATCCCAAGAATGATCTTGCCCTAGCTCCTCTCCTGCATGAGGGAAAGCAGCGTCACAGCCTCTGAGCCCACTGGGGAAGCTTCATTCCCCTCTGCTCCCACCATGGGAAAATCAAGGTGTGGGTGATCATGGGGGTGGAATTTGGCTACAGCCCACACCCGAATTGCTCCTGGATAAGCTTCCACCTTCCCCAGGGCTGGTTCTCACTCACTCTGTAAGTGTGGATGTGTGGAGTCAGCAAGTAGAACCTTTCTAATTTCCTGCGGGTGGCTCTCTCTCTGGCCCTGTTCAACCCACCCCACCCCACCCCAAATGGAAGGGGAAGGTGAATTTCCTGTTTCGGACAGCAGGTGCTCATAATCACAGCTGCAAGCACTTTGTGAGAACCAATACCAGGGGCTTTTCATGTGGTTTCCCTTAATCCTCCCAATAAACCCTGGGAGGGAGCTGGCAGGAATCACATTTTACAGATTTAAAAATGAGGCTCAGGGAGGTTAAATAAACTTCTGAGAATTGCAGAGCTGCTGAGAAAGCGGTGGATGGAGCAGCGACTCCAACTGACTCTGGAGTGTTTACTGAACCACCATGCTCAACTCAGTATCTGGCAAGAGCACTTGAATTCAAAAGGATAATTCCTCTCAGGGACACTAAGAGGGAGCCTGCTGCTTTGTCCTTTCAGGGATCCAGCCTCCCCTGTCCCCCAGGGCAGGGATGTAGGAAGGACTAGTGATATGACATCAGCTTGCAGCTCCCTCTTCATTGGGTCCACCAAGTGGCTATTGACTCCCCACACTCCCTACTTTTCCAGAGTACCCTAACTAGCACTCACTCATCCCAGGGCCCTCCTCTCAGTGGTCCAGTCAGGAAACAGAGCTGTGCAAGGAGGATTTAATATAAGCTACCAGTTTTAAAACATGCTAAAAAGCCTGAAACAGTAAAAGGGGGAAGGCTGGGCCACCCAGCTATGAGGACTGCAGGAGGCAGCCAGTATCCCTAGGCGGACAGAAGAAGCAAAAGGGAGGAGCTGGTGTTCTCAGGCTTGGGAGACCACTTGCTGTGGGGTTGCTGGGGGCAAAACAAGAGGCCACGTGGGCCAGTCCTGGAGCCATGGATGAGGGGTCACCCATGGGTGCTGGGACCCTCGGGAGGGCCCACTGTGGCTAGAGCTGGAGTCACTGAAGGGAACATCCAGAGAGAGAAAGTCAGGGAAAACAACTTCTCCTCTCCTCCTCCTGTTCTCTCTTCCCACCAGTGCCAGGTGCAGTTCCCAAGAGAACCTGGTAAGTGTATTTTGCAAAATTCCCAGACCCAAAAGTATAGAGTAGAATACAGGCTATAGAACCATAGAGGCTAATATAACCAGCACAGTGCCTTTCAGTGTTTGACCAAAGAGGCCTGCAAGCTGATCTTCTGTCCCATCCCAGAGTTCATAAGACAGGCTCCAGGCTGCCAGTTAGGCTCTGCATGGTCTCGGGTTGCATTTATTTGCCTTGAGGTTCTCAGAACTGTTGAGATGCTCTTTATTCAAAAGACCATTTAGTGATTCCTTAAAAGGTTGTGTTACTCACTGTAAATTCTCAGCTCCAAAGAAAGCCTCATCTTGCCATTAATGGTGGAGCGTGTCCAGGTTCTTGGCATCTTGAACAAATTGGACAAAGCGCACAAAGCAAGGAAGGAATGAAGGGATTTATTGAAAATGAAAGTTCTCTCCACGGTGTAGAAGTAGGCCTGAGAATAGGGGCTCAAAGACCCAGTTACAGAGTTTTTGTGAGTTTCAATATCCTCTACTTGGGGTACGCCCTATGTCAATGAAGAGGATGAAGTCAAATTACAAAGTCATTTACGGCGTTGCCCTATGGAGAGGCTATTTCCTATTATAGCTGAAGTGTGAATCGGACTTATGTTTCCTGCCTCCAGACCCTATTTTCCTGCCTCATTGCCATATGACTATATCATTCTGCTACTCTGTAAGTGATTTTCTAAACCCAAGACAGTGTTTGACATTTAGAAGCTGGGAAAAGCCTGGTAGTGAGGATTCCACAGGGGAAATCCTCCCTCATGGGATGTCCGTGACTTTGGCATCAATTTATTTAGTCATCACATCAGGGTCCTTGGTTTCCAAGACTCATGAATGGGAGTGAAAGTTGCCAGCTAATACCAGCTAAATGGTCAAGACTCTCAGGATAAGTGATTGAAAGGAGTAAAATTTTAAGAAAAGATTTCTATAACAGAATGTGCAAAATGGCAAAAATTCAATTTGTAGTGCTGAGTTCATGCATTGACTGAACTCAAAGTGCAGTCTCATATTTCCTGGGAATCTCAACATCAATACCCCTTGCCCTTTAAAATTTCATTTCAATTATTTCACTTCCTTGTATAGGCCAAGTTAATATCAGAGAGAAAACAGTTCTGTTGGGTAAAGAGCAGAGACTGGCAAAGTTTCGCTGGCTCTGTCTGATACCGCACAGACTCTTAATTTTCTGTTTAGAATGGCCCTCTGTGGCATAGACTCAACACAGCTGTATCAGAAAATGTCTCTCCATTTGTTTTCACCAACATTGTTACTTTTTTTCTTAGCTCACCAATTGTTTTGTTTTCTTTTTCCTAGAGCTATAGAACAGTCTGTGCCATTCAAAGACGTAGATTCAGACAAATACAGCGTTTTCCCAGTAAGTATTCTTAGGAATAACCAGGTGTTCACTAACATCATATTGCTTCCTACAAATTTATTTCCTTTAGTAAGACAGGACTAAATTTCATTTGAACGCATTATTAATTTGATGAACAACACATCATTTCACAATTTCTTTTCTTTTTGGAGACCAAGTCTCACTCTGTTCCCCAGACTGGAGTGCAGTGGCATGTTCTCTGCTCACTACAATCTCTGCCTCCTGGTTTCAAGTGCTTCTCGTGCCTCCAGAGTAGCTGGGATTACAGGCGCACACCACCACACCTCGGCAATTTTTGTATTTTTAGTAAAGTCAGAGTTTCATCATGTTGGCCAGGCTGGTCTCAAACTCCTGACTTCAAGCGATCCATCCACCTCAGCCTCCCAAAGTGCTGGGATTACAGGCATGAGCCACTGCACCCAACCCGTTTCACATTTTTTAAGGATTTTGTATCATTGTTATGATACACAAGGCATTGAAGTAAATCTTAGGCCCAGACTGGTTTTGTTTCCATTTCCAGCTGGAATTCTCCATGAGGGCTATGGTTGCCTTGAAAGGTTTTGTGAATTATTTTGGAACTTCTTAAATCTACTTTAACTTACTTTTTAACGTGTGTGTGTGTGTGTGCATTTGATTCAGAACAGTTAAAATGTCAGGGTATTCTCTGTGAAAACCAACAACAAAGTAACATGTCACAAAGTCCCAAAAGTTTGGGAAATCTCAGATATTCTACTTGGGAATGGAGGAAATAAAAATATTATCTGGCATTATTATAAATCTTGATTCAAATCATTGAGGTCAAATATTTAAACCTGCATAATTAACCATTTGTGTAGAGACTTTTAAATTATCCAATGACATTAATCATTTGGCCAAATAAGCCAATTGTTTTACAGCCTGAGAGGACTGATGGTTAATAGAGGGTTTTTGGGAAGTTGGAAGGGTCTGCTATTTCTAGAGGTGCTTGTAGACACACATACATGAACAAACACATATACACAGAAACACATGTGTGTACATGCACACACATCTACAATATGAATACACATAAACACACACATGCATGTACACATGCCTCCATACATATACATTCACATTCACACAATGCACCCCCACACATGCACATACAAGCAAGCACTTAATGTCATACACACACACACATACATTCACATATTCACACACATGCACACACCCTACCACCTGTTATTGGCCCTGGTGTTACATTACTTGTCACTTCACACAGCATGTCTTATCATATTAATCTTAATTTTCTTAGTGCTCTTTAGTGATCCTAGATTGAATTTGAATTAAAAACTGCGGATGTCAATGCCATTCAGACAGCTCTGATTGACCTTCCTCATGGATAACATCAAAGCGGGCTGAACCCCTCCTGTGTGTGCTCTTCAATTTCAGACCCTGCGGGGCTATCACTGGCGGGGGAGAGACTGTAATGACAGCGACGAATCGGTGTACCCAGGTAGAAGGTAACTATTTCTGCTGGTTGCTGATTTTTGAAATTATCTTCAGAAAAGGAAACAGGAGGCACATTTCCTTCCCCCAGCCTAGGGGATTCCCACTTACAGAGAGAAGAGATTTTTGTGTTCTGATTGAAGTAAAGCTCAGTGAAAAAAGAACGGCATTCATTCGTTCATTTGTCCAAGAAATGCTTATCAGAGACCTACAATTTTCCAAGTACTTTGCATCATGCTGGCTGGTAAACAAAACAGAAATATGCCTCCTCTTCTGGAGCTTACAGTCAAGTGGGAAAAACAATCATGTAAATGGATTATCTTATTGTAGACACTTATCCAGCCTTCTGTATCAGTTCTCCATGCAGAATTGGGTCCAGAAATAGTGACCTCTCCCTCTGGGAGTAAGGAGGAGCCTCTAATGAATGGAAAACATGTCATACATTAGCCCTGGGCTGAGGTTCAATTGCATCTCTGGTATCAAAAAATAGATATGCTAGCCCTCGCCTTTGTTGTGACTATAGTGTGAAAGCATTGAATAAACCAGTTATTTGGGCATTTAGGGGCACAATGGGATGCAGATTTGTTCATTGTGTTCATCGGCACTGTTCCACAACAATGCGGTCCATGAATGTAGTCAATGATGAAAAAGACAGGATTTGGTCCAGAGCTTCTGGCAAATACCCAAACCAAGGTTAAAGCAAGGAAGCTGAATGGAGGCTTCTGATGTCACAACACACAATGGGATGTGACACTCTTCCATGAAGAATGCTGTTGCCTCGCCATGGCACTTAATGTAGCATTCATTCATTCATGAAACTGACATCCACTGAGAGACAAGCATATGTCAAAGACCAATGTTAATGTTTTTTTCTTAGGCCAGACAACTGGGATGTCCATCAGGATTCAAACTGTAATGGCATTTGGGTAAGCAACTAAATTCAGCTTGAACCCCATTCTCCTTTGTTCCTGCCTCCTGCAAAGTTCATCACATATTTGCTTTAGTTAGATCCAGGGAAGACTACGACAGCCTAAAGCAACTCTTTTCCTGCTGCTTAGAAGAGGGGTATAGAATCCTGATGATGCACGAAGAGTGTCAACGATGTCATGAGAGTTGAGTCTTTCTCAGTCATGGCCCCTTTAAGCCTTGCTTAAGGTCACCCACATCTAATCCCTTTATACTGTTTTGAACAGTGTGAAATTAAATGAAGAGTGATGTTAACAAAGTTTTACAGCAACCCACACAGCTGTTGGAGCAAACCACATGCTGTCCTTATTTTGTTGCAGCCATTTTTTTCCTGTTTCATAAGCCTACCCAGGCAGAGCAGAAATTACTCAGTATTTACCCTACCACTCACACCTTGAGGCATTTAATGCTGGTGTCCTAGTTTCCTGTGAATAATGGATTAGCAGCTCCCAGGGGAAGAAAAGAGGAAAGCCAAACTAACACAGCAACAGCCTCAAGTTTGTGGGGTGTTAAGCTTACAAGATTTGAGGGCTCCTTATGAAAAAAAGAATATCTACTTAAAAATACATAATCAAATAGGAAAATGAGTAATTTTTAAAACAATCACAGAAATCATAACAAACTCCTGGAGTCTCAGAAATTCAGTTCCCTTTCTTTCGAGATCTCGTTTCTGACTTACTGGAAGTGTTTACATGGAAACATGTCCTGATTGCAGCCTGGCCTCCCCTCTCCACCTAGAATACGCTAATGCTCCCAGTTACTCCCAGCACTCACATGGGCAAGGGCTGTGATGGGTCCTGAAGCTTAAGATTCTCTAACTTCAAGATACTATGTTGGTGCAAAAGTAATTTCAGTTTTTGTAATTAATGGTAAAAATTGCAATTATTTTCACACCTACCTAAATAAATTGTCTAAATTGCCTGTAAATGGTTGCTTCATTTATCTGCTTCAGTGAAGAGGAAAAAGTTTCCGTAAATATTTTCCTCTCTCCGGGACACTCACAGTCCAGGTTTGCACTAACAGTCACCTACTGTGTGCTTTCCAGTCCCATTGCCTCCAAGATATGGAAAGCATGAGAGACGGCTGTGCCTCAGCCCACACCACCCACCCTATCCCCTAGTCACTCTGCCTCTTCATGGAGAAGAAGAAGACATCTCCCTTAGAGCACAAGGTGACAAGATCTCCAAGTCAGTTCTTGCTCTGAAAAACCCAGGTTTAGTTGTCATGTTGGAGGACAAAGGGGACTAGTCAATGTGTGATGCCCTGTCTTCGTTCCATGGACCCACCCAGGTCTCAGATATGGTGTGCCACGCATATAAGGAGGAAGGCCAAGTGAGAGACTGTACTAGATCAATGGAAATCCACCATGAGCTCAGGGAGGCAAGATGCAGAGCTCATCATCAGTGATGGGAGAAGGACATATCACCTTCATACCTATCCCTTTCCACAGAGGAAACACCACTCACAGAACCACAACATCATAAACTCAGAGGGAGTCTTACAACCATGAAGTCCAACCTTGCCCAGACTGTGTCCTGGGGACCCCAGGGTTGAGTGTGATGTTAATAGGTTCTTTCATGTTTTAATGGGCGTGGGGAGCTCCAAAGACTGGAGAGTGAGCACGGTCTTATTAACACATTTCTGATCAGCAAGTGCTTTCATTTTGGAATACTATGAATAATCCTTCCAAGGACTAGCAGCTCCACAAATGGGTAGCTTTACCTTTAGGTTTTAGGATATGCCAACTGTGCCAATTCAGTCCCATTCACAGGCCCAGTGTTACTTCCAGGTTTCTTAATCTGGGCACTATTGATGTTTGGGTTGGATAATTCTTTGTTGTTGGAGCTGTCTTGCAAACTGTAGGATATTTAGCAGTATCCCTGACCTCTATCCACTAGATGCCAGTAGCACCCCCAGCGAAAAATGTCTCCAGACATTGCCAATGTCCTCAGGGGGTAAAGGAATGTGCAAAATGGATCCCTTGAGAATTGCTTCTTTAGAAGCATCAATCTTAGGTACTGAAGATGTCAGGACACTTAGACCTCCAGCTCAGAGACTGTGGAATCCACCCAGACCCTGTGTCCCAGTCACTCAGTCGGCCCTCTATGCTCTGAGGGGTGAGACCCCTGGTCCAGGCACCTCTCCCAGAACCCTGCCCAGCATCTCCTTGAATGAAATGGTACAGTGTCTGGCTCTCTCTTTAGTCCCACCCTCAGTTCCTCTCAAATGCGACTCACTCACACAGGGTGTTGCTATGTTGAAATAGGGGCTTAAGAGACTTTAAAGGGTTTTGTCTACTCATTTGCCTCTGTGCTTTTAAAGCCATTTAGGAGAGCTTAATATATGTATCTCATAAATTTAAAACCAAGCTGCTAATCGCATCATTTTTCTTTTAAAGGGTATTGATCCAAAAGATGGCATTCCATATGAGAAGAAATTCTGTGAAGGTAAGAATTGTGGATGTCAGTGTGGTTATAACAATAGAGTATTCTTTTCTAGTCTGAGTCAAACTGAAGTGAGCAGACCACCTAAGTCAGAATGTGCTCGATGCTAGGATTTACTCTATGCTGACCAACTTACATTTATTTTCATGACAGATCAGAAAAAATAAAGTATCTAAAAGGTTCAGAAAAGTAGGAAAGGGGTCAGAATCTTAAAAAAGCAAAACAATTTGTTTAATTGATGTTTTTACTTGATGATTAGGTTGCAAAATGGATAAAAGAGCGATGGAAATCCAGCACTTTTCCAAATAAGAAAATGAGCAGCAGTCATAACTGACATTTTTAATCTTTTGCATTTCCCTTTAATTACACTACAAGGTCAGACACCCAGACTTCTACTGATGGGATGAGTCTCTTTGTCCACTAGGCTAAAGATGTGTATCTGAATGTCTGAATGACTTGAGAGAGACTGCCAGGCTATAACCTATGAGGGCTTCCCAAAAATAGATGGACAAAAGATCTGTGCTCTAAGTGCCCAGATGGCACAAACATCTGGGCCACCAGTTCCACTGGGGAAACCTCACCACCCCATACATGACTGAAAATATGCTCCTGGTGATGCCAACACTTGATGGTAACATCACTGTTTTATGTTTTAGCTTCTCTCCCCACTTTCACAATCACCTCATTCATTCATTCAACAGGTATTTTCTGAACAACGATTCCAATTCTAACCAACGGCTATACTTGGTTCTGAGTTTTCTTGGACAAAAAGTGTATAGTCTTTGCCTTCTATTAACTTAAAGCCTAATTGTCTTTAAGCCCTCAGAGGGCAGGAAGAGGAATAGAAAATGTAAAGGCTCATTACATATTTATGCAGTTTAGGAATATTTGTTGGATGAGTAAAGAATGAATGAACAACTAAACCAATGAATGAAATATATGCAGATCTAGGTGAAACCCTGGTGCAAAGCCTCTTAGATTCCCTACACCCTACTCTCCCTGTGCCCTCCACGATGTCCTGGGCCTCCTCAGTCCCCATTTGTGTGGTCAGATAGTGGTTTCCATGAAGCCCAGGCTGGGGAGTCACTGCGGTGAGGCTAGGCCATCCTCTTGCATGACTTGAGGAGTTTGGAAGTGGAAAAAGGAGGCGCCTCTCTCTGCCTCTGGGAGGCATCAACTGAGTCAGGATTTTAAGGAATTTAGAAGAATGAATTCACAGGTGAATGATTCATGTGGTTGGGCCTCAGAGTCAGATGAAGTGATTCTGAACCTCCAAACAAACAGGGCTGCATGCAGACCTTTCTATCTCCATCTCTCCATTAATCAGCCAGTATTGTCTATCCAGTGTTTTTGTCTGTATGGATTAAGGGCATAATATCCTTCAAAAATCACAATTTCTCCATAAGATCATTAACCCTTAAAGTGAATTGTAATGGACATCAGTGTGTTTTCAAGAAAGCAGTTTCCAGAACCAAAATTTAGGGCATATTTCTGGTTTCAGATAAAGCTTTGATACACTTATTCGTCCGTCATTCACTCAAGATGTTGTACAGCAGTTTGTTTTATGCTAAGCTGGGAAACACACCTGCATCTCTACATCTTAGCTAGCAGCGCCAATGGCCTGGAAATCTCATTCGGCTCCAAAATGCTATGCCCCTCACTCTCAAACATGCAAAAAATAGTAATGCACTACTGTTAAAATGCTCGGTGCCTGGAATACACATAAGGGTATCTGCTGTCATAACTACCCAGTCTGGAGGCTCCAAACTACTCGAGTGCATAAATAATGTGAATAAATTGTGCTGCTTAGGTTCACAGCCCAGGGGAATCATTTTGCTGGGAGACTCAGCTGGGGCTCATTTTCACATCTCTCCTGAATGGATCACAGCGTCGCAGATGTCTTTGGTAAGTAATTTTGGCAGTAATCATTCCAGATGTGCTGGCCTTTGTTTTTGTTTCCCCTTGCTCTCTCTAAATGTGATGCCAACTCCACACAGGTGCAAATTTCCCTCTTTAGCAAAATCTGCCATGAAAAGCATATCCACAGTCATTTCAGTCCTAGACAAATGGCAAAAGGTTCCTTCTACTCACTTCCCCAGCCTCAGCTCAGCTGCTGCCAGGAACCCTGAAGGCAGTAGTGCGGAGTCAAGAAGGTGGAGAATGCACAGAAAGGACAAAGCCCACCGGGCCAGCTTCCCTGTGGAGGTCAGGATGAAGCATTCTGGGGCCTGTCCAGCTTGTTTTTCATCTGAGCAAGCAAGAAGCGCTGGGCAGAGCAGGCTGCTTGGCTCCTGATAGCCTCTGCTGTGCTCCGTGGAAAGCGTCAGGGGACAGACAAGCCCGCCATCCATTCCCAAAGAGTGATGAGACTGTCTGGGAGGGTTTTTTAATGATGATGAAGAAGAAGAAGAAGAAGAAGAAGAAGAAGAAGAAGAAGAAGAAGAGGAAGAAGAAGAAGAAGAAGAAGAAGAGACAAGGGCCCAGGACAGTACTCATGGAGAGCAGATTTTAAGTAACCAGCAGAGGAAAATATATTCACAAAGAAGGNCCTCAATATGTCATGGTATTTGGGGGGGGGAGGGGGGAGGGGGGAGGGAGGAGGGAGGAGGGAGGAGGGAGGAGGGAGGAAGGAGGAAGGAGGAAGGGAAGAAGAAGAACAAGAAGGCCACAAGGCAAAATTGCAAACAATGACAGATTCAGAGAAGGCAAAGAAAGGGGAAGGAAACCAACATTTATTGACTCTATATCAGGCATCATGCACTATAAGAGAGATTTGCATGCATTACTCAGATGAACGACTCCTAAATATAGGGTAGACATATAATGGCAACTTTGTATATTACCAGTTCATCACCTGAGCACACACCTGCTGCATTATCAGGAGGGCCATTATCTTCCTCTCAAATTGTGCAAACACCTGGGGAGATTGTGTGGCAAAGGGTGGGAGCTGGAGGGTGCAGGGAAGGGCAGTCTGAATGCCACACACCCAAGCAGGGGGTACAGTGGTGTCAGATGGGTCACCTGCAGCTGGGGCTTCCTGTGGCCACAAGTTATCACAAGGAAATGTAACAAAACCTGTGCCTAGAGATAGCTACATACTTGGCAGGGCTCAGTGCAAAACAAAAGTACAGGTGCCCTCAGCAAAACTTGTTCAAAAGTTCCATTAAAGCTGCTAAAATATAAACACTTTTCCTTCTGTGGCAGTCTTCCTCAATATGTCATGGTATTTTCTTATTTACTATTTAATGTCATTCTAAAAAAAAATTAAATTTTTAAATTATTCACATGAATGTTACGTTCATCGTCACATTATGCAATGCCAGTTTTACATGCCACTGTAACAGCACTGAACTCCTAGGCTGGTGGAATCACTAAAATTACACAATTCTTATGTAGTAGCTTGGCCCTGGAGGGTGCTTTGAGCTGCCCAGAAGACAGAAAAGGCAAGCCAGACTCAGGAAGGTTGGAAGGAGGAATAGAGGCTTCCCAGGAGCACAGGGTCACCAGACTGAACACTTCCTCGGGCCAGGAGATGCTTGGGGCAAGTACAGACCCTCCCAGGCACTGAGGCTTCCATCCTGAAACACTCAGGCCTGAGAGCTGCTGGGTTCCTCCTCCTGCCAGTGCTCCACAGGTCCCCAGGTAAGCCAGGAATCTCTCCTTCCCAGGGCCTGTCTCCCCAACCCACAGCAGTCAGGTGACTGACCCCCAAGAGTCTTCAAACCTCTGTGCAGGAACATGCTAATTATTTGGATGGGTAATGAGTTTGCCTCCCCTGCCCACCAGATGCCAGCACTGCCGGCTGGGGCAGGTGACAGCTGCCACCATGCCCAACTCCAATCCTCCTCTTGCCTGTGCCCAGATTCCCAAAAGGACCAAAGGGCAACATTGGAACACAGGCTTCCCCCATTGACACCATTTAGTTGCCACCTTGTTGGAGGGTCCAGCAGCTGCAGGGCAAGAAGGGGAAGACAGGCTGGGGAGTGAGTGGCCAGGAAGCCATCTTGAGAGATAGCAGGAGGCAGGATCCAGAGTCGACCCCGTTTCCAATTCCCTTCCCTCACACATACTCAGTTGGCCCATTGGACTTCACTCACATAACACAAATTCAAAAATAAGATTTTTAAGAAGTTCAAGATGGGACAGCACAGCATTAAACCCAGTGCAGGGCCCTTTCTAAGCAGAGGACCTCACGGGCCCCACTGTTGCACACACATAAAGCCCTGCCCGGGTCTGACACAGTGCACGGGGAACAGCAACTCGCAGCCTTTACTTCTGGATGGCCCTGTCAAACAACACAATAAAAAATGTGAGGGCATTGCCACAACAGACTTGTCCCAAGAGCCACCCTGTCCGTTAGAGAAAGGGGTAGTGCCCCTGCCCTCGAGAAAGGGACATGGGCACAGTGGGGAAGCCCTGTCATACAGCCACCTATGGACGCGCTTCCCTCTTCCCTCTCCCAGAAAACTGAAACTGATCCAGAGAAATTAACCTGCAGAAACTATCATTTTTTTTCTTTGACTTCCTCTTCCTAAAGAAATTGAATATGAACTCAAACACTCTCTGGTTGAACCTCTCCCAAGCCCCTACACTGGGCAAGCATAGACCTCCCTCTGTAAAGATGAGCAAGTGGGGAAACATCTGGATATATATAAAAACTGCTCAGGAACACAAATGAAGAGTGCTCTTTTGAAAAATGTTTATGGGAGGAAAGAGAGTGACATTTTGTAAAATGTTAAATTCAGGTTCTCAACAATAATTGAGAGGAAATTGCACACATGAAAAAGAAGAACTCGGAAATCAGTGAAGACTGCCTTGAGGTGAAACAACTATCTGATCTAAAAATACAGCGGCAATACTGACTTGCAAGTTGGATGGTGCAGAAAACAGGAGAGCAAAGCGGTCAGGCAGCTGGGGAAATTCTGGGACTCAGGAGAAAGGCTAGATGTGAAAATCAAGACGGAAAGAGGAGAGGTATGCAGGAACGGTCCTGGCAATTGAATAGAAACTGCAGAAAAAGAAAAGACATCAGGCAGAGAGGAAGCTGTGACTAAATAAGTAATGCAAGATAATTTTCTTGAGTTGGGGAAATCTGTCTTCAGCCCACAACCCCACAGCATGCCAGGCCAGGGTATAAAATAGACTCTGTGTTCCCTGCTTTTCCTTATTTATTCTGAGGATAAAGAAAACTCTTGGAATCATCCTGCCCAACAAACCAACAACGGGGGAGCATACTAGGAGGGAAAACCCATCTGGCATCAGACTTATCTCTCAACACTAAATTTCAGGAAACAGCGGAACAGCCTCTCTACAGAATTTTAAGAAGGAAAAATTGTGTCGAAAGTGCTCTATACCAAGCTATTGTTCTCACATGAGGACTACAGAAGCTTATTCTCAGTCATTCAAAGACTTAGAAAACATACAAGACATATGCCTTCCCGGAAAAAAAATATTTTAAGAAATACTGCAGTCTCTCTAAGCATGATATTGCAAAAGGAAGCACACAAAAAAACTAGATATAATTACATACAATTTTCAAATGTGTACAAAGTCAAAAAGATTCACAAAATTAAAAGACAAATGTAAAGCTAGAATACTTACAAAATATAAGGCAAGATTTAAATCCTCTAATTAACAGAGTTTCTACATAGCAATAAGAAAAAAATCTAATTTTTAATGATCAAGAACATAACCAGTAAATATAAAAGTTTCATTTTCAGCAGTAAGAAACATAAATTAAGATAACAATGCAATTCATTTATCATTGTCAAACAAACAAAGGCAAAGGTGATAAAGACCCAGTTTTAGCAAAAATATGGTGAAACAGGCATGTTAATTCACCAAAAAGAGATGAAGTTACTAGAACTTCTCTGAAAGGCAATTTGGCAACATGTATAAGGCAACATTAAAATATTTGTGATTTTTAACTAAAAATTTCACATCTGCAAATTTCACATCTGTAATTTCACATCTGCAAATTTACTTTTAAAATGATCAATTATCTGCTCAAGAATATATGTACAGGAATATTCATCACAGAAGTATTTATTTATAAGAGCAAAACTGAGGAAAGAAACTGAAAATCAAAAAATAGGGGATGTAAAAATATACTACATTTGTACAGTGAAATTTTGTGCAACCAGTTAATACACATATTAATAGACATTTATTGGCAAGAAATATGTTTATGATAATTGGTTAAGCAACAAAAGCAGGTTACAAAATAGCATGTATGAGCCAATTTTGTGAATATATGTGTGTCTGTGTGCAAACAAAAAAATAATTGGGAAGTTGTAGGTCTGCATGTTACCTACCACTGGCTATCTTTGGATGGTGGAATTATAGGTAACTTTTTTTTTTCTCATTTTTCTTCATTGAATTTGTATGTACCAAATATTGTGATTCAAGATTTTGGAGATTTGTTTGTTCTATTTGTTTTGGTTTTGTTTTAGGCAATAGCTAAGGAAACCAGTTAAGGAAAATCAATGCATTTTTTAAATTTAATCTTTGCAAAAGCCCTCTGAGGTAGGTGTTTCTACAACACAGCCTCGCTTTACAGATTTTCAGAGAGGTTGAGTGGACTGCCCAAGGTCACACAACTAACAGGTGGTGGAATTACTGCCTGTCAGCATAATCCTGAACAAGCTGCTTAACCAGAGACTCTGTAAATGATGATAGTAACAGTGTCAGGAAAGGCCATGTGCTTCAATGAGCTAAGGGCTATGAAAATGTTGTGGACCCGTATGTTGAATTCCAACCAGACAAAGTAGATTGACACCTGGCTCTGGCAGTGCAGTGGTGATCGTTAATGAGGCTGCCTGAAATCCTTGTACTTGTCCTCCCTGTTCCTGCACCTGGCCTCAGAGGCTGAGGAAAGGAGTGTCTCTCTTCATAACCTGGGGCCCACACTCTCCAGGAGGACAGTGGCTCACTCTGCAGTGTGCTGATTCTCCAGGAAAAAGAGGGGCCCACCCAGCAGACATTTTAAGAAAATCACTCCAGCAAGCCCAGCAGCTGGCCCTATCCTAGAGACTTAACAAGTAAAATTTAGATTGTAATAGTTTTCATCTGCTGTTTGCAGCAATGAACTGATTCAAGTGCTGTCGAGCAGCATTTGTTGGTATCGGTTTGGGTCACTCCCCACTCCCACGTTTTGGCAGTAAATTGTTTTGAGAAATGCTTATGAGAATAGGCTGATGAGAAACCCAAATCAGGCATAACCGATCATTGGAATTCACGAGTCTTATCAATATGGTAATAATGCTATGGGTAGGAGGAACAACACTACAGTTTTAGTGTCATGTTGTCACCTGTTTTAAGCCCCTGGTGTTCTGGGGTTATTAAAATCTCTCTAGATTAACATTCCTCTCCAAGCTAAAAATTGGCCCAGCAACTCTCAGCCTGGCCACTTGGTAAGAAAAGGAGGCAGGACAAGAATAAGATATCTATTTTGCTTAGGATGTTGATACTGAACATGAAGCTTTATCCCCAAGTTATTGCCGAAATGATAACCACCAACCACTCCAAATTTCCAGTGACTTAAAACAATCATCATTTCTTCTCACCTGTGCATCCAGGGGTGGTCTGGGATCAGCAGTTTTCAACTGAGCTATGTTGGTCTTGGCGCAAAGCTTCAGGTTGGGCCCAGGTGTGTGCCACGTGTCTCTCATTTTTCTTGGCTGGGCAATCTATCCAGAGCGTCTGCTTGTCATGGTGATGTCAAAGTGCAAGAAGGCAATCCGTGCCCTGTCCACCATCAACCCAACAGCCAAAGCCAGTCACGTGACCACAATCAAGCTAATGGGGAAGGAGGCATGACTGCCCAGAGTGGGAGAAGGAAGAGAGTAAATATGCTTTATTGTTTTTATCTAATTACATATGTTAAATATATGACTAAGAAAAATGTGAAAATACAGAAATTATTTGGAAATTGTTAAAATTCCTCCTTAATACTACCACCCAGAGAGAGTCACCTTAACATTTTGGAGTATCAGGCTTGTTTTGAAATATTCTTTTAATATCCTTTTTATTTTTTTTAAAAAAGTTAAAATGCCAATAATAGAGCCAATTTTAAGAAGTAAAAAATAACCCCACCATCTTAAATTTTTCACAGTATTTTTGCACTCTTTCCAGCACTCCGCCCCCATGTGCATATATGTATATATATGTATTATATATACACACATCATGCTGTACAAGAAGAGCAAGTTTGCAGTTGGCAGTTCTCTTTTTATTCAATTCATAGGTATCTTCCTCATTACAACTTTGTTTTTATACTCATTATATTTATTGCTGTTCCATAATGTCGTTTTCAGGGGCCATGCAATAATCTACTAAACCACTCACCTATAGCAGGATGTTAAACTGATTCTTTTTTTAATTTAATTTTATTTATTTATTTTGCTATTATGGAGCATTGTCCTTTAAAAAAAAAACAAACAAAAAAAAACTTCCAACTTTTAAAAACTATTATCTACAGAATCTCTTCATTTGTGGAAGGAGTCAGCCTAGGTAAGAATACCAGGCTTAGCCAATATCCATGAGGTGTGTTGAGCTCAGACACCTCGTGTTTCCATTGTCTGGTTTTTCAGGCTTGTGGCAAGTGTAAACAAAATATCAGTTCTAACTTAGGTGAAAATTCTAGAGTCACATCTCTCCAGGCCCAGCAGCACAGCACCGTTCATGTGTCAATTAATTCAACAAATGCTAGCCAGGTCTACTATGTGCCAAGCCCTGTGATGGGACTGATGACAACGGGGAAAAGGATGGAAAGATCCCTGGTGCCCATAGAGCTTAAAACCCCATGGGGCAATGCAGACAAGCAAGTGGCAGCTCTAGAGCCATCAGTGCTGTAGTGTGCACACGCTTCCCCGTAAACTGGAGGAAAGGCTGCCTGAAGGGAGAGACGCTGTGTTCAAAGCAGAGGAACAGAGCTGGAGGTAGTTGGGTCCCAGCCAACCTAGGAAGGAGTGCCGTAGCAGAGGAAAGAGCACAGGCAAAGGCTCGAAAGCAAGAGGGTCCAGCCTTCTGAGAAGGAGCTCGGTGCAGCTGAACTGAAGCTCATCCAGCACCAGGTGGGACAGTGAGACAAGAGCCTAGAGAAGTGCATGGGAGGCGGATCTCAAAGGGCCTGGAGTTTATCCTGAAGGCAAGCAGGAGCCATTGAAGGGTTTTAAACTGAGAAAGGGGCAGATTTGAATTCTAGAACATTTACTCTGATTTCAGTGGGCAGGATGGAATTATTTGGTTGAAGGGGAGAGAGGCGAATCAGGCAGCAAGAGCAGCTAGGAAAATTCTGGTTGTAATTCTAGTGAAAGTGTGCTAAGCTAGAAAAGTACAGAGGGGAAGAAACAAGATGGACAAACTCAGAAGCTGTCTGGATTCAACAGTGGACGATGCACCCTTCCCATCCTGTATACTTTATGAGGGTTCCTCAAGACATCACCCTACCCCAGCCAGATGGTTCACCGGGTTGGGGTTGACCTTGGGCTGTCCCCCGGCATCCCTGCATCTGGGGGAGACTGCCTAGAGCTCATTGCCAATTGCAGGTCTTCCCACAGAGTCTCAGCCAGCCTTTGGAGACTACTAAAGAGCCATCCCTGCTAGGAAACTTCTGGTGCTTTTTGTCTCTTTGTACCAGATCCCCCCCACCCCCACTCCCCCGACCAGTTCCTAATATTAATAGTTATGGTGAGAATATAATTTATTGTCCAAATTGGACACTTTGAGAGAAGAGGGATCGCTACCATAATTATGCCATGACAACAGGCATTAACCTGGACTGGCTCAGACAAGACTAGATGTCTATGTCTGGCCACCCTACTGATGGCAGGAGAACCACGTGCCAAGCTGACTCCATAGTCATGACAGTGCCCAGTGGAGAATCTCAAGCCCCTAACTTACATGTAGAATAATTTCAGACATTGACTCAAACAGACCAGGGTTCAAATCCTGGCTGAGCCACCTACATTTGCTTCTTTACTCTGAGCTTTAGTTTCCTCATCTGAAAAGTATAAATAATGATGGCTATCTTGTCAGAAATTGGGAATCATTTCTGTAACAGGATGTTAAAAATTGGACTATTTATTTCTACCTACATTTTAGCCAATGTGGACAAATTATTCCCACCTTCCCACCATCATATTTCTTCCAAGTGAAAGTTGAGACCATGTCCACAGAACCAGCAAAGGAAGGGAGTGAAGCCAATTCCACAACCTGTCGCTTATCTCCAGAGTCAAAGGTCCAGAAGAGTTGAGGCTGGGAATGGCCGGTGTCAGAGGGACAGTGGGGCTCAGCTCTCCCTGTGGGGTAAGGTGGGTGTGCTTCCCCTGCACCGTAAAGACGCTACTAAGAGAACTGGATAGGGGTCTGCAGAGACTAAGCCCAAGAGGACTGGTGTTGGACACTCCCATGGGGAATGTAAGAGCAATGACCGAGGCAGCAGGACAGAAAGAGCATGGGCCCTGGACGAGGACATGAGCCCCAGGAAGGGAGAGCTAGCCTGGGCCACTAGACATCCTGCAGAGGATGGCCTGCAGGGGCAAGGTGACTTCACAGGGCTTAACTTCCAGCAGAGCAGGGCTGAAGCAGCAAACTTAAGTGACTAGTGGGGTGCAGAGAATGCACTCACTCCACCATGGCCAGTTCAGTCACCCGTTCTCCACAGTGCCTCTCAAGAGCCCCACGACAGCCCTCATTGTAGAAAGTCAGCTTTGGATATCTGCCCAGCTAGAGGCAATCACATCTGACTGTACCTCTTCTCCCTCCACTGCAAGCCTCAGCCAGCAAGTGGAAGGAAAATCTAGCCAAGTCGACAAAGAAAGTGGACCACATTCCCAATGCTGAGTACAGATGGCCAGTCTCAAGTCCAGGGTGGACAGGGAGCAAGAAGTTTTACTTAAAATTGTGAAGACTGAACATTTTTCTTTTCTGAAATGGAATTGAATATAATCAGAAGAGTATATGTTATCTGAGAATGAGCACAGGCATAATTGGGCTGGTCTGGATTTTCTTCCAGGGCAAGGGATGAATTAGCACCACAGATGAGTGGGCAGTGGGAAAAAGGGAGGAGTTGTCTCATTGCACCCTGTGGTCCTGCCTGTCTCATGTACCAGCGAAAGACCTCAAACTCCAGCAGGAGTCTCCCTTGGGGTCTGATGATAGGAATGCATATTACAAATCAAGACCCTTCAGGGAGCCCAGACATGTTTCGTTCCATTCCTTTGCTGCACCGAGGACCTGATCATATTGTCTGGCAAGCACAGTAAATGCTATAGAAAAACAAGTGGGCATTGTTTTATAATGGGCCCTTGTGCCTTCTATGAGGCTACTTGATACTTCTTTGCCTTTGTCTCCCTATAAGGCAGAAAACACGTCTGTGTGTACATGACCCCATCCCAGCTGTATCCGCTGGAAAGGAATCCACTGTCAGGCATTCTCCGTGCAGTGGCCCCTCTTCTCTCCTGCTCTTGCCATCCTCTGCTTAAGTAGTGGGGCACCCGGGAGTCCTGTTTACAGCTAATTAGATTAGGAGTGTATTCATCTGGAAAGATATTTGTAGTTCAATAAAGACAGTATGAAGACTCTCTCTCATGGTTCCACAGACACAAAGGGTTCTGAGTCTCATTCCGACCTGTCTGCTCCCTTTCTCCTTAGACAACCTGAGCTTCTCTCTGAAATATCTAAACCTCAGTAGTCAGGTTCAAATCGATCTACTCAAACCGCAAGAAAGACCTCAACTTAGAAAGATGTCAAAGGAAGACGAAGAGCAAATCCAAAAACACTTTCGTGCTGGTTTTGTTTTATTTCTTTTTTTCTTTCAAGGGAAAAAACAATCGCTGCTTGAGCTGTTTGTTGTAAAAGAAGAGGAGGTGGAAAGATCATTGAGGCCAGCAAGGAATGCTGCCCTCCTGCCTCTTCCCCCATCTGTTCAAAAATTATTTCCAAAATATTAAATGCTGCATTTCACTGAATCAGAATTTCATGATGGGCTGGGGGAGGGGGCAAGGAGAGAAAAGCGATTCTGAAATACAATTTCCCAAATGTTTATTTTGCTAGCTAAGGCTGTTGCCGATCCTATTATAAAATCTTTGCACGACCCCTGGCAGGCTGTTGTCTGTAGGGTAAGTAGACGCAGATTGAATTTCGTGCTGTGTCAAGGACAAAATGAATCCTTAATCTAGCTGCTGAAAATGCATATTCACTTGAGAGCAAAGTGGTTCCATCTCTCAAACTTATATGCACTTCATTTCTCCCGTTGAGATGATTTTGTATATCAGGTTTGGCTACTCTTTATTAACCCACAAACAGCACAGGCAGTATCGAAGCTCTCACCCTACTCTCACTCACCCGCCCTGCTTCCCGCTCTCTGGATTTATCACTGCACATAAAGCCTCCCTTAAGCACAGAGGAAGATTTTCATGATGCGTACAAAATATGGAAATTCTATCTGAGTTACCTTCGTGTCGACTCCAGAAATATCTAAGCATTATAGTGCTTTCTTATTATATTTTAAGACGAAGAAAAGCTATTGTTTAGTAAAACTGGACAAAATTACATCTTGTGCTCCTCAGCCATCTTGCAGGCTAGCGGATTAAAGATGCTAGGTAATGAGGAGAGAAACCTCAATCCTAGTTACTTCTCATTGATTCTGTCAGAAAAAGAGAGTTGTGTTCACCATGGTGAATTCTGCTCTCCAGTAGCAATCAGGCCACAAGAGACAGAATGTTCTTCCGTTTCCTTTCCCTGTTCATGAACAGGCCAGACGGGCCGTTCCTGAATTCTGATCAACTCGACGCCCTTCTCTCCCTACTCAAGGTGAGAATCCGGGTCTCTCACCTGCCAGCCATGTAGGGTGCACTCCCAGGTTCATTGTTCTGAAAACATCCACCATCTTGGCCCTGCTGCCTTCTGAGAGAAGTAAAAAGCCAAAAACCAGTCGTTATGAAAACTACAAGAGGAAATTATTTTAAATTCCATATTTCTGAAAAGCATTTATAATTACTCAGCCCACACACCTGCTCTGCCAGTACATGAAATACTTCGGTATCAGAAGGCAGTGTGAGTCCGTCAATGCCTGTGCTATCCAGCCTGCTGCTGCAACTAGAGGACAATCTCTTGCCCCCTGGTTAATTATGTCTGTCACCTGCTTCACTCTCCCCCACATTCCTTAGCCATGAAATGGAGCTCATGAAATTACTCATCACAGGGGAAACACCTAGAATCTCAAGTTCATTGGGATATGGAAAGAGAAAATTCCATCATTTAAAAATAATGTTGGGTGGTTGGAATTAATTGTAATACACTGTTCATTCATTTTTTTTTCAACTAATTCCTTCCATGCAATTCCTTAGAAGGAGTGGGAGTAGGCAGAGATTATCCAGCCCAGCTCTAGTCAAATATCTAGGGGGCAAGACTGGATTCTACATAATTTCCTAGGGAAATCATACAGAATTTCTACTCAAGGAAATGGTTTGGAGTTTGGGCAGAGTGATGAGCTAAACCACAGTCCTGGAGGAATATAAGGAAAAGCATGCATGAAGTACAAAGTCCAAAGATTCCAGAGGCAGAAACTGAGGATAGCATCGCTAAGCCTGACTGCTAAAGAGCTCAAAGGAAAGCAGAGCAGAAAGCAGCAAAGAGGTCATGATCTCATGTTGGTAACATGTATTTCAGAGCCAACAAGAATGAGTAGATGCATCAGCTCTTCTTAACAGGGCAGGATATGGGCTCAGCTGTGGTCACAGAGTCCCAGATTTGGTGACTTAAGATGAAAGTGTTTCCTTTTATGTAGTAATCCAGAGGGAAGCAGTCCAGGGCTGGGGGAAAGTTAGATCATCCTGAACATGCAGCTTTCATCCTGGGGTCCGAGGTAGCTGCCCCTAATCCTGCCACCTGTCACCTGGAGAGAAGAAAAAAGACCAAGTGAAGGCGCATACATCCCTTGGGAGAAGTTGGCACGATGGTGGTAAATATCACTTCTTTCTCACACCCCATTGTCCAGAACTTAGTCATATGGCCACACCAGGCTGCAACAGAGACTAAGAATTGCAGTCCGTGGCTGGGCAGCCCTATGCCCAACTATCACTGTTCTATTATTAAAAACAGAGAAATAGATAAAGGTGGATAACTGGGGCTCTGGAAGTGAAAAGCACCAGCTCAGCTTCAGAAAATGTAAAGTCTAGCTGGGAAGATAAATAAGCTCACAATAATTAACAATAATAATAATAATATAAAGCAAATATTACCATGTGCTTACCAAATACCAAGTATCCTATTTAGCATTATCTTATTTAATACTTGCAATGGTCTGAATGTTGGTGTCCCCCAAAATTCATATGTTGGAACTAATACCCACTGTTAGTATGACGAGGTGGGGCCAATGAGAAGGGATTAAGTCATCAGGGCTTCATCCTCATGGCTGGGATTGGTTCTCTTGTAAAAGAACTCCCTTGCCCCCATGTGAGAATGCAGCAACAAGGCACCATTTACGAAGCAGAGGCCTTCACCAGACCCAGATTTGCCAACACCTTGATCTTGAACTTCCCAGTCTCCAGAACTGTGAACAATAAATTTCTGTTGTTTATAAATTACAAATTATAAAGGTATCTTGCTATAGCAGACTATGGACTGAGAAAATATAGCAGAATATGGACTATAGCAGGAAAGGGACTAAGACAATACTGAAATGACTCTACTATTATATGTATTTTATAGATAAAGAAACTGAGACTTAGCAAGTTTAGCTAACTGACAAAAGGTTAAACATAGAGCCCAGATACAAACTGAGTCTGTTGGATCCTAGAGTAGAGGTCAGAAAACTATGGCTGTTGGGCCAGACGCTGCCCTCCCTGATTTTGTAAACTAAGTTTCACTGGAACACGGCGATGCCCATTCATTTACATATTGTCTATGACAACAGCAGAACTGAGCAATCACGACAGAGAGAAAGAGAAACCTCAGAGGTTGGACTCTTGGACCAGCAGAGGGTCAAAGAGGAAATGCTCTACTTTTTCCCTGAAAATGACTTATTTCACTGAAGTTGAATGTGCATCGAATAAGCATCGTACCAGACCAAACAGCCTACAAACCTGAAATATTTACTGTCTAGTCCTTTATAGAAACAGTTTGCCAGCCCCTGCCCTAGTGCTAGAGGGTTAGGTGCAATCAGCTAGGCATGCACAAGCTTCCATGAGACCTAGAAGAGGATGCCTAAGAGAGAAAGGCCAGGGCAGGCGAGGAAGGCTCTGAGAGGAAGTCCAGATGTAGCCAACTCTTGGCTGTTGATTAGCAACTGAGCAGTCAAGACAGTGGAGCTGGAGGAAGAGCTTGTGGAGAGACCTGGAGGTCTGAGGTGGTAGGGGTAGGTTCAGGGGGACCCAGGTTGTTGAGGGGGGTAGGAGAGGGGGGCTGTCAGGAGAGGTTGGGGACATGGAGATTCCTTGTGGTGGAGGATGACATTGAATAGCTACAGAAGCCTGCAGATTAGGGTTTCCCTTCGTGGCCAGTCATTACAGTCATGTAGGGCACTTATTCAAAATGAGATTCTAGGGCCCCACCACAAACCTACCCAATCAGGATCTGTACTTCAAAGAAGCTCCCTATGAGACTCTGGGAAACACTACTGAAGATGTAGGAAGACAGTGAGGAGGCAGGGCCCCTGGCCAGAGGTTGCTGCAGTCACCCGGGGCCAGCAGATGTGTATGCCCAGAGGGGTGGAATGGCAAGGTTTTAGGACCGCCTCTTGGTATAAAGTGAAAGAGAGGAGAGAAAGAAAATGAGATCGTCATTTATGATCACAGTCATGGGGAACAAGAGCCCAGGTCAGTCCTGGTGAGCAGGTGGCCCCAGTGAGGTCTTCTCCACTTTCCCCTCTGTAACTTGACCTTGGACTTCCGGTATCAAATTCCAGTTATTACCCCCCAAAAAGAAAAACTACCCACATCCCAGACAAATTGCAGTCTGGCTGTTTTAGAAATGACTAAACTTTTACAGAATCAAAGGTATTAGAAGAACCAGCTTCGAGGATGTGTACCTCTTCGTGCTCATTTCTGGCCCTTGGAGGAATTTGTTTTTTCTGTTTGTTTCAATGGCCTTAGAAAAGAATTGATTTGTGGTTATCTCTGTATATGAAGAGGATATTTTATACTCTTGTTTTCTTGCTTTTATGAATCTAAAAAAAGTTATTCAATCACCCTGGGGGGGAAAAAAACAATGGAAGGAAGGGAATTCAGTAGAAAGAGTTTAACTGTACAATGCGTTCTCATTTGGTATGCGGCAGTGAGAGAAATGCATCCCTCGACTCATTCATTGAATAAATAAATCATAGAGTTAGAGCTTAAGTAATAAATAATAGAAAAGGAAAGGAAAGAAACTAAGAGGAGCTGACAAGGTAAAAATAAATAAATAAAAAGAGCTACATTCAAGCAAAATGATGAAACATGGAGTATTATTTGCCATTTTGTCCTCTTTGTATTTGCGTGTCATATGCTGCTAGAATTTTTTATTTGATTGTTTATTCACTGCCCCCATAAGCTTTTGGACTGGCAGAGGGTTGAAGAGGAAACACTCTACTTTTTCCCTGAAAATGACTTATTTCACTGAAGTTGAATGTACATCAAATAAGCATCGTACCAGGTGCTGAGCAGTTATTGCTACTGGTCTGCTGGTGTGTAGTATATTTTAAGTCACTAAATTTGGGGGCTACCTGTTACATGAAAATGTATAACTGCAATGCTTGCTGTTTGTTGGTCTCCTTTGGACATGACATGATGAATTTAGCCCTGGGGTTTTGCATGCGGTGTTAGCAATGCTGGAACTATTTCCCCCTGGCCCCTCTGTGCTTGATTCTCTCTTCCTAGCCTTCCAGGACTCACACATTAGATAAGGAATCTTCCTTCAAGATTCCTTTCTTGAAAGCCCCAGATGTGGGACAGATGTCCCTTCTATGTACTGACACAGTACTCTGGACTGCCCTTAATACGACTAACAACCAACTTTTATTGAGTTCTTACAAGTCTAAATGTCATGCATAGATTATCTTTTTTAATTCTCTCAACCACCCAATGAGATAGGTACTATTATTAAGTTATTTTTATTGGTAATGAAACTGAAGCACAGAAGGGTTAAGGAAAGAGTTCTAGGTTACCCAGATGGGAAGTGTTTATTGTCTGTGCCTCTCTAGAACGGCGAGTCCCATGAAGAAGGAGCCCACGGCTGCCTGGGATGATGTCCAACAGAGTGCCCAGCACAGTCTGGTGCCTGATGTTTCTCCCTCTCCCCTCCCCTTCCCCTTCCCCCTCTCTCCATCCCTCTTTTCCTCTGTGTGCCTCTGTGTGTGTAATGAATCATAGGGCCACAGGGACTTTCCCTCAATATGAGACTCATCTCACTGCAAGGGAGATTATGTGGTTTACAAATCAAATGCACAGAGTTAAATTACTTTCTTGAAGTTGTCTATATTAAATCCTTAGTTTATGAGAACTGTGCTACCTAATCTAGTTAAGCCTGAGATGACACAGGCAGAAACCAGATGATGTATCCTCTCTACATTCTCCCAGAACTTCATCTGCCAGGCCCCACTGGAAGACAGACCTCCAGAGCAGTGGTGTGTGCCATCTCCCTGGGGGTCTTTCCCCGGGGTGTGTCAGGCCAGACAGGCCCTGGGTGCAGAAGAGTAGGGTGTGTGTGGGTTTCTGTGTAGGGTCACATATGGTTTCCGTATTTGTCCCCAAAATATTCATTCTCCTCTCTTCATAAATTAGACACAGCCTCCCTACAAGAGAAAGAGAGAAGGAAAAGATGGCAGCAGCTCTCAAATCATCTGTGGACTTCAGAACTTTTCACCCAAAGCAGTATCTGGGAGACTACCCCCTAAACAGGCAACCAGGAAGCCTCATGTTCAAGGACTGTCTAGCCCAGCTTGGCCCGTTTTGTCATTTTATGGGATTTGGCAGCTTGGGGGCAAAGCAAGGAGCAGATACAAGTGGGCTATGGGAAGCCTCTCCCTTTCTTGTTTCACCAGAACCTGGGTATAAACCCCAGCCCTGCTATTTACCAGATCTATGACCTTGGCAAGTCATCCAGACCCACTCTGAATTCAGACCAGTGCAGTCCTGGGCCCTGCGCTGCCCTGCATAAGGGATTCTTTTAACAACAGAAAACACAGAAGTCCTCCAGGGGCCTGAATCAACAAGGGAAGGTGCCCTTCATAAGCGAGGTCCTCCCAGAGACTCTCACTGGGTTAAGGGTTGGTCATTTAATTTGCTGCTATTTGTCTGAGGTATGAGTACTTGTTCTTTATTAGAGGGAATATCCAATCTGATACATGTTAGTTGCTCTAAAGTGTTTGTAGAAGGGAGAGAGAGAGGAGAGGAGGGAGGAAGGCTGCCTCATAGAGTTGTGTCATTGAATTGAACAATTTGTGCAAGTTTCCTGTCTCAGTGCCTGGCACATAAGGGGAACCCAGAATTAGTTCCCTTCCCCACTCTGGCTTAATGCAAGTTATCTAGGAAACAGCACATCCAAGCATCGTGAATAAGTAGACATTTATTTATAGGACAGATTCATGTAGCAGAGGCTACAGAAATGGGAGTCGGGCAGGAAAGTGTGTGTGAGGGCCAAGGAAGGCTCAGAAAGTTGCATAATGTGGTGTTCCCACAATAAAGGCACTAAGGTGATGGGAGGGGTGGGGACCTGAGCAGATGGGAGGTGGTGTGGTGGCACGGTGGGACTGAAAGACAGAAAGCAGGAGGAACCCTGCTTACCTTCTGCAGGCACCACTGCAGGACAGATGGAGGAGGAGCCGAGAAGCCAGCTAGTGGAACTGGGAGACCTATGGTCCCAATGTTAAGCAGGTAGCCCTTGTCTCTGATTCCCAGGCCTTGAAACTCTCCAGCATTATTAAAAATACCAACCCAAGAGCTATTTTCTTTTTTTTTTTTTTTTTTTGGTAAAGTAACAATTCCCCATGTGCTTTGAGACTTTAATTCTGGGGAATGGATAAAACAATGCTTATTTAACTGGTGATGACATTTTTCATCCTTTTCCAACAGTGGTTACTTAGATTCCTCCACGTGACTTTGTACTGTTTGAAAATAATAAATTCAGGTCTAATGCAGGTACGTGTAATAGAAAAGGGAATATACTGTGCAGATTGTCCGCAGCAGTGCAGGATGGAGAGAGCCCAAATGTAAATAGTGAAGGAAGGCACTGAGGATACTGCCTGCTTTGCTGGAAGACTGGCAGAATCAGATGAATGAGGGATTGGTGTAATTACTCTCTTTCTCCCACGCAACAAAGCTTTAAGAACATCAATTGCTTGCTGAAGTTAGGGCTTAAAATATTACCAAATTCAAATTATTGTATTTACTAAATATCCATCAAAAATGGGAACCAGTGGGCTTTGTCGATGCATGGAAATACGCACACACCTACCCACGCACAGGGAAACATTAAATGAAATATTACACAAAATAGTATACACGTGCCAACTATGCCATAAAAATAAATATCTATCATTGATAAAGGTCAGAAGAAATTTTGAAGCAATGCAGTAGTGATCTAACACTCACTAGGTTGCTTATGCTCTTTAAGTTTGGAAAATTTTTCTTGGTAAATATTCAGTCTTTTTCACATATGTACATTTAAGGTACATTTAAAACTAGTTTCCTAAGAACATAAATGCTCGAGAGGAATAAGCAGGAGTTGATGAGGAAAATCTTAATTTGCATTCCTCCTGCCTCAAATGCCTGAAATATCTTGGATATAATGTTGCATGAATAAAGCTTTTAGTGTTTAATGTGATAGGACTTAAACATTCTCTTTTTGCTAGGGTCTATAAAACATTTGCTATTAATAGCCACTGCTTTTCATTTTTATCTACCAAATTTACTAAGGAAAAAAATATGCCAGGCTTCTATTGGTCTGCTCAAACCTTTTCTATTATCTGGCAAACAAATAAATGTCACTCCTCTTAAACCTGGGACAGTTCACTTGGAAAGGGACACTAGGTGGTCTGCCCTAAACATGATGCTTCACATAGTAGGGCTCTGACTTGTCAACCTGCTTCCGACTGTCTTTTGGTCTTCCCCACAGTCTTGCTGAAGTAAATAAGGTGATATTCCTATAGCCATTGAAGATACTGAAACTGAAATACATCTTCCCCAAGTTTGCACACTAATGACAGTAAAACCTTGGCTTAACATCAGAAGTGAAGTCTAAAACATTCAACCAGGAAAGCACAGGCTTGCTATATTTTGAGGTTAATCGAATGACCAGGATAAACCTATGCAGCTGGTCTGCCTGGGCCTTCCAGGGCTCCCGCTGAGGAATGCAAACTTACCCTGGCCCCAGTTGTGATTCAGCACCAGCCACTGTCCACTCCAGCTGAAATCCTGTCGGGGACGATTCCAAGGCTGACTGTGGTTTCCGAGATATCAGCAAGGATTCCAGGAATCTCCCAGGTAGCTGAGCCCCATTTCTTCAGATTGATCCAGAGAGAACTGAGCTTGGAGAACGTTAGGAACATGGAGATTCCACTTCCCAAGACAGGATTGCCTGCCGTTTTCCCACCTACCCTACCCCTCCTCTCAACATCCCATCTTCCGCCACTGAAGACAAGAACTTCATCACCCACCCCTGACTGAGAATGAGGGCTACAGGGGGTACGGAACCTATTTCCAGTGGTGTCAGAGCCAATCATGGAGTTTTCTTGATTTGTGTTTCTTCTCTGTATTTGTAAAGCTAGACATAGAAGACAGATCACCTGATTTCTAGAGCAAAGCCCTTTCTCTACTTTGCTGGCACACTTCAGAATTATTTACCCCTCCCTTAGTGTGCCAGGCTACAGAGGGTATCTCTATGCCTGCATAGTTCTTGTCTAACTCCTTCCTGTGAAAGGGAGAGCAGACCCAGACAGAATCAGAAACCTAGTTCCTCATCCAGTTTCCCAAGTCTGGAGTTACCATTGCACAGGTGACAGAGAAAAAGGTGAGGGAGTGGGGTGGAAAAGAACTATCATTCTTGTACATTTCAACGTGTTTTGCAGGTTACTGACTCAACACAGCTCATAAATTCTGCCTGCATCTCACAAGCCACTTGCTTACTCACTATCTCTGCTTAACATATCTTGTGAGTTTCATCCATTCTATTTGTTTTTCTTGTCTTGTCTGGCAGAATTGAATATTCTCAAATCCTACAGTAAACACACATTGTAAGCAGAAAGATGTAGGGAAAAATAAGATAAAACACAGAGAAAAGTTTTGCTTTATAGTGGCAGGAGAAATAGAAACCCAAACAGAATAACTGAGTCACAGTAATGGTGGAGTTTTGAGCAGAAAATGGTGGGTGCTGAATGCTAAGGGGTGACAGAGTACCGGTCACTGAGACTGCATGGTCCTCCAAGATTTTCTGGGAGCTTTCTTTCCATGGGGTTGTTTCTGGTTCTTTAAAGAGGATAAATCATCATTAATACAAGTGCATCCCAGGACGCCATACTTCCTGACCATCTCCTCCCTCTTCCAGCCCCAACCGTGCTGGAAATCACACTTAGGATAAGAATAAGGATGGAGGTTTCATGGCATGTGTGGAAGGAGGAGGCAATTGAAGAAGGAGGAGCAGAGGAAGCTCGGAGACCTGCAGAAAATATACAGGATATCACAGGATGACTGCTGCTTTTGAACACATTTGTTTGTTCTAAGAATTATTTTGAAAGTAAACACAGTAAAGGGGTTCATGTCTTAGTCCTTTGAATAACAAAAGCAACAAGCATATTGTCCAATTCAAGCCACGTATTAGTTTCCTTGGCTGCCATATAAAAGTTCCACAGGCTAGGTGGCTGGAAGCACCATAAATGGATTGTCCCCGAATTCTGGAGGCTGGAAGTCTGAGATCAAGATGTCAGCAGGGTTAGTTCCTTCTTGGCAGTCTGTGAGAACATTTATTCCATGCCTCTCTTCCAGCTTCTGGTGACAGCTGGCAATCTTTGCCATTAACTGGATTACAGAAGCATCATTCAAATCTCTGCCTCCACCGTTGCGTGGCCTTCCCCCCATGTCTTCGTTTCTGTCTCTTCCTCCTGTTTTATAAGGACCAGTCATAGGGGGCCCATCTTATTCCAGTGTGACCTCGTCTTAACTAGTTACATCTGCAACAACTCCAAACAAGGTCACATTCTGAGGTGGGAGGTGGGGTGAAGACTTCAACACATCTTTTTGAGAAACATAACTCAACCCATAACAGTCCACAATTACGAAATATAAATTTGCATTTTATTTATTTTGAGTTATCATTCTCTATCTCTCTGAAAGTAGGAGGATTGAGTTTTTCCCAGTTTAAAGATTTGTGGTAGATTTCACATATAAACTGTTGTATACACGACACAAATTGTTAACCATGGTTATCTCACTAGAGTTATCTCTTAGGGGAAGGTGATGGGGGGGCTTTCATTTCTGCATTGTAAGTGATTATGTTTGCGTTTCTAAAACAAACCCATGTACTACCTTGCAATAAGAAAGAACAATAAAGACATATTTTCAAGCGGTTAATGGCTTTTCTTTCCCTCACAGCCTCTAGCATCAGAGTCTCTTTAGGAGAGGGATCTTCATGGATGAGGAAAAAAGCAGGAGATCAGGGGCATGTGCCATTTGGAAAATTGTGCTAAAACTACAATTGCTTTGACGTGCTTGTCTTTAGATATACTTTAATTTATTTTAAATTTTAAAATAGCATTAAAGGAGGACTCAAGGTTTTCACGTTTACCCAAAGGGAACATGGATTTTCAATATTGAGAAATACAGAGGCTTCTTGCAGCCACTCATGGAGGCTTCCTGTCAGTGAAGGCAAAAAAGGAATATTGGCTTTTAAAGGTTTTATCCAAAGAAAGATGCCCAGATAAAATACAAGATACTCGGTCAAATTTGAATTTAGGATAAACAATAAATTTTTCAAGTATAAGTATATTCCGAGACATACTAATCCAAAAAATTATTCCTTGTTTGCCTGAAATTCAAACTTAACTGGGCATCCTTTATTATTTATGTATGTGTTTATCTATTTTTGAGACAGAGTCTTACTCTATTGCCCAGGCTGGAGTACAGTGGTGTGATCATGGTTCACTGCAGCCTTGACATCCTGGGCTCAAGCAATCCTCCTGTCTCAGCCTCCCATGAAGCTGGGACCACAGGCACATGCCATCATACCTAGCTAATTTGTTATTTTTTGTGGAAACCAATTTTACCTATGTTGCCCAGGCTGGTTTCAAACTCGTAGGCTCAAGCAATCCTCCCAAAGTGCTGGGATTACTGGCACAAGCCACAGCACCTGCCTGGCACCCTTTATTTTTATTTGCTAAATCTGGCAGCCCTATTCCAAACATACCAATTTAGATACGCTTTTTCTAAAAATTAGACCACAGGAGAGATTAGTCCCAGAAGTCACTCATAAAAGGAACAATACGAGGTTGTAGCTCATCACATTTTTCTTTGCTGATTTTGCACAAGCCATAGAAATGTGGTTCAAATGAATCCTATTTTTGTCAACACTTTGTATCAGGAGTTCTTGACAAATTGTGCAGGAGTTGCAGGGGGTCCATGAGCCTCCTGAAATCATAGGCCAGGTTAAATACATGTGCATTTTTGTGGGGAAAGGAACCACAGTTAGATTCTCTAAAATGTCTGAGACCCCCAGGAAGGTCAGAGGGCACCACCTTAATGCCTTAAGGCCATAGCTTTGAACCCAGGGAAGGCATTTTTTTCTGAGGGATTGGGCATTATTTTTCAGATTAATTACTTTTCAGATGATTGACTTTCTCATGGCCTAAACTGCAAAATGGAGAAAATCTCAGAAAATGTAAGAGTGGGAAGTTCAGTCTGCTGAAGCATCCCTCCCAAGTGCTTGAGATGCCAAATGTCCTGCATGTTTCGCAAGAGCTGAGTAGAAGACAGGTCAAGGGTAGTGCTGATCATTGTGACTTCCCTGATGAAGCTGAAGGTTAGAGGCATCTGCCTTGAATACCAAAAGCCCTTAAAAAGAGAGATTGAGAGTGGGAGGCAGACAGACAGAGAGCGATGCTCAGGCCATGAATTTTCTTATTACCTTTAGGAAATAAATGACCATTTTGATAATTGCTACTTTATTGTTTTCCTTAGAATTCTTTCATCAATCTACCAACAGCCCTTACCGATGAGCTCGACTGGCCCCAACTCTCTGGTGTTACAGGATTTCTGGACTCCACTGTTGGGTAAGGGTCTTTGCATGCCCTCAGACATTTCAATACATCTATGTAAAGAAAGAACAAGAGATGGGAGTTGCTCCCAAGATGTTGAAACGAGAATTATTAGGAACTGCTTCTAGAACATGAACTTGAATTCATCCACCATATAGTAGGATGTAATGCAAATTGCATTTTAGCAGTGCTGGCAAGAAAAGCATCTTCCTGCTATGGGCAGAGTGGGAGTGGAGTTCCATAGTTTACTTCTGATGGAATATACTGAACACATCACTGAAATTTTCTGATTCAAGGAAAAACAAAGTTTACTTGATTATTTGTTCTCAGAAATTAGTATTTATAAAGATAATGGCTGAAGCTAATTGGCACTTTTCAAGGTCCTAGAATCATCCTGGCTTTAATGCCCCAGATTTGTAGAGACCAGGCCTGGTGAGTTTGAGTGACACACAAACCCAATTCACTACATATGCCTTGGTGTTAAGGCCTGAGGTCTGCTTCCCAGAGCCCCATTTGGCAGGGACACCTGTGATGCTGGTGAAACTTGGCAAGTGTCCCTAACATGGTAGAAAGTCACAGATATGAGTCTATGGCCATCCCACCCTGAACACACCAGATCTTGTCTGATCTCTGGAAGGTAAGCAGGGCCTGGTTAGTATTTGAATGCTAGAATGTCACAGATATGAGAAGTAATTTCTCTCCAAACATCCCCTAAACATTTATGACAGTTAATAAGCACAAGGAAGATGGCAAATGAATGGCTTCCATGTGTAAAAAAGGAGAAAGGGTAGAGCTTTGATTTTAGGTCTAAAGGCAGGACAGAACCAGCTAGAAAGCCCCTCTCTGACTCAGGCAACAACGCCAGAAGGCTGGAAAGCACCATGAGATAAGCCATGAGAACTGTGAGGAGGGCAAGTGTACATGGGGCATGATTTACCCAAATCTGTAAGGAACAGGAACACCCCCAAGGGAGAGACATTAATTATTTTAACAAGCAATTATTCTGATGAACAAAGGACATCGCATGCCATGAATAATTTATTTGATGATTTTTACTCATCTGCTTTAAAAATATTTCTTAAATACTTACCACCTAACCAGGCACATATGTTACAGGTGTTCATTTAAAGGTAAGTAAGGCTTGTCCCATCTTTGTAGTCAATTGCAATTAAGGCAGATGAGACAAGTGAACAAATAATGGTAATGCAAGGGAGATATAGCAATGACAGGTCTCCCACAGAGCCATGGGGCTCCAAGGAAAAAGAGTTCATGGAAGTGATCAACAGTCACTTCCTTTGGTGGGTAACGCACGGGAGACTGGGGTGATAAAAGGGGTATAGAAGAAATTAGGAAGATAACTGACCTTCAGGGAAACGTACTCATATTGACACAGAAATAACCTGTGAATATAGGGAAAGCCAAGGAGATGTGTTTTCCAGTGTAGTTACACCTTTTCAAACTTAATCATGTTTTTTTTTAAAAGGCTAGTCTTTGTCATTAGTGTAAAAATACTAAAATACTTACTAATGCGGATAGTAGGAAGTAACCTTTGAGAAGTAAGAAGTAACTATATGCCAAGCATTTACTGAGTGTTGTATAGATATTCTCTCATTTAACCTCCTTGTGAGGTAGGGGGTATTAGTCTCTGCATTTGTGGTTGAGAGATCCAAGAGCAAATAGACAGAACAAGAATCTTGACCAAGGTTGCTCAGCCAAGAGTGGTAGGGTCTGTTTTCACGGAACTTTATGTCATATCATAACAAAGACATGTTCTTGCCTCCCATAATTTGGGGAGCAAGAATGCTTCTAGCCCACAACTCCCAAACTTTGTGTTGTTTTTATTCTTTGAGTGGGAACATGGCTCACTCTAACCATTGTACTCTGTGTGAGAACATAGCTATGGGATGGAGAAATGACTAAGAACCAAAGAAGTCCTCCCCATGTGGAGGTGTGGCCTGCCCTGTTTCACTGACCCATCATATGCCTCCTTAGGGTCCCCATAAGCCCAGACATCTGGAACCTCCTGAGCCCCAGCCTCAGTCCCCTCTTCCCTCTGCTACAGCCTCTGTTGTCTTTACCTGGAACACATCCAGAGATAACCCAGCCAAAGCAGGTTTATGGAAGAGAGAACCTTGGTCATCCCCCAGATGTCAACATCAGAAAAGAAAAAAATAGATATGTTTAAGTGCCCTCCACCCAGTCTAGTCATCTCTCAATAAAAGTATCTGGAATTTTCTCTCAATCAAGGCTTTTATGACAATAACAAAAAGAATTAGTTATGGATGAACAATGAACAGTTTACTGTGCCTTTAATGAAAGCTTAAATTTTTACATATTGACTCCCAACCTCAACTACCTTTTGGCCCCATGAAGTTGCCATAATAGAAATACCAATCCAATATTTAAAATTAATTTCCAAGTAGTTTAAATCTTTACTGGAGTCACTCAAGGAATGAAAGAGGAATCCACTCACTATGCCCAGCAAACAGATAAAAATGTGTTTCCTCGTTTCTTTCTACTTACAGCTCGCACACACCAGTAGTTGCCCTGCATTTCCTAAATCTAAACTTCCCCGAAACTTGACCCACACTTAGCTCCTGCTCCCAGACTCTGTGCGGTTGTTCTTAGTTTCTGCTGGGAGATGAGAAGGAAAGCTCCCTCTTCCTTTCTGCATCTGTTCTGTCCTCCCACCAGGGATTTACTCCCTTATCAATGTAAAATCCCACTAGCTCTCCAATCTTGCAGAAGTTTCTACCCATCATCCTGATCGTGCCCAGCAGGCAGACAGGATCTTCCATCAAGCATGATAATGGGGTAAGGGGAAGAGGAAAAGTTGAGAGTCTTCAGACATGAATGGTTTCTAACTCATAAGCATTATGCGGAGAAATTCTGACGCCATCTCACAAAGTAAGTGATCATCTAGGTATGGCTTATATGAAAATCATCTCTATCCTGATCTAGTCTTTATTGACCTAGTACCTTTTTGTATTCAGTTCTCTATTACTACTTACAAAAAACGCATAGTCGGCTGAAGCAACTTCCTTAGTGTTGACTCTAAGTCCTGCCCTTACCTGTTGTATTTCTGAGGCACACACTGTAGCTGGTTGTTCACCTCCCCTGCAGGAACTTTTCTTTCTTTGTGTTTGTGGGACCCCAAGCTCCCTGGCTGTTCCTCTCAGAATGCTCTTTTTGCCAGCTGTTTCTGTGTACTGTGCCTGTGTTCGCTACCACTCAGCTGGAGTGAAGAAGAATATACCAACTCCTTTTGATGGAAAGGGAAATGCTCTGTTTGGAATCTGAGTTGCAATGGATTCCCCCATTAAGCAGAAACAGAGGCAGCATGACACTGCATGGGTAGGATCGCCATTCGCTATGTCCCTCCCAGCAGTAGTTACAGCTAAACTATCCATATACCATTGTATAAATTATGCCCGCAGATAATCTGTGCTAGGCCAATCTCCTTATTAAAGGAATAAAAAGTTATAAAGTATATAAAATGTCAAAGATATTAGCATATGATGGAGGTCCTCGTCTTGTGGAATCAGGAAAATGAAAAGAATGTTGACCCAGAAGCAGCACTTCTGAGAGGTGTATACAGCTCCCGTGGGCATTTTGGGCACATGTCCCTTGAATCCAAATACTTATCCACAGAATTAGTGGATTTCTCTATTCAACTGGATCTCCAGAATGTGCTTGCTACCATCATGATCAGCCTCCTGCTATGGGTATCAACAGCGTTCTTGGAAAATGTACCTTGTGAAAGCATCAGGAGAGAAAATGGCTCCTTCCCTTTCATTCTTTGTTTATGCTCTTTGTCCTCTCAAAATTTATTATCCCCTTCATGAGACAACTTTAATTGAAATTATGTGCATGCATTAATGACAAACATAACCTCTTAGTTTTACAAACCTTTAGTTCTTTCAGTTGAGTTGATGTTAACAAAACCTGTTTTCTTGACTCGGGCTTCAGAAAATTCAGTAAGTGATATCCCTTAAAAAAAAAATATTGGGATTTTTCTTCACTGTGATTCAGGAAGGAATTGAGTAGGTCAAAAGCAGAAAAAAAAACATCTGTGGGGGTTAAGAGCTTGGCAATAGAGCAGGATAACTGTAAATAGGAAGAAAAAAGTATTTTTAAAAGACTGAAAATAGCTACTGGGCATCTGAGGTGGGAAGATTACTGGAGGCCAGGAGTTTGAGATCAGCTTGAGCAACATAGCAAGACTTCATCTCTAAAAAAAATGTTTGTTTAATTAGCCTGGCATGGTGGCATGTACTTGTAGTCCTAGCTACTCAGGAGGCTGAGATGGGAAAATTGCTTAAGCCTGGGAGTTTGAGACTGCTGAGATTGCTGTGAGCTATGATCATGCCACTGTACTCCAACCCGGACAACAGAACCAGACCCTGTCTTTAAAAAAGTAAAAATAGGCCGGGCGCGGTGGCTCAAGCCTGTAATCCCAGCACTTTGGGAGGCCGAGACGGGTGGATCACGAGGTCAGGAGATGGAGACCATCCTGGTTAACACAGTGAAACCCCGTCTCTACTAAAAAATACAAAAAAACTAGCCGGGCGAGGTGGCGGGCGCCTGTAGTCCCAGCTACTTGGGAGGCTGAGGCAGGAGAATGGCCTGAACCCGGGAGGCGGAGCTTGCAGTGAGCTGAGATCCGGCCACTGCACTCCAGCCAGGGGGACAGAGTGAGACTCCAAAAAAAAAAAAAAAAAAAGTAAAAAAAAAATTAAAATTAAAAACAGTACTTCATGTTCAGATCACTTTCCAAAGCAATTCATATAACAGGAAAATCCTGCTTACATTAAAGAAACCAAAGATCTAATACCACATGTAGAAAGATGGGAAACAATACCAAAATGTTTACAAGAAGGAAGGACTTCTCATTTGAAAGCAGCATTTAAAATCCCAGAGTAGGCATGATAGAGTGAAAGGAAGTCTGTATTTTCAGTTATAAGGGTGCTCATTCTGTGTTATTCCAGGTGGAACATTTAGCATTCCTCAACCTCATTTATGTGCTCAAGTTGAGTTGGACTAGATGATCTCTGAAGTTCTCTCCCACGCTCACTGGGCATGGTTATTGGGCAACATGATGCTACTTCATGATGCTACTTGGTTTAGAAGTACTGAGGAAAATTGCTCAAGAGAGATACTCCTGCTTCTGCTACCCACTCCTTAACTAGCCTGTACCTTGAGACAAGACATGGCTAATTTTATGGGTCAGAGCCTGATGTTCTTGGAACAGTGTTTGGCCAAGGTATAGCCTGTGGCATAGTGCAGTCTCATGCACAGTAAGCCCTGGGTTGTGTGATATTGAGTGCTTGACAGGCTGGTAAATAAACGTGGGACTCCATTATTGTCCTTTATGTTTACTATATCTCTCCAGCAAACCCAAAAGAGGAAAACAGGCATCTAAATCCTTAACAAAAATAGCCACCCTTACCCAACATATCTAAACTGAGCATTTCTGGCTGTTCATATCCCCTTGTTCTGAAGGTGGGGCCAGGAGTCAGTCCAGTCAGTAGGGTTCTGCAGGCCAAGGATAAGGATGAAAAACAGGGCAACAATCAGAGCTTTTTCAAAAAAGTAAAAAGTTAAACTTCATCATAAAAAGCAATGAAGGCCAAAATAACCAAAAGCAGCTACCAAAATTATCACACCAAGCTGGAGAAATAAGACTGAGATCTGTAGTTAGCAAAAATGAGTGCAAACCAGATGACATTTTCTAGATTAAATGTTGCTCCCTCTGCCTCCAGCTTAAATTTGGCATATTGAACCAAAGATGTAGCAAATGTTCAGACAAAGCCATTGTTATAAGTGGCACAATAATGCTCTTCAGGGGCATTTAAACACATCTTTAGTGAGAGATGTCCTGGAATCGAAGCGTTAAAGGTTATCTACTCTCTCCTACCCAATAGATGTTATATGAGAGAATAATTTTGAAAAGCAGTGTGACAACACTGAACCAAGTCACTTGGGGCAGTAAAGCCAGATAATTGGAGAGTAGGGAATTGCAGCTAAAATTTGCTAACCTAATTTCATGTTTCGAAAAAGGACACGTAAGTACTAAACACTAATGGGCTTAATAACCTTATTAAATCCATTATTCGCAAATTACATGTGACATAATTGCAGATGATTAGCCCTGTTATAATTATACTTTGCAAAACAAATAATTAACCAGAGAGGTGGTCCTCTGAAGTTGGGTGAGGCTGACTGGAGTGGGATAGTATCCATAGCAGCAGTTCTTCAAGTGTGGTCCATGGACCCCTGTGGGGTCACTACGACCCTCTCAAGGGGTCCACAAGTAAAAAACTACTTTCACAGCAATACTAAAACAGTATTTGGCTTTTCACTATGTAGCCATTTGTACAGATGGTACAAAAGCAATGGTAGGTAGAACTGTTGACACATTAGCGTGAATCAAGTGCTGGCACCAAACTCTGTTAGTAGTCACTCTGTTCTTTACTTCCACACACTCCCAGTTTAAAACAAGAGGGGGACGTCCTCCCTTAAAAATGTCACATAGTACAAAGCAGAAAAAACATTATTAATTTTATTAAATTGATTTTTAAATAATTTAATTTTTAAATAATTTAAATAAAACATTTGTACTGTATAATAAATTAACAAAGTATGATGGCTGTCTTGGGGAAAAGTACTTGTGTAGGCAAGATGAGAGCTGAGTTAACTTTTCATGGAACACTATTTTTGCTGAAAAATTACTTGATAACAAAACATGGTTTTTCAGACTTGGATATATGGCAGATATTTTATCTAAAATGAATGAAATGAGCTTTGTAGTTTCAAGGAAAATAATTGACAGTATTGGTTGAAAATCATAAAATTTGAGCTTTCAAAGAAAATATTTGAATTTTGAAAAATTTCCATCTTCTCGTGTGAACTTGACAGTTTCCTAATAGTCTAAGACTCTTCTAATGTGATATGTAGCAATATTTTAAAAATGATTTTTTTAATATTATAGCATTAAATGTATCAACATTTGGAATATCTTGATAACTCAGGAACCAATATTTTCTAAATATTAGTGTATGATTTAGATAATGCATTGGTAAAAGATTCATTAAAAGTGCAAGACAGACCAATGCGTTTTAATGTAACAAGTGTAAAACATCGTTGATATAATTTCAGATTCCACCTTGCAACTAATCAATCTTTAAGAAACTACTACTTGTCAAATTCTTGTGTAGAATCAAAGACAGCTATCCATAGTTATCTAAAAAGGATACTGAAGTGCTCCTCCCTTTTCCAACTACATGCGTATATAAAACCAGATTTTCTTTCCTTTTTTTTTTTTTTTTTTTTTTGAGACAGAGTCTCGCTCTATTGCCCAGGCTGGAGTGCAGTGGTGTGATTTCTGCTCACTGCAACCTCTGCCTCCCAGGTTTAAGTGATTCTCCTGTCTCAGCCTCCCGAGTAGCTAGGACTACAGACACATGCCGCCACATCCAGCTAAGTTTTTGGATTTTAGTAGAGACAGGGTTTCACCATGTTGCCCAGGCTGGTCATGAACTCCTGAGCTCAGGCAATCCACCCACCTCGGCCTCCCAAAGTGCTGGGATTATAGGTGTGAGCCACTGAGCCCGGCCAAAACTAGATTTTCTTAATATACTCTCACCAAAACATCATAACAGACTGAATGCAGAAGCACATGACTCTTAACTGTCTTCTATTAAGCCAGACATTAAAGATATTTGCAAAAATGTAAAACAATGCCATCCTTGGAGAGTTTTGGAAAACATATTTGTTTTCAGAAAAAAAAGTGACATGTTAACATGTTTATTATAATAATCTAAAATGAACTGATAATGAAATGTACATTTAAATTTCCCAATTTTAATACCTAATGTGATAAACATTGATAGCTTTAACTCACATAAGCAAAAGCTCTCTGAGGTCTTCAATAATTTTAAGAGTGTGATGTGGTCCTGAGAGCAAAAGTTTGAGAGCTTTTGTTCTAAGGAGTAAGTATAAAAAGGAAACATAGCTGAAGACAGAGAGGCTAGGGGATGCTAGCATTTAGAGATCTGGGCAGAGAAGATTGAAAAAGAACAACCCTGAAAGTAGAAAGAAAACTGGAAGGGCTTAGAGTCCTGGAGGTCAAGGAAAGAAAGTGTGTCCAAATGAGAAGAGACCATCAGCCAAATGCTGGGGGAGGCAGAGGAAGATGAGAGCTGAGGATGACCACTGGGTGTGCAAGACAGGGACATGGAGAGACCTGGAGCAGAAGCATTTCAGTGGGGCAAAGCTGGAAGCCTGATTGGAGAGAATGGGTTCAGGAGGTGATGACGTCAGCCCAGGTGAGCATGCACAACTTTTAATGGGTTTTGCTTCAGAGAAATGGGGCAATAGCAGCAAGGAAATAATAGACCCAGAAGACTTGTTAAAATGGAAAATCCTGCAGCATACTTGTATTGATAGGATGATCCAAAAGGCAGAGAAAGGGAATGAAGGAAAGAATGAGGTCTAGGGAAGGCAAGAAGGGATGGGACCCAGGCATAAGGAGGCACCATCCTTGGGCAAGAAGGACCATCTGTAGACACAGTGGATCCTGGTGGAGGGACTCTCCTTGCCATATATTGACAAATCCTTTCACCTGCAATGACTTCCCCTTTTCCCTATTTATTTTTAAATTTTCATTTTTAATTACTCAAAATATGAATATATTTTCATTTTACAAAAAATATTAATGTGTATAAAGTAAAAGCTGAAGTCCCCACTTTTTGTCCCCAGTTTTACTCCCTTTCTTAGAAGAAAGCCCTGTGATCAGTTTAGTGTGATTCCGTCCAGGCCCTTTCTGTGTATTTTCGTTTGTACGTGAAGAAATGAACACTTTGTTGGGATTTTCCCATAAAGGCTATCATATTGTATATAACATACTATAAATCAGTGCTCCACTTTAACAATACTTCTTGGAGCTCTTTTCCTTCTTGTCCAATACTGCATAGTGTTTCATAGTATAGTTGTTTTTTTCTCCTACAGGTGTACATCCAACTTATATCCAGAGTCTCATTATTCTTCATAATGCTGCAATGAGCATTTTGTACTGACTCTTTGGAATATGTGTGAGGATTTCTTAAGAAAAAATTATTGGATCTAAATGTTTACATTTTTAATTTTAATAAGGCCTCCAAAAGGGCTATACCAATTTATATTCCCACAATTAATATATGAGAATATTTGTTTTCCTACACCCTGGCCAATAGTGGATATTGTTCATCTTCTTAATTTTTTCCACTGTAACATCATTGTATTGTTGTTCTCACTTATAACCTCCTGATTACTAGTGAGTTTGAGCATCTTTTCATAGGCATCACCCGTTGTCTCTGTCCTATCCTCTGTCTCTGTCCTAGACAGCATGTTGCCCTCTGCCCATGCTGCAGCACCTACCCCTCAGGGATCATCCCCGAGCCTCTCTGTCTTCAGCTATGTTTCTTTTTTATACCCCTCCAGACAGCCCCTTCATACTGACCCGCATCTAACTGGATGATTATTTTCTGAGATCCTATCATGTCCTGCAATACCAATGTCACCTCACTTATAATACCTGTTTACTTATTGTCTCACGCTCCACCTTCCCATGCCCAGACTCTGAGCATCCTGAGTGCAGGAATCAGGTGACTTCATTTTGTAGCCCTCTTATCTAGCACAGTACATGACACATGGCAGGCGCTCAATAAAAGAATTGCTAAACCAACTCGTAAGGATATCAGTTTGCCCTTGTAAAGAGCTTTACAATCTGCAAACCTCCTTCACGTGCATTTTCTCAGATTGTCTAAATCAAATAAGATTTGTTGGGATTAGCCTTTTGGGGGAAACAGTAAGGACAAAGGCAAAGGAGTATAGCTGAATTAGGAACTGCATGATGTGATATGTAAAAATAAATCAGTGTCACTTAAACCCTTGGAATTCTAAGTGTGTCCTATAATAAGTATTCTGTAAGAGATTAGCAAAATTAATTAAAATATTAAATCACACAATTAACATTAAAATATTAGCCATATGTAATCAACAAATAGGAGAAAATGAATTTAAAAGAAACATAATTCAGTAGCCAAGTGGAAAAAATGAAACAAAGAGGAGATTTGCTAAGAAGTGAATTTGGCTAATGATAAGTCAAACCTTGATGTGAATTTTTGCCCGGAATGATATAACTTTACAACCCAGATTAATCAAAGTAAATGAACACTCTACAAATTTCTCTAGTAGAATCGTTGTAACTGACTGAACTTGAGACTTTTAGGCCACCTCAATACTTAAATACAGATCACAGAGATAATTCATCAATATTCTTCATAAACTCTTCTATGAAATACGAGTTCCACAAGATGTTAAAGGGTACTAACACACATTTCTTAAAAGACGTGTTAAGTCAAACAAGTTTTGGAAATGTTAATTTAAATAAAGGGAAACAAGTTTATTTGGTATAAGTCTTATTATAGCCTTCACTATGCCAAAAAGCATTGTATATCCTCAAAAAAGCATAAAATATTCAAAAATATATAAAACATTTCCTAAACTTATTTGACCACAGAACTATGTAGAATTCGTATGTGTGTTTTATGAGAAAAATTCAAAGAAACTGGTGTTTCACAGAATATCCTTTGAGAAATGCTGTTTAGGTCATTAAAACCATCTGCTATGTCACAACTAACCTTTTCAGGTGTATAAGCATCCACAGCCTTAAATGTCTCCATTTTATCACAGTTTAATGTTTACCCTAATACAGTGGCCTAGAATCAAATCTGGGGCTGGGAAAGGCCAGGATGGAGAAAGCTACAACTGCTTCAAGCTCAGAGAACAGGAGGGGAGGAAATCTCAGTGAGAGGTTAACCTAACAGGTAGGAAGCCTTGTCTGAGTCTAGTAGCTCATGAATTATTGAACACAATGCCTCTGAAGTCTATTTCCCTGTACTATTTTTCTGGTCCAAATTCAAAATTTATCATGCCGTCCTGCTAATCTTTTTGTATGTGAACTCCTAGGACCTCCTCTGTAGCCATCCTCACCTCTGCATAATTAGCCTATTGCCAGTTCTCTGAGTCCACAGTGAGTCATATTCTGTAGGTTTATCACTCTCTGAGGCTGCATCTTAGTTGTTCTATGATGCAGTGAGTTAGGGGTTACACAGAACTCTGGGATGTGGCTAATATCAAAGGACTGGAAGGAATCTTAAAAGGTCTTCAGTCTATCTCCCTGGCCCCATGCTGGCCTGACCTCCATCCGCATTAGAAAGAAAGTTATCCACCCTTTTCTTAAATTTTCCTAGCAGAAAAGGTCCCTGGATAAAGTCTTAAAGCCTGTCTAGTCTCTAAGTTACCTAATTTTATCCTAATTTACTCCCCATCCTAACCCTTTACATCAAATGTCCCCAGGTATTTCTCATCAACCCTACTGCTGGAGCCTGTTTTTTTGACTTATTCCCTAAGATTCAACTTAACAGAGCCTCATAATTTATACCCAAGCAAGTTGTGCCTCTGGGCAGAGTCAGAAATTGCCTAACAGGAGGATCACCTGTGGTCAGGAGTTCGAAACCAGCCTGGCCAACACGGTGAAACCCTGTCTCTACTAAAAATACAAAAATTAGCCTGGCATGGTGGTACACGCCTGTAATCCCAGATACTCAGGAGGCTGGGACAGGAGAATTTCTTGAACCCAGGAGGCGGAGGTTGCAGTGAATCGAGATTGCACCACTGCACTCCAGCCTGGGTGACAGCGTGAGAATCTCTCTCAAAACAAACAAACAAACAAACAAACAAAAAACATTGACTAAGAAATTTCATCAGAATATGCTACATCAGTCTTGCTTGACTCCTATCACATCTGGTTTACCTCAGAGATCTCTGGCAGGCTACAAAGGCTTTGGAAGAACTCCATTTTTGCCTCTTTCCAGGCAGATTCAAGGTTCTGCCTTGAATCAACATAGGAGGCAATCATTTATTCCATTTTAAATCAACCTCTTTAATTTGTCTACATTACTCTTGAGGCCCATTCTTGATATTACTCTGTTTTGTTCTACTGAAATGCGTTGGGGGAGGCATTAGGAAGCTCTCAGAGAAAGTGATTTTTTTGTGTTCCCTGAGCCAATGTTGGGAAGAGTAACAGCCATTCTCTTTGAGTTTTACTCATTTTGAATTATGGTGCTGGAAATCAAAACCCAACCAGTGTGTTTTCACATGAAATGCCTGTACTGCCAGGCCCTCCAGTAGAAGGAGCCGGTGAAACTGGAAAGTTAACATGGCTAACTTCCACACCTGTGCCCGGAGTTAAGGATTCAGTTCTGTAGGCATTGGGCAAAGTGTGGAGTAAAGAAATTTAAAGTACCCCTCTTGTGCATCCCTCAGCTTACAAGCCCGAAAGCAGTCACCTCCTCCTAGCACATTGGACTGGATTTTGATATACGCAACAGAACAGAAAGAGTAAAATACAAGATCACACTGGGACACTGGATTTTTGTGGAGAAAGAAGAGCAAGAGGAGGAGGATTTAAGACCAGAATGATCGTGATAGTTTAACCTCATTATGCATAGCATCCTAGTAGCCTCAGCTTGTCCTATGACTACAATCTCAAGACCCTGCATATATATAATTTTCTATAAAGCTATCTTCTCAATTTGCAGACATATCAAAATATTATATTGATCTCACTATATACTCAGGATTTCTGAACACTCCTTGAGAAATGCAATTCCTAAAATGTGTAAGAGAGATTATAGATTTGGGATGGGGATGAAAGAAAGCAGTATCTTTTACTATGTGAAATACTTTCTAGTGCTTGGTACAAGACTTTCATCCCAAAATTCTAGATACTATTTCTAGTCAGAAATGTTAATAAAATGATCTCTTATTGGTAAAGATTTCTATATTCTTATAATGAAAGGTGCAACTGACTATATCCGTAATATTAATACCCACACTATTTACTCTTCATGAGCAGGACATGAGCAAAACAATATTTTGGTACATAAATTCCATTCTTAGAATGATCAAAAATACATTTGTGACTAAATAGGTAAGGACTACTTCCCCAAAGAAAAATGACTCCTCTTTATTGACCATAAAATTATTTTAGTATCATACTCAGATCCAGTGCCCATTTCCCATCTGTTTTTCCAAAATATAATAAAATATTCAAGGCAGAGGGCATAAACGATGCAGTGTATAAGGTATCCATTTCAGGCTTTTGAGTAGGCTTTTGAGTAAGATAGCAGATTGAACACAAGCATTTACATCCCTCCCTTGAAAAGCCCTACTCTAACAACAGTAAATGAATTTGTCCATGAGGACAAAGAGAACAAGAAGAGCCAACAGCCACAAAACGTTAGAAGCTAGAAATCAGACAGATGAGTGGTAACTGACTTAGTAGATTCAGGAGAGCTGCATCCTAAGCTGGTGGGAGGGAATGCCAAGAAGCAGCCCAGTTCACACTGCAGAAGCCCCGGAAGACTTAGGGATTGGTTACATGTGGGAGTTTTAGTAATGCAGGTGGGACTAAACCAGAAGTATTGGTTGGAAGATTGCTGAAGAGCAGTTAGCTCCTCAGACCCCTTCCAACTCTCCACAGGTGGTCAACTGCCCCTTCCTTACTCTGGAGTAAGACTAGAACTTTGTTCTCTGGAAACGCTAAAGACAAGGGCCTCTGGACTCGAAGACACCAAACATAAATGAGGAGAGGAGTGTCCTATGAAAACGCATGAATGCTAAATGTTGAGGACCCTTCCCCGCATGCCCCAGAGTGCTGCCAACCCAATCTGTACTCTCCTGGCTGCAGACTAGAAGACCCTTCCCTGTGGAATCTGAACATCCCAAGAGGAGAGTCCCACAGATGCTGACAGCAGCGTTTTCCAAAAAAGGCCCAGACAGCTCATCTTGCAGTGAGGGCTGTAGTCAACAAGCATAGCCAGGGGCCCAGTTTTCAATCAAAATCAATCAGTTTTTTAGCTGGCAACCAGTTTCAATATTTAAAAATAAGCCTATAACCCAGGATCATCACACATCTGAAGGAAACCTCAAACATGAAAGACAATGCAAAAACAAAAGGGAAAAAAGCAACTCAGAGAAACAGAGACTATGTACTAAGGGAGATAAAACTTTTTAGAAAGTTTAATAGCCTACATATTAAAATAACTGAAATTAATATCTTCAAAAAGATAAAAGAATTCTATACCAGACAAGTGCTTCAAAAAAGGATAAAAGAAGATGTTATATTCATAAAACAATAACATTAAAATTAAAAAGATATCCAGAGAACCAATAAGGTCATTTGTAAAGTATTCTGGTAATAGCAGATGACATTCATAGAACGATTAAAAAATAAAGTTGAGGATATTATCCAAAAAATGGAGAGAAAGGACCATGACATGAAAATAGGACAGAGAAACAGGGAAACTTACAAGACTAGTTCAGATGACCCAATCGTTGTAGGAAAAAAGACAAAGGAAGAAATCATCAATGAAATGATTTAAAGACATCTCTCAAAACTGAACATCATGAATTTCCAAGTCGAAAGGATTTATCAAAAGTCTAACACTGTGGGTAAAATCAGACACACACCAAGCCTGCCATCATAACATTTCAGAACACTTGGAATGAAATACCACCATAGGCTTTCAAAAGATAAAGACACAGAATTGCTTCATACTTAACAACGCTGGGGAGGCTAAAAGCCAAAATCAGTCAATTCCTTCAGACTTGTGAGGGAAAAAAATCGTAACTGTGATGGTTAATACTGAGTGTCGACTTGATTGGACTGAAGGATACAAAGTATTGATCCTGGGTGTGTCTGTGAGGGTGTTGTCAAAGGAGATTAACATTTGAGTCAGTGGCCTGGGAAAGGGACACCCAACCTTAATCTGGGTGGGCACAATCTAATCAGCTGCCAGCGTTGCTAGAATAGAAGCAGGCAGAAAAAATGTGCAAAGAGAGACTGGACAGGCCTCCCAGCCTACATCTTTCTCCGGTGCTGGATGCTTCCTGCCCTGGAACATCAGACTCCAGGTTCTTCAGTTTTGCAACTTGAACTGGTTCTCCTTGCTCCTCAGCCTGCCTACAGCCTATTATGGGACTTGTGAGAGTGTGAGTTAATACTTAATATATATATATTCCATTAGTTCTGTCCCTCTGGAGAACCCTGACTAATACCTAATACAGATTTATGTTATCGTTGTGTAACAAACTGCCCCAAACTTTCGTGGCTTAAAACAATAGTCATTTTATTATATCTCACAATTTGGGGGGTTCAGGAATTCAGGCAGAGCTTGGCTGGCCAATTATTCCTCTCTGTATGACATTATGGTTATTCGATGACATCACCTAATGGCTGGGCTGGGCTGGAGGATCTAAGATGGCTTCACTCACATGATGTGCCTGGGAAGGGACAGCTGGGAAGGCTGAGTTCAGTTCAGCTATGTAGGGCCTTTTTTTTAATAGGGTTTTTTTTTTTAAGCAGTTTTAGGCTTATGAAAAATTTGAGGTGATTGAAACATGGAGGCGGATTTCTCATGCATGGTTTAGCACCATCCCTGTTGGTACCGTCCTCAAGATAGTGAGTGAGTTCTCATGAAATCTTGTCATTTAAATGTGTGTAGCACATTTGCTTGCTCTCCTACTCCTGCTTTTTCCATGTGACATGCCTGTTCCCCTTTGACCTTCTGCCATGATTACAAGCTTCCTGAGACCTCCCCAGAAACAGATGCTGCTATGCTTCCTTTATACCCTGCAGAACCATAAGCCAATCAAACTTCTTTTCTTATAAATTACCCAGTCTCAGATATTCCTTTATAGCAATATTAGAATAGGCTAATACAATGATAAATACTTAGAAAATTAAGGAAAGAAACAAAAGGAAGTTATTAACTCTACAGAAATAAAAAAGTTAGAAAGAAAATAGAAAGCAATCATTGATTAGTTGTCAATAGCTAAATCCTCTTCTAGAGTAGAAAGTGAACAGATAATGTTAAAGACTAACAATCAAGAAGTAGCCTTAAAAGTACATTACTTAGAGATGAGGAGAAAAATATCAAAAGACCCAGCCAATTAAGGCTGGAATTAGTTGCCTGTGGAAATGGAGAAATGGAGAGTGGAGGGAGGTGTGGGGTTGCTATTTATCATCACAAGTCTTATATACACACATAGGTAAGTTATTTGGTTCTATGAGACTCACCACCTCAAGTCTTTGTTGATTTTAGCTTCTCAATTAGGCTTCCTTTGGCCACTTTAATTCTCATTTCCTTTTTTCATAGAATTTATAACTTTCTACATACTCTATCATTTGCTTTTTTATAATGTTTAGTTCTTTTATTTGTCTTTTCCTGTTGAAATATCAACAACACAGAAGCAGAGATCATGTATTTTAATTTTCCAGTATAACTCAGTGCCTAGAATAAAACTTGGAATGTAGCAGGTGCTCAATAAACATCTATTAAGTAAATTACTTTTTAAGCTCTGTGCATGGGTAGCTTTGATGTTAAAAAATAAGTACATTATTCACCTCAAAATTATACTACAAAGCAAAAATCTCACACTTAAAATATTGCTCAGGCATCATGGCCTTCTATTAAAAAACATTATTGTTGGTTTTCTCAGACTTCAAAAAAGGGACACTATTTTCTATGCATCCTGAATGCCCGAACACAATATATGCTTACCTTTCTGAAGCACTGAGACAGTTGCCAAGCACTGTAATACAATGAGTAAGATTTCATATAACACTTAATAATTGGTGATTGTATGTAAGGTTGTGAGACGTGAACTTATTATAATGAAAAGAAGATAAAATATATTTGAAGATTACTCAAATATTTTGAACTAAGTTATTATTTTTTAGTTTACATCTAGTCTTGTTTTAAAGATTTTAGGAAGCCTATGAAAGTTTAGAGAACATAACATTTAATTACATTTAAACTAAATTTTGTTGCATTAATTAAACTACTTACATCTAAATTAAGCAAAAGAAAATGAAAAATCAAAGATGAGACAAAAGGGAGCCAAGAATATGACTTAGAATACGTAAAATTATAGCTTGATACTGGTGTCAAATTTGTCTGTAAGCTCTGTGTTTATTAGTATTAGATTCAAGGAACAGAGATTCAACATATATGAGTTTATTTCTCTCACACAGAAAAGGTTTAGAAAATGTGCAGTCTGGAATTGATATGGGAGCTCAACTCCACCCAGTTCTCAGGAACTCCTTCAGGCTCACCCCTCTGCCTTCTCAATGTGGACCTTATTCCCATAGTTTAAGATGGCAGCATTCCTATTCTGGGCAAGAGACTGGAGAAAGGGTACAAAGAAGGAACGAGAATCACCATCCAATGGCTTCCTAAGAAGCATTACCAGAAATCGCCACTGGATAGTTCTAATCCCATCTCATCTCACCCAGAGCTTAGTGATGTGCCACTCCTAGCTGCAAGAGAAGCTGGAAAATGCAATCCTCATTCTAGACAGACATGGGTCTTGCTAAAAATTCTATTACGCTGCATGAAGGGAGAATAAAGCTGAAAGACAATAACAGTGTCAACCACAGCTTCATAGCAACCAAAAAAAAAAAAAAGAAAAGAAAGGAAACATGGTCAGGTTCAAAATAACAGAGTTAGTAAAGATGAGCAATTGCTCAAGAAATGTACAGCAGCTCTTGGTAAAAAGTATCTGAAAGGGATGACTCTAGAGGTCTTTGTACAGAAGAAAAAGTTTTATGTCTTCAACAGTATTCTTACGACACCCATACAACTCAATTTCATAGAACTGCTTCTCATAACAACTGCCAATATTACATTCACAGTTCAGAGAAAACTTGTCAGCAGAGATTTGATTTTTTGAGTTCATTTTAACTGTATTTTTTAAAAAGCATGACGAAAACATGGTTTTTTAAAACTTCTTTATGTGACTATCCTGACCTTAAATATATACATATATATTTGTTTCAGGATTAAAGAAAAATCTATTTACCTTCGCTTATGGAAAAGAAACCACTGTAATCACAGGGACTACCAGAATATTTCAAGAAATGGTACGTAACTTTCCATTTAAACCTTCATCAGTGTCCCTGTAATGATTGATTTTATTTCATAAGTACCTCAAAAGCTGAGATTCAGATAACAAGGATCACAGAATAAAATTAACAGTCTCCCTTCCAACACCATTGCCCTCTCTGAAAGAAGGGCCCTGTGCTTAGAGCCATTTACCCACAGCAAAGGAGAACAAAAACAACCTGCAGTCAAGGGATTGACCAAGAGAGCAGATCATTCGTCCAACAGCAAAGTTCTAGCAAGGCCAAGGCACAGGATGTTTGAGGCTCAGGAGGCAAGACCTAAATGCGCAGTAGCAGAACAAGAGCTGAGCAAAACTAAGGTCATTGCAAAAGCTCTGCCCTCTCAGATGGTGCAAGGTCTCCCACGTTTCTGCTGGGGTTGGAGTTTTCAGTTTCACCTGTGTGGGTTTCAGCCTTCCACTTTGGACCTCGAGGTGGTCTATTGCCACAAGATTCTGATGAAACTTCTGATTGATAAGCCATGGCCTGGCTAACGCCTAAGGAATTGCCAAGTAATGTTTTGTAACACCGTAATGCAGAGATGGTAAACAGTGTATGTGTTGCCATTCTGTCTTCCTAAGCCTGGGAAAGATATTGCTAATCAGCCTTGGCACTCTTGTCTGCTACACTCTGATTCTGCCTCAGCAGTTCTTGAAACACAGCACGTCTGACAATCATCATCAACAAATTAGGCTTGGCACGTGAAGTTAAACCTATTTGCCATCCCTGTGCTATCTCTAATTAACAAAAGATGTTGAGGAATTTTCCAAGCAGCAAGCGTTTAAACTAAATACGTGACCTATAAATAATGTATTTCTTATAACAAATATTCTATACAGAATAAATGCTCTCCTGTTCTAAGAACAATATAGTTTTTTTTAGTAATAAAATAATTTCTGCCATTAACTGAGCTCTTACCAAGTGCTAAGAACACTTTATGTTTATTTCTGTTAATCCTTTTAACAACAGACACTGTAAGGCAAGTATTACATTTCTTCAGTACTAAGATACTATTGATTGTAATAGCTCTAAGCAGTGTTGAGGGAGGGAAAAGGAAGGAAAAATTACAATGTACCCATTGATTGCAGCATTCAACTCAATACCAAATGTGTTAAGATATACTTCTCAGAATTGGGCATTAAAATAATATTCACACTGTTGCAGTTGGGGAAATGGAGGCATAGAGAAGCCAAGAACCTCTTCCCCAGCCACAAAGAGAGTAAGTTATAGAGGAGACACTTCTACCCACGTTGTCTCACTCCACTCAGATACCAACAAAGATAATACAGTCAATGGGCTATGATCCCAGATGATCTGCAGAAAGAGATCGGCCTCATCCCTCTACAAGTGAACACAACCAATAGTTAACGGACAGTTACAGTCAAATCTGGCCATGTGACTCATCACAGATACAAAGTGAACATTAGGCCTGTGGCTGCACTTTCTTTTTCCTTTAGTGAGATACTCAAACAGCCCCCAACACTGTCAAATACCCTCTGTCAATGAAGATTATAAAAAATAAAACACAAAAAACTCATCTGTGAGAAATGTTATGCAGTCCTAGAAAACGATGGCTAAAGGTCAAATATATTTTTATTTAGAAAGACAAAACACTGCCAAAAGAAAAATCAGGATATAAAATTGAATCATACAATTCAGTTTCTACCATATTTTTAAAAGGGAAAAAAGGTAGACTTAGGAAAGATTGGTAGAAAATATAGAAAATCGTTGTGTTTGATAAATTATGGGTGATTGCTTTCATTTTTTTCTGCTTTTCTGTTTCCTGATGATTTTATTTTTATATAGAAACAACCTTTAAAAAATTTTGACAGAAACTGAGTCTAAGGAGTAGCACATGGCTTGTCCAAGGTTCCATAGCCAAAGGTATGAGGTTAGAGCAGGACACTGAGCGATAGGATTCTGCCAGAAATGCAGGCTGCAAGCTGCTCTTTGTTATTTGTAACTCTAATCCAGCATTTCTCCTTCACAACACCCAGGTGTATAAAGTCAACATCACCTTTCTACCCACAATAAATGCAGTGATCTTTCATAAAATCATAAAGATCAGAGTAAGATAATCCAAAAAGTATACCTAGGACGATTGATAGTAAACGGCTGTCCTTTTGTGATCTGCTGTCTTGACAACATTCCTTTAAAATTCAGATCGCAAAGACAAAACGGGGCACAGGAGACAGGAGGAGAACCTAATCATGTCAAAATGTGCTCGAAGGCTGTGGCTTTTGTCAGACTTTTGTCTAATGAATAGATGCCGGGGAAGAGGGGATATTTTCTTCCTTTTCTTTGAATTTGCAGTCCTTAGAAATGCGTAAAATGTATACTTTGTCTAGTATTCTTTGACTACCCTGGACTATTTTTCTAAGACTATAATTCTAAAAAGATTTTTTGTAGTTTCTCAGTTACTCATTATTTAATGTTCTGGTTTTATTCTCCAGCCCCTCTTCCTATTTTCTCTTGTATTTCCTTGCTATGGACTTTCTTTTGATATCATGCAGCATGTAACCTGACTACCCACGCCAAATTACTTCAATTATTCTCCAAGGTTTTTATTAGATATAGGAAAAGTCAGCTTTTCACATTCTGCATATTTATAGGGCTACACTGATTTTTCAGAACCAGCAAGAGAGAAAGGGGAAAAAGGGAAGAGTCTAATAGAATACTAAAGTGTTTCTAAAAAATTCAGTAGTAAGAATTAAAGAAACAGCTCCTATTTTCATCCTGATCCTTATGTAAGAGATCTCAAAAACATCTATACATAACTCTATCATGAACCCCGGTCAGTGATTATAACACATTTTTTTATTTTTTTGAGATACAGTCTCGCTCTGTCACCCAGGCTGGAGTGCAGTGGTGCAATCTCAGCTCACTGCAACCTCCACCTCTGGGGTTCAAGCTATCCCCCTACCTCAGCCTCCCAAGTAGCGGGGATTACAGGCACGCGCCATTACGCCCAGCTATTTTTTGTATTTTTTAGCAGAGACAGGGTTTCACCATGTTGGCCAGGCTGGTCTCAAACTCCTCACCTCAGGTAATCCACCAGCCTTGGCCTCTCAAAGCGCTGGGATTACAGGCGCGAGCCACTGTGCCTGACCCTATAACGCATTTTAAAATGGAGAATGGGGAAGTCATCTTTAATCCAAGGAACGATTCTCTGCTGCAGGGGTTAGGAATGGCAAGGGTCCTGCCAAGTCTTGTTCACAATCAACAGAGGAGGGGCTTGCAGTGGCTCTCAGAACTTCCTAGACACCAAAATGGCCCAAGGTGGGAGGCAGCCAGCACATAGAAGAGGGAAGGACACAAGAACTGCAGAGCTGGCTGGCTCCTCTGGTCCTTCTCTGAGATGGAAAATAGGGCCCCGAAAACAGAGAGCAGAGCCTTTCCTCTCCTGATTGCCTCATATAATTGTCTCTTTTCCTTGAAGTATAAAGTAGACTGGTTTTGAATTTGGGTCTGGGAATTGGTGTGTGGCTTGGGCCGATCACTGAATGTCTCTTGCCTGTTTCTGCATCTGTAAAATGGGGATCACGGTTCAGTGAGCACAGTTGCCAAAGGTGACCCTGGATCTCATTCAGGGTTGCCCAAACAACAAACCAGCCTGAGTGGGCCATCTTCCCCATCCTCCTGGAGAGAGCCTGCACCCAAACTCAGTGGGATGAGGCAGTGCTGGAGATAGCTGCCTTCTCATCTTTTGCAAACCCAGCTTTTCCCCATTAAAGCCAGTTCTTTAAATTATGCCATGTGACATTGTGGAATTCATCACAAAACCCAGTGCCTGACTGACCAGATACGGCTTACCTTGGACACAGGGATGGGAACGGTACATACCTGTGCTTCAGGGGGCTGCTGAAGGCTGAATGAGAAACACAGGGCTTCCTAAATGTCCAGCATTAGGGTACCACTGAAGCAGTGTTGCTAATTCCACCTACCACCTGTATTATTATTTACTCAGTGGTTTTGAAAAACATTTGCTTTTTCTTTTTCTTTCCTTCTTTTCTTTCTTTCTTTCTTTTTTTTTTTTTTTTTTTTTCTTTTTGAGACAGGGTCTCACTCTGTCACTCAGGCTAGAGCACAGTGGCATGGTCATAGCTCACCATAACCTCAAACACCTGGGTTCAAGTGATCCTCCCACCTTAGCCTCCCAAATCCTGGAACCACAGGCATTTACCACCACGCCTGATTATTTTTATGTTTTATTTATTTCTTTTTATTTCTTTTTATTTTTTTGGTAGAAACAGGAACCTCACTATGTTGTCAAAGCTGGTCTTGAACTCGGGCTCAAGCAATCCTCTTGACTCGGCCTCCCTAAAAGCTGGCATTACAGGCATGAGCCACTGTGCCTGGCCCAATCATTTTTTCAATGTCAAAAGATTTTTTTGTCATTGTTAGCAGTAATTTTATTTTATTTTTTTATTGCTGCATAATAGATGTACAGATCTTCAGGGTACCTGTGATCACTTGATACATTCATATAATCAAATCAGGGTAACTGGGATATCCCTCACCTAAATATTTATCTTTTCTGTATGCTAGGAACATTCTGATTATTCTCTTATAGCTATTTTGAAATGTACAATAGATTAATGTTAACTACAGTTGCCCTACTAGTCTATGGAACACCAGGTCATATTTCTTCTATCTATCTGTATGTTTGCACCCATTAATCAACTTCAAAAAATTTTTAAGAGAAAGAAGTTGATTTGAAAAAAATAAAAATAAATTCAAAAGCTATATGTTAATAATAAGAAGGCCTGTGGCTCCTAGAATTAGAGGGCAGCAGAAGGGCTCTAGGATTGGATACCCAGATCCTAAGAGAGAGCAGCAGGCGGGAGGGTAGCTGGGGGCGGCTGGATTGGCCTTGAGTATCAGGCAGAAAGAAGGGGTTCCCTCTGCAATGAAAAAGCTGGGCTAGGGACGGGAGTGGGAAGTGATGGAAACTAAGATTGACAGAAGTGAGCAGCAGCAGACGGACTCCTGAGAGGCAGGAGATGGCTGCAGCCTGGGGAGTGGGCTCAGGACTCCACTTGGGGAGGAACCAGGGTGTAAGGGCAGGAATTAACGGGGAGAGGAGACAGTGCTGAAGGCCAGGCAGCTAAAGAAGCCCTGAGGATGGTGGGCTAAGGATTGGAAGGGGCTGGGAAGCAGCCTTGGCTGATTGAGCTGGGAACTCTGGGACATGCTGGGGGTGGAGGCTTAAGGTAGAGGAGAAGTAGATGAGGGGTTTCAGCTTCTCTCCAGCAAAAAATACCCTCCCTTTGGGGGATACACCATCAGCAAATGACTCTGGCAGCACCCAGCTGAGGCGGCCATGGGTGCAAAAGTGGACCCTGAACTGCCTCCTACCCTGTGCTGTATATTTCACTCTTCAAGACACCCCTGTGCTGTATATTTCACTCTTCGAGACACCCCTGTGCTGTATATTTCACTCTTCGAGACCTGGGCATTAATCCTGGGGGCCTCATTCTCAGCGAGGACTCAGTAAATACTAGACTTTATTCATCCCTCCCTGTCCTGTGTGATCTCGTGCCCCCACGCCCAGCAGAACGGGTCAGCCACTCCATCTGGCTCAGCAGGCCAGCCCTTTGTTCATGCCTCCGTTGTTGCACTTTCCTTGGTGTATGGTTCAGTAATTTGCTTTAAGACTGATGTCCAGTCGCATGGGGAACAGGAGCCACATGGGGCCAATATTAGCTCAGCCTCTGTTTCGCATAGCAGGGACTTGTACATCTAACACACATTTTTTTTTAAACCTAAATAATTCAGGAGTCCCATTAAACCTTTGAGAAGAGCTAAAGCACAAATTGTAATTCAACTGAATCCAGCTTGCCAACTGAAAAACCTTAATGGTGGACAAAAAACACAACTGGCAAGATTACGTTTAATTTAAAATAAAATGTAAGAACCACTACAAGATATTACCTCACACCAGGTAGAATGCTCACTATCAAAAAAGCAGAAGACAACAAACTTAGGATGTGGAGAAACTGGAACCCTTGTGCACTGTTGGTGGAAAGACAAAGTATAGCTGCTATGGAAAACAGTATGGAGGTTCCTCCAAAATGACAAATTAAACTACCAGATGATCCAGCAGTCTCACTTCTGGGTATTTATCCAAAAGAATTGAGGATCTCAAAGAGATACGTGCACCCCTGTATTCAAGGAGGCATTCTTCGCGATAGCCAAGAGTTGGAAACAACCTAAATGTTCATCAACAGATGAACGGATCAAGAAAATGTGGTCTCTACATACACAGTGGAATACTATTCAGCCTTTAAAACAAAGGACACTCTGAACATGCAACAACACGGATGGATCTTAAGGACATTATGCTAAGTGAAATAAGCCAGTCACAGAAGGATGAATACTGCCCGATTCTACTTACACGAGCCATCTAAGTAGTCAAACTCACAGAAGCAGAGAGTAGAATGGTGGTTGCCTGTGACTGGGGGAAAGGGAGGGAAATGGGGAGTTGATGTTCAACTGGTTTAAAATGTCAATTATGCAAGATGAATAAATCCTAGGGATCTGCTGTGTAACGTTGTGCCTAGAGATGATAGTACTGTATTGTGCACTTAAAAATCCATTAAGAGAACAGTTCTCATGTTAAGTGTTCTTACCACAATAAAACAAAAAAACAGATTAAAGACAAAAAATAAAATCAAGAGTAGAAGAAAAACAAATATTAAAGTGGTATAAAATATATTTTTAAGTAGGGGCTGGGCCCGGTGGCTCATGCCTGTAATCCCAGCACTTTGGGAGGCTGAGGTGGGTGGATCACTTGAGGTCAGGAGTTCGAGACCAGCCTGGCCAGCATGGTGAAATCTCATCTCTACTAAAAATACAAAAAAGTAGCCAGGCGTGGTGGCAGGAGCCTGTAATCCCAGCTACTCAGGAGGCTGAGGCAGGAGAATCACTTAAACCCAGGAGGTGGAGGTTGCAGTGAGCTGAGATCGTGCCATTGCACTCCAGCCTGGGCAACAAGAGTGGAAACTCTATCTAAAAATATATATATGTGTGTGTGTGTCTGTGTGTGTGTGTAACTCTGGTAGTTTTATATATATACATATAAATCTGGTAGTTTTATATATATATATATATAAATCTGATAGATATATATATACATATATATATTTTTGTTTTTTAAGTAAATAAAAATCCGTAAGGCACATACTTCTAAAGTAAACAAGACTCATCTGCTTTTGAACACAAACCAATCCCAGGTCTGAATTTGCATCGCGGCTGCCCATGGCCTGCAGAGAAGGCACTGAGATGCACACAGGTACTCTTTACAGTTTCCAAAGAAGACTTTCCTCACTTGGAATATAATGTCTTTTTCACTGGCAGCCTTCCTCATTTTGTTTTAGCAAGCTTAGCAAAACCTTTGTATAAACACCTGTTTGGGTTGTTTTGTTTTCAGAAATTCAAAAGTGCGTAATGGCATGTTTTCCTGGGAGCAGTCTTCTATTCATACAGCGAGGGAACTCCTCTCTCTATGCACCCACTTACAGGGAGGGCGGGGAGCAGAGGACTCACATGAAGTGTCTAGATATTTAAAAAAAATAATAATTTGAGAATTTTAACACTTCATGGAAGTGCCTGTGTTTACAGCCTCACCTGCCCCTCCTCCCACCCCCTTATGCAGACCACGTTTGGTCTGGAACCTAGTAGGCTGCCCCCCATTCCCAATCCACGCTCTGAAAAAAACCTCATCTTGCTTGTTCCCTTCTTTGGGCTTTGGTTAAGCCATCTGCAAAATGGGAGAGAATCTGGCAGACCTAGAGAAACTAGAAAAGGGGCACTATTCAGGCCAGTATATGCAATTCATATTCAGGTCAGGAAGGCTAAGGAGAGGGGAAAGAGAAGGGGAGAGGACAAGAGACACATGGGCAGAGAAGGGGTGAAGAAAGAGTTTCTGAAGGGGATTGAGGAGGGAGGCCCTGGGGCAGAATCAGAGTGAAGGGAAACTCCAGAAGAGAGGGGAACTGGGTGTGCATGGTGGATATGCTGTGAGCACACCTCGGTACTGCCTCTGGATGCCTGTTGGACTGTGTTTTCTCAACACAGCACTGCTCTGAAAATGAACCACAGGAGAAAGTAGGATGATGACTTAGGTGCCCAATGAGTCAGAAAGGCTTGCAAGAGTGAGGAACAGCTGCAGAGAATTGTCCAGGCTCTGGCTGTTGAGAGATACCAAAATATTTCCCTGCAAAATGTGCCTCTTTGACATAAGGATTATTTTGAGCTAAAGGCCATTGAGAACCAGCAGATGCAAGGACAGTTATTTTATAAAGGAAATTTACATTTGTAAAAGTGTCTCCTGTTCCCTGTACCAGGAAGAGAAGGACTCTCTTCCTGGTACAGGAACACCTGTTATCAGTGGGGAAGGCACCTTACCCTTAAACTTAAATCTGCATAACAAACCTTACTGAACAACCCCTATTTACCGTATTTTTCCTCCTTACCTTCCCATAACTTGCCTCCCCAACTCAGAAGCCCTAATCCCCTTTCCTTTAGCCTAAGATGATATATATAAACCCAAGTTCTAACAGCCCCTTTGGGTTACACATCACTGGGTGCTCCCGTGTATACACGTGCAACGCACATATTAATAAACTTCTATTTCTTTTATCTTGGGAATCTGCCTTGGGCCACTCTAATGTACCGGGCACCAGCTGCAAAGCCTAAGCTGTGTAAAGGAAAGGATATTTTTTTTCCTTCTCTACAGTGTCCAGCAGAAGGAGAGATGCTGCCTCTGGGAGATATCCTAACAAGAGTAGACATGAGGGAGCAGTCCATCCTCTGTTGACCTAAAGAAACCTGACAGAAAAAAATTTGCTTCCTTGATAGGCAAGAGAATTGTCAAAGGAACTTGCCCTGGGCTCAAAAACACCTTACTACAAGCCAGAAAGAACAGGTTGATGTCCTCGCCGGCCCTAGACAGTTAATCATATGTTTTACCCACCAGTATTACCAGGAACCATTGTTCAGGGCCCAATTCTCCGGAGCCATCCATTAGCAGAATGTGTGAATTTAGCTGGAGAGTTGTTTGAGGTTGCTATTATTACTTTTACAGATTTTTAGTTAATACTAGGTATCTTCTCTAAGCTAGACACTCTGTTAAGTACTTTATACACTCCATCTTCATTTAATTCACAGAGCAACTCCATTTTACAGTTGAGGAAACTGAGGCTCACAAAGGTTAAGTAACTTGCCCAAGGTCCTTTAGCTTGTCAGGGGTATACCTTAAGCCCTGTCTGTCTCATACTAAAGGCCATGCTCTCAACTATGCCATACTGTCCACTATTTGGGTTCTGGCTTCTAAAATCGCTATTCCGCTGCCTCAGACAGTTAGCAGCAGGGAATCCATATGGGTCTGCAGCAACCTCAATTCTTGCCTCCTCAGAAGAAAGAATTTGATTGGGAGCATCGGGCAGACAGAGAGAACGAGGCACGTTTTAGAGCAGGAGTGAAAGTTTATTTAAAAGTTTTAGAGCAGTGGCCAGGCACGGTGGCTCACGCCTGTAGTTCCAGCACTTTGAGAGGTCGAGGTGGGTGGATCACTTGAGATCAGGAGTTCAAGACCACCCTGGCCAACAGGGTGAAGCCCCGTCTGTACTAAAAAAATATAAAAAATTAGACAGGCATGGTGGCGCTTGCCTGTAATCCCAGCTATTCGGGAGGCTTAGCAGGAGAATCGCTGGAACCCGGGAGGCAGAAGTTGCAGTGAGCCAAGATCGCTCCACTGCACTCCAGCCTGTGCAACAGAGCAAGACTCTGGGGGGAAAAAAAGAAAAAAAAGCTCTGGAGCAGGAACAAAAGGAAGTAAAGTACACTTGGAAGAGGACCAAGCAGACGACATGAGACATTCAAGTGCATAGTTTGACCTTTGACTTGGGGTTTCATGTGCTGGCATTCCGTGTGCAGAGTGGTCTGCCAGCACTTGAGAGGTGGCTCTGCGCAGTGTGTTCACTGAAGTTACATGCATGCTCACGTGAGGCACTTTTCCCTTACCAGTCAAGTGCTCCTGGAGGAAGGTCATATACCAGTTAAATGCCATCATTTTGCCTCTTAGTGCACATGCTTGAGTCCACTCACCAGACTCCTGAGATCTTATGGGGAAGCTGCTGATCACCACTGTCAGGTGTTTTCTATCTACTGGGAGCTGGCTTTTCCCTGGTGCTGGCTGTGACCAATTATTCTTTTAGAGAAGTGGTTGCCTGACACTCCTGGGGGCAGGATGCCTCCCCTGCCCCACTCATGTCTGACTAGCTACCTATTCTGACAAGACAGCAAACACCTGTCCTGGAGTACGATAAATGTCAGAATTAAATACCTGAACCCACAGAACCCAGCACTCTGCCAGTCCTCTTTATCAAAAGAGGCCTTCTTGAAAAGAGAGAGAGGCAAAAACAAATGAACAAACAAACAAACAAACAAAAAGTTAAGGATGAAGAGACAAACTATAAATAAGTGTTAATCCAGGCTTAGCTAAATTCAGTTACACATATAAGGACTTATTTTTATAACACTCCCCACCCCACCATGATCTCTACTATGGAACAAAATAGGTTTTGTACCTTTAACTAGCTAACTGAGCTTCTGCTGTTGTATTCTTGCCAAAAATTGCATAACCTGAGTTTAATCATGAGGAAACATAATAAAAACAAAACTTGAGGAACATTTTCCCAAAAAAAAAAGGCCAGTATTACTTAAAAGTGTCAAGGTCATGAAAGACAAAGAAAGACTAAGCAATCAGTTTAGATTAAAAGGACACTATGGAGATGTGATAGCTGAATATAGTATGTGATCCTAAATTAGATCCTAGCCCAGACACAGTCGTTAGTGGAACAGTTTGTGAAATTTAAATAAGGTCTATAGATTAGGCAATAATATTATACCAGTGTGGATTTCTTGATTGTCCTCATTGTTCTATAATTATTGAAGATGTTCACATTTGGCCAGGCACAGTGGTTCATGCCTATAATCTCAACACTTTGGGAAGCCAAAGCGAGTAGGACTGCATGAGCTCAGGAGTTCAAGACAAGCCTGGGCACAGTGAGACCCCTCTCTACTAAAAAAAAAAAAAAAAAAAAATCAGCCAGGTGTGGTGGCACACACCTGTAGTCCCAGCTACTCAAGAGGCTAAGGTGGGAGGATCACTTGAGCCCTGGAGGGAGAGGCTACAGTGAGCCGTGTTTGTGCCACTGCACCCCAATCTGAGCCACAAAGTGAGACCCTGTCTCAAAAAAAAAGATGTTTACATTTAGATAATCTGGGTGAAGGCATGTACAAATCCTTTGTTCTACTTTTGTTCTACTTTTGCAACTTTTTGAAATCATTTCAAAATGAAAATTTTGAAATATTTTTTTAAAAGCCACAGAAAAGAGTGTTGTAAAGAAGCAAAGAAGGCACCTTTGTCAAGCTCAAGCAGGCACTCAGTAAATATCTGGTGAGCCCAACTACTGGGTTGAGTATTTGGTTTCAACCCAAAACCTTGAGAGGATGATGACAAAAGTTATTTATAACAAAACAATGAGGACATTTCTGTTTGCAGAGCCTTGACACAGTGTGGTGACAGCAACAGAGACAGATTCTGGTACCAATTTTTGAGATGCTTCATCTAAAAAGGCAAATGCTTATAGATATACTCAATGCCTAGAGCATCAAAACCTGCTGTTTCTCCTAAGGACAAAATGCATCTCCAAGATATAGTGTTTAATCACTAGAAACTTTTAAAAGAGAAAAAATTCAATGTGACATACCTCATATAGAGAGAAACAAATCACTCTTTTATGACTCATGTATTTATTATTTATTATTCTCATTTTTAATACTTTCAAGGTCTTGAAATTTAAAGTTTCATTAAATAATGGAGGCATTCTGATTCAAATGGGACTATTTCTTAGGACTTACTCATGCAACTCTTCCTGGCTTATTGTTTCATGCAAACCATCTAGATAGGAGCAGGGCATGCATGACAGTGACTGTAATGTGAAGAGTGTGTGCTTTTGATCAATCTGTTTTGTCAAGATTTTTATCCTGCACTGCTTGAAACAGCACAACTACAGAGGAAAAATTCAGAAGCAAATGCCTTACACGTTTTTAATGTCATTGGCAATGGCTAGGACTCCTGAAGTCCTAGCGGGATGTCCTTTCAACAGATGTCTTTTGTTTAGGGCTTGAGATAAAGGACATCATGGAAAGTTATCTGCTGCTTGTATTGATAGCTTGAGTGAGCTGTCATTTCTATCAGCTCCAAAGCATCCCGGGATGAGCCTTTTACCTCTGGTATTCTCTTTCACTTTCCTTCTGCTCATTTTCCACTTGACTTTGCCCCACCACTCCCCTCCTCTCTTTTCTCTCCAATATTGCAAGAGGTGCTAGAAATAGAAAGATGAGAAAGACAAAGCCCCCGCCTTCAAGGAGATCATCACCAAATGGGAAACAAAGACAAAAAGGAAATCATTGTGCTTCTGGTGAAAGGGCAGTGAAATAAAGGCAAGTTGAGGCCTCTGGATGTAAGAAGCACTTAACTCTGTCTGTAGAAGTAGGGGAAGACTTTACATATGAGTTAAAATTTGAGCTGAGAGCCCTGAAGAAATAAATAGGAATTCAAAAACGACAGGGAGATGGTGACTCAGAGCTGGGAGGCTCTGAGGGGTAAACATCTTTGAGGAAGAGGGAGAGAGAAGTTGGACATGGCTGAAAGATATTTGTGGGGCTATGTCAGGCTTTGAGGCTGGAGGCAGATCACAGCTACTGTGGAAAGGCTATTATTATACATCCTTTTAAAAATCTATGTTTTAGAGAATCATTTAGCTGAAATTCAGAGCCACACTTGTGAATCTGAAGGCATTTACAGTAGTAGAAACACTATCAGAAACTACCACAACAAATTGTTAAGTGCCTACTATTTTGAGCTCAAGGTCAATATAGTAGTCTCAATGTTTCTGCTTATTGCAAGCAAATATTTTTAGAGAAGAGAAAGAATTTAAATTTCTCATGATGGATTTTTTTAATGGATTGTACAAATCATTCTCCTGAAAATACCTCTAAATCATAAAAATAAAAGCAAAATCTACAATATTTAAAATTCTAATTCATGTTCAAAAATGTTAATAGATACATTTTAGGTCATAGTATGATACAGTATTTTTCAAGAACTTTTCGTACTCTTTTTAACACATTCTGGTTTCTGGTTTCAAGTACAATGGAGTAAACATATCCCACCCTGTCTCTCCTGCTGAAAATAGCTATAAAACCTGAACAGAGTGTATGGAATAGCTGGAGCACTCTGGAAAGTAAATAGCAGGACAAGTGAAGAAGAAAACCAGAATTAGGACCATCGCCAAATGAGCAATTAGATTAGCATTATGCTATCCTCTGGCGTCTTCCAACCTGGACTCAAGGCAGCCCAAAACCCAGAAGCAGCACAGAGAGGTCACTTCTAGAAGAAACCTTCTAGTTCTCACTCTAGACATGGGAAAGTGGTCTCCTGGCAGTAACAGCAGAAATAGTGGGGACATACAGTTGCCTAGAATTCCAAGGAGATTGGAGGGAGACTGCCTCTCCACTGGAATAGTTGTGGTCCCAGGAAGGTGGGGCAAATCCCCGTTGCCTTTTTTTTGCAGGGGGGGGACGGAGTTTCACTCTTGTTGCCCAGGCTGGAGTGCAGTGGCATGATCTCGGCTCACTGCAACCTCTGCCTTCTGGTTTCAAGTGATTCTCCTGCCTCAGCCTCCTGAGTAGGTGGGATTACAGGCGCCTGCCACCACGCCTGGCTAATTTTTGTATTTTTAGTACAGATGGAGTTTCACCATGTGGGCCAGGCTGGTCTCAAACTCCTGACTTCGTGATCCGCCTGCCTCGGCCTCCCAAAGTGCTGGGATTACAGGCGTGAGCTACTGCGTCTGACCTGCCTTTTTTCTTATTCTGTTCTCCCATCACTTGGGGTCACCATGAGTGAATTTTTAGGAAGAGCACAGCAGAGCAGAGCACTAAAGCCCCGACTTTCTGGCTACAGGACCAAATTGTGGAGTCCAGGGAACCAGAGAGTACTTGAGAGATCATGGGAAGGGAGGATCTTTGGAAAGCAACTCCGCAAAGGTGTTTCTGAATATGCATTTATGGAGGGATAACCAATGCTGGGATTATGTGAAACGTTTCTCTTCTTTCAATGCCCTGCACCCTATTTAAAAGAAACTCGATGAATCAAAGTTCAGACTTTGAAGGCCTGCATGGACCCTTTTCTTCTCGTCACTGGAGACAGGTGGGCTCTCCATTTGGACCATCTTGACAAATACATAAAATGCTCCTATTCCAAGGTCAAACTTCTTTCATTTCATCAAACTATGATCGCAGGGATCAGAATGTGGAATTCTTAAGGGTACAGTGCCAGTTCTTGAAATGTTTGCCTTACTTTGCCACATCCCACAGGCTAGGAGTTATCTATCTTTTCTTGCTGTAGTCAGCATTTTCTCTAATGATAGCAGCATGGCAAGCAACTGGGGAGAAGTCTATGTACAGGGGAAGAAAGACAATAGAGACAGGGAAGGAGAGAGACACAAAATGTTGATGAGTCTGGCAAAAGGATAACCGAACAGAAAAAGGAAAGTAAGAAGAAAGTGTGACATGGGAATTACATAAACTAATTACATAATCTCAAAAAACAGGTTTTGAAAGGAAATAGAAATAGTGGAAGGCGCAAGAACTTCAGAACGAAGAGAATTCTCGGCTCCTAGTATGGATACCTACTATAAAAAATAGACACTTGGGTAAAGAAGAACAGACAAGTCCTCACTCCTTAGGTGGCTGTTTGTGATTGCTTTGTAAAAATTTACCACGGCCAGTTGCCATTGGTCTCCCATCGTTGTCCTGAGTGACAAAGGGACCCAGGGGTGTGGGCACAGGAGGGGATGCTCATGTGGTATGTCACAACAGGCTTTCGTTTTCATTTTTCCCAAGCTCTGTGGGTGCTCTGCACCTCAAATTCCCACCTGTACCCTAGATAATGAAGAAAATTATTGCTCTGACCTGGTCCTTTAATTATTTTTTTCCCCACTCATGGCTTGAGCTTTCATTAGTTTTCATTTCTCATTAAGAGAAAAATCAAAGAATGAGAATTAAACATCTCCCGATCTATTATCTCACCGAAAATAAGAAGCTAAAAGTCACGGCACTGGAACTGAATGAAGGGCCCAGCCGATGCGTGTGCCACCGCAAGATCCACACAGTGCATGGGGGCTGTGCTCCTTCTCTTCTGTCCTCTGGAGGACAACAGGGAGCACTCACTCCCAGAAAGACTGGAGCCCCTGTACTGAGGGCTCAGTGTTATGAGAGCTGGCACCTTCCCTGAGTAGAGATAATAGGCCTCAAATCACACTAGCTTTTCCTCTTTTCGAGCATTGAGGTTGGATTTTCACTAATCTCTTAAAATTGTTGTCTGGGCGTGGTGGCTCATGCCTATAATCCCAGCACTTTGGGAGGCCAAGGCAGGTGGATAGCCTGAGGTTAGGAGCTCGGGACCAGCCTGGGAAACATGATGAAACCCTATCTCTACTAAAAATACAAAAATTAGCTGGGCATGGTGGTGGGTGCTGGTAATCCAAGCTACATGGGAGGCTGAGGCAGGAGAATACCTTGAACCTGGGAGGTGGAGGTTGCAGTGAGCCAAGACCGCACCAATGCACTCCAGCCTGGGGGATAGAGTGAGACTCCATCTCAAAAAAAAAAAAGAAAGAAAGAAAGAAAGAAAGAAAGAAAGAAAGAAAGAAAGAAGTATTCCCAGTGCTCAATTATGTGTCTACCCTCATAGATACTATTTGGAAGGTATTGAGGCTGTGTCCAGCTCATCTGTTAATCCCTGCTTTACGGCAGGCACATGCCAGTGCTCAAGAAATGGATGGAGTAGGTAAAGGAGCAGATGCACACTGAAATGGACTGATTACTCCGAATTTGTATGGCTATGTGCATTTTAATAATTCCTAGGCAGCACTCCCCTTGAGAAGTGAAACAAGAAAAGGATGCCCACTCTCATCACTCCTATTCAGCATAGTACTGTAAGTCCTTGCCAGAGCAATCAGGCAAAAGAAAGGTATAAAAAGCATCCGAATAAAAAAAGAGGAAGTCAAACAATCTCTCTTCACTACAATGTGGTTCTACACCTAGAAAACCCTAAAGACTGCACTAAAAGGCACCTGGAACTGATACACAACTTTAGCAAAGTTTCAGGATACAAAATCAATGTACAAAAATCAGTGAAATGTCTATACTTCTATAACGTTCAAGCTGAGAGCCAAATCAAGAACATAATCCCATTTGCAACATCCCAAGAAAATAAAATACCTGGGAGCTAACCAAGGAGGCCAAAGACCTCTACAAGGAGAACTAAAAAACGTTGCTGAAAGAAATCATGAATGACACAAGACAAATGGAGAAATATTCCATGCTCATGAATTGGAAGAATCAATATTGTTAAAATGGCCATACTGCCCAAAGCAATCTACAGATTCAATGCTATTCTTAACAAGTTACCAATATCATTTTTCACAAAACTAGAAAAAACCTATTCTAAAATTCATATGGAACCAAAAAAAAAGCCTGAATAGCCAAAGCAATACTAAGCAAAAAGACCAAAGCTAGAGGCATCACATTACCCAACTTCAAACTATACCATAAGGCTACAGTGACCAAAATGCATGGACTGGTACAAAAACAGACACGTAGACCAATAGAATAGAATAGAGAGCCCAGAAATAAGATGGCACACCTACAGCCATCTGATCATCAATGAAGTCAACAAAAATAGGCAGTAGGGAAAGGACTCCCTGTTCAATAAATGATGCTGGGATAGCTGACAAGTCACAGGCAGAAGAATAAAATTGGACTCCTATCTTTTACCATATACAAAAATTACTCAAATGGATTAAAGAATTAAATGTAAGAGCTTAAGTATAAGAATCCTAGAAGAAAACCTAGAAAACACCATTCTAGACATTGGTCTTGGGAAAAAAATTATGACTAAGTCTTCAAAAGCAATTGCAACAAAAACAAAAATTGACAAGTGGGACCTAATTAAAGAGCTTCTGGGCAGTAAAAGAGACCATCAACAGAGTAAACAGACAACCTACAAAATATTCACAAACGATGCATGCAACCAAGGTCTAATATCCAGAATCTATAAGGAATTTAAACAATTGAACAAGCAAAAACCAAATAACCCCATTTAAAAAAATGGGTAAAAGACATGAACAGATACTTCTCAAAAGAAGACATATAAGCAGCGAACAAGAATATGAAAAAGACTCAACATCACTAATCATCAGAGAAATGCAAATCAAAACCACAATGAAATACCATCTCACACCAGTCAGAATGGCTATGATTACAAAGTCAGAAAACAACAGATGCTGACAAGGCTGCAGAGAAAAGGGAATGTTTATACACTACTGTTGGGAATGTAAATTGGTTCAGCCACTGCGGAAAGCAGTTGGAGATTTCCCAAAGAACTTTGAGAACTATCATTTGACCCAGCAATCCAATTACTGGGTGTATATCCAAAAGAAAATCAGTTATTCTACCAAAAGGGCATATGTACCCATATGTTCATCACAACAGTATTCACAATAGCAAAGACATGGAATCAACCTAGATGCCCATAACAGTGGATTGAATAAGGAAAATGTGGTGTATATATACCGTGGAATACTATGCAACCGTAAAAAGAACTAAATCATGTCGTCGCCAGCAACATGGAGGCAGCTGGAGGCCATTATCCTAAGTGAATTAATGCAGAAACAGAAAACCAAATACCATATGTTCTCATTTACAAGTAGGAGCTAAACAATGGATACTCATGGGCGTAAAGATGGCAAGAACAGGCACAAGACTACTAGAGGTAGGGAGGGAAGGAGGGGAGCAAAGGTTGAAAACGACAGTCAGAACGGCAATTATTAAAAAGTCAAGAAACAGATGCTGGCGAGCTTGTGGAGAAATAGGAATGCTTATACCCTGTTGGTGGGAATGTAAATTAGTTCAACCATTGTGGAGGACAGTGTGGCGATTCCTCAAAGATTTAGGACCAGAAGTACCATTTGACCCAGCAAAACCATATATATATATATATATATGGTTATATACCCAAGGGGATATAAATCATTCTGTTATAAAGATACATGCATGTGTATGTTCATTGTAGTTACTATTCATGATAGCAAAGAGATGAAATCAACTCAAATACCCATTGATGATAGACTGGATAAAGAAAATGTGGTACACATACACCATGGAATACCACGCAACCATAAAAAGGAACGAGATCATGTTCTTTTCAGGGACATGGAGGGAGCTGGAAACCATCATCCTTAGCAAACTAACACGGGAACGGAAAACCAAACACCATATGTTCTCACTTATAAGTGGCAGCTGAACAATGAGAACACATGGACACAGGAAGGGGAACAACACATGCTGTGGCCTGTCGGGGGAGTGCCAGGGTGGGGAGAGCATTAGAAGAAATAGCTAATGCATGCTGGGCTTAATACCTAGCTGATGGCTTGACAGGTGCGGCAAACCACTGTGGCACATATTTACCTATGTAACAAACCTGCACATCCTACACATGTATCCTGCAACTTAAAATAAAATAAAAAATAAAGAAAATTACCTATTGGGTCTGCTATGCTCAGTACCTGGGTGATGGGATCAATTGTCCCCCAAACCTCAGCATTACACAATATACCCAGATAACAAACCTGCACATGTACCTCTGAATCAAAAATAAAAGTTGAAATCAAAATAATAATAATGATTCCTTGCCTCACTACAAAAAAGAAAGAAGATGACATAGCCATTTCTGAAAAAAATTAAACATAGTATTCCAATACAGCCCAGCACTTTCAGTTAGGTATACCATATGCCCAAAACACTTGAAAGCAGGGACTATCCATAGCAGCATTATTCACAGCAACCAAAAGGTGGAAATAACCCAAATGGCCATCAACGAATGAATGGATAAACAAAATGTGTTATGAATGAAGCTTGAGGACGTTATGCTGAGTAAAATAAACCAGACCCAAAAGGACAAGTATGACTTGAACCATCTACATGAGGTGCCTAAACAGTTAAATGCAAAAGGGCACAAAGTAGAAGGGTGGTTATCAGGGGCTGGAGGGAGGAGTCAGTGGAAAGTTATTCTTTATTGCATTTTGAGTTTTGGTTTGGAATGATGGAAAAGTTCTGGAGATGGGTGGTGATGATGGTTGCACAACAATGTAAATGAACTGAATGCCACTGAATTGTACACTCAAGAGGGGTTAAAAGATGAAATAAGGCCAGATGCGGTGGCTCACGCCTGTAATCCCAGCACTTTGGAAGGCCAAGGCAGGCAGATCACTAGGTCAGGAGTTCGAGACCAGCCTGACCAACATGGTGAAACCTCATCTCTACTAAAAATACAAAAATTAGCCAAGCATGGTGGCACATGCCTGTAATCCCAGCTACTCAAGAGGCTGAGGCAGGAGAATTGCTTGAACCCAGGAGGCGGAGGTTGCAGTGAGCCGAGATCACACCACTGCACTCCAGCCTGGGCAACAGAGCGAGATTCTGTCACAAAAAAAAAAAAAAGAAAAAGAAAAAGAAAAAAAAATGTGTATTTTACCATAATAAAATGGAAATAAAGCAATATTTATTTAATGTACTAACATTCCTGAATCAACCAAGAGAACATCAGTGCTGCCTGTACAGCTTGCCCCTAGCTGTGTGTGAAAAAGAGGCAATCATTGCATAGCTACACAGCTTCAGTGAGACACAGGCCAGCACACCCTTCATGGCTGCACACTGCTCTTTTTCCCACATGGAACTGGAAGAACATGCCTGGGACTGCGGTAAAATGCACTTATCCCCAAGCTTCCAAGGCTGGAAGTTATAGGAGAATCTTCCTACGGAAAGTGGCAACAGGATGGTGTTTCTCCAACTCATCCACTAAGTTGCACCACCCACCTGAGAATTACTTGCTTATTTCTAGCAGATCTGTCTCTTGCGGACAAAAAGACAGTACACTAGTTTGGGTTCACTCTTTCTCAACTACAGCCTAGAGGAGCACTGTCCACAGGAAGCCAGAGTTCAGCATGGCAGACGGAAGGGACTGGTTCGAACTGCAGTTCTTCAAAGGAGTACCTGTGTGGCTTTGGGCAAGCCACTTAAGTGGACCTCAGTTTCCTGATTTAAAAGTGGGAATACGACAGTACCTACCTCACACAATTGTACCACAGCTTAAATGAGCTGTAAAAGTGTAACAGCACCTAGAATAAAATAAGTATTCAACAAATATGATTTTCTTTTTTTTGAGGCAAGTCTCTCTCTGTCGCCCAGGCTGGAGTGCAGTGGCACGATCTCAGCTCACTGCAACCTCCACCAACCAGGTTCAAGCAGTTCTTCTGCCTTAGCCTCCAGAGTAGCTGGGATTACAGGTGCACGCCACCATGCCTGACTAATTTTTTTGTATTTGTAGTAGAGACGAGGTTTTGCCATGTTGGCCAGGCTGGTCTTGAACTGGTCTCGAACTCCTGACCTCAAGCAATCCGCCTGCCTCGGCTTCCCAAAGTGCTGGGATTACAGGTGTGAGCCACCATGCCCGGTCTGGATTTTCATATAAGAGATATGTTACAGGTGGTAACGGGATGGGGCAGGATGGTCTTGTATATCATTACAAGAGTTGAAATATATCAACTCTACAATCTGAACCTTGTGTTGGCCAGACAGCCTGTGGGAGCCTCGGGAGTGTGCAGGAATACTAGGAGGAGATTAAATGGGGCTCTCCAAGGAGGTGGGTAATTCTTGTAACATTCTTTGCATTTTCCTCTAATTCTTCAACTCATTCTTTAATATTTTCGGTAGTTTGTCTGTTTGGTAGTAGATATATACTTTTTTCTCACATCTACTAGAAGATTTACTCATGTATGCTTAGGAAATGTCTGAAGACCCATGAATCCAAAGAAATTTTGGTTTTGTAAATAAACAGAAAAGCCCTTAAGGAGAGTTCCAGGATTAAACACTACAGAAGCTGATTGGAAGCAAATTATTTCCATCAATGTGTTGGTCAGAACAACCTTTGACCAAACAGTAATGCTGCTTTCATGAGTTCAGTCAATCGGACTCCCATACTGATAGTGTGAAATTGAACTCACTAACTTTAATTGTTTTCTTAATTTTAATTATTCAGGTGCATCTTCCCGAAACCTGAGAAAATTTATAGAAAGGTAAGTGGAAGATAAAAAGTTGTTTTTAATTTGGTTCCTCATTTTGAATAAGGAATGAAAACTCTGTTATTACCCCAAAATCATTTTTACTGAGCATAAATAGCTTGTTAGTCACTATCCAAACTCTAGGATATCACTCCTTGGGCCAGTGAGCATAGAAAGTGATTAATTTGCATATGTCCTCAAAGAAGGGTGATAAAAATGCATACAAAGTTGGTAAAACTTAGGTCTGACAGACAAAAGGATGATGTCATATTCCTGCTTTATGAATGAGAAAACATTTTTTGTGCTTCTTTGGGGCTTGAAATTCAGAAACAAGGCTCGAGTTGTCCTGACTGGAAGCCTCAAGAAGGCTTTGCCTTTTCAAAGTTGACTATGGGTCCACGGCTGCCAGGATATCCTAAGAACATGGACATAAGTAACCCAATAACTCACCTGTGCTTATTGATGCAATTGCTGTGAAAGATGCCAAGAAGATAGTATTGTGTCTATTTACCCAGGACCTCAATCCATTCTTTTCAGTTTTATGCATTTATGTGGCCTTTCTCTAATAGGCAAGTGGGACAATGATTATAGAGAATAAATGGGAAGTGGGAATGGTGGTTGGCTGTACTGGAATGAAAGAAAAATAGCAAAAAGGTTGCCAAGAGGGTGGTCATACCAAGATTTTCAAAGGCCCAGCCTGTGTCACTGGCTACATAGCTAGGTTTCCAAGTATCTGACATTCAGATTCCATCTATGCCTTCTCAGCTTGTCTAGAAACAAGATGTTGGACTATCCCGCCATCGTTATATATGCCATGATTGGAAATGATGTCTGCAATGGGTGAGTTATTGAGAAAAAGTATTTTCAAGATTCTTTGACTCTGGGCTCTTCCCCACCCTCTCCTCACCAACTCCACTCCATTATAGCAGCCTGCTGTTCAGCTGAATTTCTCTATCTTAGAAGCATGGCTGGGCGCAGGGGCTCACACCTGTAATCCCAGCACTTTGGGAGGCCAAGGTGGGCAGATCACCTGAGGTCAGGAGTTTGAGACCAGCCTGGCCAACATGGTGAAACCTTGTCTCTACTAAAAATACAAAAATTAGCTGGGCGTGGTGGTGTGTGCCTATAATCCCAGCTACATGAGAGGCTGAGGCAGCAGAATCACTTGAACCCAGCAGACAGAGGTTGCCGTGAGCCGAGATCATGCCACTGCACTCCAGCCTGAGTGACGGAGCAAGACTCTATCTTAAAAAAAAAAGCAAGTCCTGGCTAACACGGTGAAACCCCGTCTCTACTAAGAAATACAAAAAAAACTAGCCGGGCGAGGTGGCGGGCGCCTGTAGTCCCAGCTACTCGGGAGGCTGAGGCCGGAGAATGGCGTGAACCCGGGAGGCGGAGCTTGCAGTGAGCTGAGATCCGGCCACTGCACTCCAGCCTGGGCTACACAGCGAGACTCCATCTCAAAAAAAAAAAAAAAAAAAAAAAAAAAAAAAAAAAAAAAAAAGCAAGTCCTAGACACATGTGAAATCAACGGTACCAATCTGTGACGCTGAAAGCTTCTTTTGAAAATATCTGCTCCATTAATTATCAACTCTGATGTAACAACAAATGGGTGTGTCCTGATCAGTTATATCACAAGAAATGTGCTACTACTGACTGAGAACCCAAGATTGGGAATTGTGATTTTTTAAATAAAATAAGGCAGCAGCACAGCTACCCCATAAGAACGTCGATCTCACTCATATTCTGATCTACTTTACTTCCTCATGTGGAAGAGACAGCTTAGACGCACAGACCTACAGCATTTGCAAAGGAACTGCGGATAACTCATGGTCAATCCTATTTATGCCCATGGCCCATAGCAAGAAGGTAATTTTGCTAAACTGCTGATATTGGTAGTGACTTCAAAATGGTGAATTCCTTAGTTCCTATGTAACATTTGGGGAGGTTTCTCAAAATCTGTGTACACCCCTAAGAATATGATGCATGTATGAATGCCATCTGTCCTGTGATTATGGCCAAAAAAAAAAAAAAAATGGTGAGACAGGATTTAGAGCAACTCCCCAGTAGCAATAGCCACCCACTCACTATTTTAGGAAACAGGAAAGTAAGGCCAAAAGAAGTTCATGATTTGCCTGCAACAGGGTTGATTAATGGCAGAGCTGGACTCCACCCCAACTGTGCTAGAAGTGGGCCATCCTGCTCACTCCCCTGTTTGCTTTCCTGTATTTCACTTGCCACGCTTTCCAAGCCCGTGCTGAAAACAAAACTCAATAGTATTAAAGTGTGTTTGCCCGCACAGATAAAATTCAGATGGCAAAGGAGATGCAGACATAATCAGTGAAGTGCATTCAGGGGAGGAGATGCTATAATGATCCAGAGACTCTGATATGCCAGATGTCACCTTGGTGCCCTTAGGCTGGTTTGCTGCTGGCCCCAGAACCCCAAGTTGGCCAAGGCTACATGCTTGGCACCAAACCAAGGTCTGTGAAGAGCCACCTGGGACTTTCCAGTAAACAGCAAACACCCTTTAAGGACTGCCATAGACCAAGAGGTACATCACTCTATATCATTCCGTCCTCCCAGCAGCCCTAAGAGACAAGGATGATTGTCCCATTTTACAGATGAGGAAACTGATTTGGCAAGGATAAGGAACTTGCCTGTTCTGGTATTGAGTGTCAAAGCTGGGAGCCAAACCAGGTTATCTAACCAAATTCCATTCCCTGTCTGTAGTTCACACTGTCTTATTTCCTCTTTGACTCACTCACTTTTTTAAGTATACAGTGAGCAACACGATGTGCCCAGCACTGTGCCAGGCTCTAGGATATGGATACGATGGCAAAGAAGCCACAGCCCCTGACATCAAGGAGCTAATGGAAGGAGAAACACCATGCTTCAGGCTCTGGCTGCCATCATGAAACAGAACAAAGCTATGGTCAGATCAGTCATTGCTCCCCCAGCCACCAGAGCATGTCCTTCCAGAGAGGAACAGAGAGCAAACTGACTATACTGAATAAAGAACATGTGCAGAAAGAGACTCTGGCTCCAAAAGCCAAAATCCCTGAAACTGTACTTTTCCAGCAAAACCTGCTTACCCAGACCCCTCCAGCCCAGTCCTACTTTTCCTTTCCCAAAGAGCTAAAGGGCAGGCAGACATCAGCCAGAGACCTGTGCCAGCCTCTCCCCTGCTGGGGATCTGGGTAGAGAAGCAGCAAGCATTTGGGTGAAAGAACAGAGTTGGCAGTATGGGATGTCCCTGTGGTGCCCACTTTGTGATGTCCTGTGGAGGGGTTAAAAAAATAAAGACAGATGGCAACTATACCTCCCCATCTGCCAGAACGTCAAGGTGGAGTAGATTTCCCAAAATGAGCAAAGGGATTTTATAAAAAGCTCAAGCAGCAAGGAGTTACATAATAAGTCTGTCCTGGAACAAGTTTTAGGATATTTGCTTGACTTTTTTCTTTTCTTTTTCTATGACAATGCTAGCTCTTACTGAAGTAACACATTTATGTGTTTTTTTTCTCAATTCTCTAAACTCATCTAGTTACTCAACAAATACTGGTTAAATGAATGAGGGTCATGATTGGAAGATAGCTTTTAGCATCAGTAAGTCAAAAAGAAAGATCACGTAGAGAACCTGGCTTTCTCATTGTAACCGTGCTCAATTTGATTTAGGCTAACTCAGCTTCCTTTGCACTTTTCCGATCACTGCCCTTGAGGGCTATGTAATGTGAATGATATGAAAGGAGAAACATTCCTGAAAACAAGGCAAATGTAGGGGAGCTACAGCAGCAGAACCTTGGGGTGACAGAGGCAGTAGTGGGAAATGGGAATGGCCTCAGAACGTCCAATCATAAAGGCCAGTGACAACCCTTTGCCAACATCCCAGTGCAGCATCCCTGAAATGAACATGGTAATTGCTGGAAATTCCATAGAATTATACAAGCATCTAGCACTAGCCCCATAAATGGATATAGTTTCATTTGTTACAGTGGACAATCACAGGACAGATGGCACTCATACAAGCATCATATTCTTAGGAGTATACACAGAAAGTATAAATTATACATTTTCATCTTATGGAGAGAGCCAGGACCACCCACACAGGGTGTCTGTGCCTGTCTGCCCCCAACTATTGTTTTTCTTCAATGCCAATGCTTCAGGTTATGCCCTGGGCAGTTGACCAGCACTGCATTAAGAGGAAGCCAGCCGAGGCACTGATAGGTCACAGGCCCTAAGGAGCCTGGACTAGTGAGAAACCATCTATGCTATTTATTCAGATGATAGAAAAGCCAGCAGGGAAGGGAATGGAAAGAGCTCCTGCTGCTCAGAGGAATTCTCTCTCCCAGACTCCTCAGTGAGAGACATGGGTAGCAAAGGGAATGATAAGGAGGTTCCAACCAGCCAGCATGTTCCAGGCCACGCCCACTTTTAAGGGACGTTTAATGTATCTTTATGCATGGGTAATATGGGAGGCCTCATCCCATTCCCAGTCTGTATCAAGATGCCCCTTCTCCCCAGCTACTCAGGAGGCTAAAGTGGGAGGATAGTTTGAGCCCAGGAGTTCAACCCTGCAGTGAGCTATGATCATACCACTGCCCTCCAGCCTGGGTGATAGAGCAAGACCCTGTCTCTATTTAAAAAAAAAAAAAAAGATATCTCTTCAAGGGGATTGGATGAGAGCTCAACAATGTGATTGCAACTGGCTGGCATGAAGAAAAGGGCTAACTCTCTTACCTGGGTGTTTCAAAAACACAAATGCTAGCTGTGAGTAAGGTGTGAGCACTTGACCACTACAGTGACCTGGGCTTTAGCTGTGGCTCCAGGAAACTGGTTTTCTGCACATGCTGATCAGTTTCTTCCTTGAGAAGGGACACCTCTCTCTGGCACCGGCCAGGTGAAATCTGGCTGGCTTACCTGCCAGGGTAATGAAATGATCAGGCTTATTTTGCCTGATCAGACACAATTCATTAGGGCAGGACAGGCTTCAGAGTCACCCTCAGGAGTGAGGCTGTTCATCTGTTCCAAGCCTGGCCATGTGTTCCTGACATGTATGAGAGCATGTCAGTGAGCACAAATTTCTCTCTCATTATTTTCCCCAGTGTGGCCACTGTGCCCCAGGCTGGTTTTCACATCTTCTTTGTTAGCTGAGCACTCTCGATCTCTCACCTATCCATCTGAGTGTCTGGGGTGAGCTCGCTGGCGTGTGAGAAGGGGCGCTGGGACCCTGGGGTGGGCAGACAAATCCGAGGTGGCAGGTGCCTGGGACACCTGGGTTGAAAGGGTTAGACACCTTCAGCCCAGCCTATTCGTCCTTTGGCAGACACCAGAGAGACGAGACCTAGGAGATAGTTCTCAACCACTAGGGTTCTTTGGTCTCCAGAATACTAGCACAAAGTCTCCCCCAAACATCACCAGAGGAGGAAGAGTACACAGATCAAAATGGCATTGAAAACTTCTCAGGGAGCCGGGCGCGGTGGCTCATGCCTGTAATCCCAGCACTTTGGGAGGCTGAGGCAGGCAGATCACGAGGCCAAAAGATTGAAGCCATCCTGGTCAACATGGTGAAACTCTGTATCTACTAAAAATAGAAAAATTAGCTGGGTGTAGTGGTGCGCACCTGTAGTCCCAGCTACTCGGGAGGCTGGGGCAGGAGAATCACTTGAACCTGGGAGGCAGAGGTTGCAGTGAGCCGAGACTGCGCCACTGCACTCCAGCCTGGGTGACAGAGTGAGACTCCATCCCAAAAAAAAAAAAAAAAAAAAGAAAAGAAAAGAAAAAAGAAAGGAAAACTTTTCAGGGACAGAAGTCAAAAGGCACCTTCTATGGCATCTGGAAAGGGTGATAGCCCCATGAGTCACATAGACTCCCTTGCCCTTACCTGAGCTAAGAGTTGGTTGATTTTGCTATGCAAATTAAAAGTAAATTCTATAGTTGTACAAGGTGGAACAAAGGTAACTGGAGAATGTTTCATTAGCAACACCAAGGCTTCCATTTTTATTTCACTTAGCAACTAGCCATGTTGATTATGCTTGCTTAATTTATGGGTGCCCTTTCATAAGTACAAATTAGCTCAGATTCTTCGTTTAGCATCAGGGTTGTGCCTCTAACCAAAAAAATAATTATTTAATGGGGATTTGGGAAGATTTTGTCCATCTTAACTCATCTTGCCCTTATGTGGTTGGAGAACATTAGCTCAGCATAATTGCTTTGTGCCAAAGCGTGGCTGTATCAGCAGGAAAAAAAAAAAAAAAAAGTGTGGCAAGACAACAGTGAATAGGCAGTGTGTGCCAGCTTTACCAATGACAGAAGAAAGGCTATAGGTACCCGACTTGCCTTTCATTTCACCCTTGCTGTCACACTTCAAACACACAGTGAATACAGAACCTGAGTACTTTGGGCAGGTTCTTCAGTGCTGCTTCTATGCATATAGGAATCAAATCAAAGCCCCTCCCCACGCTTCTGCTCTAGTAGGTAGGCAACCTAGTCGCAAATTGCTGTAGCTGCTTTTTATCAGGCTAGGAAGATTTTTATTTTTAAAATAGTGTAATTTTTTCCTGACAATGGAAAACATGAATTTAGCATGCAGTTCTACACCCTGAGAGTTTGTAAAATTAGACATCTTTTTTTTCTCCCCCCTTAGGAGACTCTAGCGATCCATTACATAGTTTACAAGCACATACACCAACCACAACTGCCACCCTACTGGCTACCCCCACAGCACCAAAAGTATTGTTGTAGTCAGCAATACTTTTAGCCATCTTTCTATATTAATACATACAATTACTTCTTTTTTTTTATTCAGGTGAAATTCACATAAGACTAACCATGCTAAAGCAAAAATTCAGGGGCATTCCCAGTTCACAATGTTATGCAACCAATGATACCTAGTTATTTTATTCTTCTTAACAGCTATATAGAGTTCTATTGCACAGGTGTACCATAATTTATGTATTCAGACTTCTGTCTTTTTCCAGTTACACGCTACACCAAGCAGTATTGCAGTGTTTGTATGCACATTTTTGCACATTTGTGGAAATGTTACTATAGGATAACTTCTTGAAAGTGAAATTCCAAGGTCAAAAGTTAAGCCAACTTCAAATTTGGATATATTTTGAAAAACTGACCTCCAAAAAGGCAGTGCCGATATTCATTTATGAGCTCCCTTAAAAGTGAGAATTACGGATCCCTGGGGGCCTCTTTCTGTCCCCTCTTCCCATATCACTTATGCCCCGGGTCCAGCCTCTGAGTGATGGACTTATTTTACCTGGTTCACAATCTGTCTTAAGTTCCCTAGAGCTGCCATAACAAAGTACAAAAACTGGATGACTCAAAACGCAGACATGTATTTCATCACAGTTCTGGATGCTGAAAGTCCAAGATCAAGGTGTCCACGGGGCTATACTCCCTCTGAAAGCTCCAGGGAAAACTCCTTCCTTTTGTCTTTCCGCTTCTGGTGGCTCCCAGGGATCCTCAGCACTCTTTGACTCGTGACTGCTGTAACCCCAGTGTCTGATTCTGTCTTCACAAGGCCTTCTTCCTGGTGTGTGTCTGTGTGTCCTCTCCTCTTCTTATAAGGATTCAGTCATTGAATTTAAGGCCCACACTAATCCAACATGACCTCATCTTAACTAATGACAACCATAAAGACCCTATTTTCAAGTAATGTCACATTCTCAGGGACACTATTTAACCCACTATAAGATCACTGGGGAAACTGGAATTTTAAGTATGCAAAAGAGAAAGTAACACTGTAGCATTGTTCCATTTAGGGAAAAGACAGGGAGTTAGAGCCTAAAGAGTGGATGAAAACCCTAGAAAATTCTGTATTCTACTCCCGAGTTAATGCAGCTTAGGATACTAATCCAAATTTGATGTGTTCCTGAAGGTGTGTCCAAAAGTCAGTTGTACAAAGAAATGAACAATGATAAACATATACTAATGCCAAAAATACTTTAGCACCCTTTGCCTTTTAAACGTAGCGTTCTTAAATAATTTCAACTTTTATTTTAGATTCGGGGGTACATGTGCCCATTCGTTGCACGGATATAGTGTATGATGCTGAGGTTTGGAGTACAAATGACCTCATCACCCAGGTGGTGAGCATAGCACCCAATTAAACATAACTTTAAGCAACCAATGGGTGCAATTTTAACGTAACTTTAAATGATGTCTTTGCAGTATTTTGTACATTCCTTACTTCTTTTCCAAACCAAATGAAAATAAGTAAGTCAGCTTAAATTCAATAAATGTCTGATTGAGGGCAAAGATTCATCACTTTCAGCTCACTTAGGAGCTTCACCTCTGTCTGACATGCTTTGATTTTAGGACTGTGTCTCTCATAATTACTTTCAGCACTTTCTTTTTTTATTTTACTAACTTTTATGAAATAAGAAGATATAATTTAAAAAATCAAATACCCTCTAGAGAGCACAAGCACTACTATATAAAGACAACAATGCAGGCTGGAATTGATGGTTGGAAATGTTGTTGCAGGGAATAGCCTGGAATAGAAATCCATCAGGAAATGCATGCAAGTCCAAATCCAGCGTAGAAACTGAAGAATAAAAAGCAAGCTATAGTGTGGACATATAACTTGGTCAGTAAGATTCTGTTTCCTAACTGTGATACATTTGAAAAGTTTTAAAGACCAAATTACAGACCTCAAAGTGTCAAATAAATCATAAGCAATACCAGACCCCTTTCATTTCAAACACTGTGTAAGTCAGGCCAGTGAGTTTATGCTACAGGAACAAAGGAACAAACGGCCCCTAAAATCTTAGTAGCATAAAGCAACAAATGTTTATGCCTCTCTCATACTACTTGTCCATCAGAGATCACCATGGGACTCTGTTCTGAGACTCAGATTGGTGAAGCAGCTATCTAGAACATTGCCTATACCCATGCAAAGAAAAAGAGCATTCTAGAAGGTGTCTCATCACCAAATATCACACATGTCACTTCAGCTCACCACTCATTGGTTAGAAATAGTCACATAGTCCACTCAACCACAAGGAAGTCGATAAGTCCAGTCTGACTATGTGCCAGAAAGGTGGAAATCCAGGAATATTTTACAAATAGCTCCAATTACCACCACATTCTCTCTCTCTCTCTCTCTCTCTCTCTCTCTCTGTGTGTGTGTGTGTGTGTGTGCGCGCGCGTATGTGCGTGTGTGTGATGCATCTTGTATTTGCATGCAACTTGCATGCATCTATCCTTACAGTCAACCAAGATATTTTCTATTTATTCCACCAACAGGAAGAGTGACCCAGTCCCAGCCATGACCACTCCTGAGAAACTCTACTCCAACGTCATGCAGACTCTGAAGCATCTAAATTCTCACCTGCCCGATGGCAGCCATGTTATTTTATATGGCTTACCAGATGGAACCTTTCTCTGGGATAATTTGCACAACAGATATCATCCTCTCGGTATCAGTTTGAAGATTCTTTTACTCTTTAATAACATCAATGTATATACAGTTCAATGTATATATGGTTCAAACCATATAGAAATGTGCCTAAAATGCCATTATGGAACATGGGTCTGAGCTGATGAAGGCAAGAGCCCCCAGGTGCAGTATCTAAAGGTCATTATCCAGAGGTGAGCAGAATCAGATACAAAGGCAGAAAGGGCAGAAGTAATTCACGAAGAATTAGGACACATCGAAAGGTAAGCGCTCAAACCAGGAAATTCCTCTAACAGAAGGTGAAATGTAAAATGAGCTGAGGAAGCCCAAACAGGAGACAAAGACAGGGATTTCTCTGAACCTCGGTGGTAAGTGCCTCCTGGTGGCCTGTTAGAATTCTCTAGAGCATGGTCCTCCAGCCTGCTCGTTTCCTGCTTCTACACTCTCTTGGGGTCCTTAGCTCTGAAAGGCTTTAAAATGTTCCCGGAGCTTTCTAATGGCAACTCAAATATTCTTGATACTATACAAATAACATAAAAGTGCTAGTAATTCACATTAGGAAGTGTGATCCTTAACCCTGTGAGATAGATGTTTTCATCAACCACAATCATTTCATTTTATAGATGAAAAAACCAACGCTCAGAGAGTTTAGGTAGCTTGCCAAATATCACAGAGTTCACTGAATATGTTGTAGCAGGGCTCTGCTTTCTGTATTTCAGAGGAGAATGTACTGTTCTAGGCACAGGGTAACCAGCAGAAAACACAATAGTCCTAAGTTCCTGCCCACAGAAAGCTTATATTACAGTGAGAGAATGACTCAAAAGTATGTCAGAAGGTGATTAAGTGCCACAGGAAGAAAATTGAGCAAGGAAGAGGAGCAGGGAGCTGGCCTAAGTCTTCCCTGATGAGTATCTATAAGAAGAGGCCTGGGTACCCTCCTCTCAGCCCCATATTGACAGCACCTGCACCAGTCTATCATGAAGAAGGGGCTATCCTTTCCCTGGTGTTACCCCACTCACCTCCTGAGCCCAACCCACTAAACGGTGCTGGCAGTCCAAGCACCTTCTTAGGAGTCAGGTGAGAAATTCAAAGAAGACCTGAAACTCATTCCTTCACGCCCTCCTTAGAGGGGGCAGGTGGGGAGCAAGATTTCCCATTTCAGGCCATCAAGAGCCTTTTCTTGCATATACAACTTTGTGTGTATCTTTCCAGTCTTCCTTTGTCCTCTTCCTGTAGTCCCTGTCTAAGACAGCCCCCCTACTTCTCCCTCAGGAAATTCTGCCTCTCCCCACCTGGGAAAAGAGTAAGGGTTCTTTAGCTAGCTCTCAAAGAGCTCTGGTCTCTTAATTGGAGGAACAATAGTGGTCACCCACATTCCAGATTCTCCACCAATAAGGATGAAACCATTTTCCTCTTGAATTACTCATGTATCACAAATATTATTATCCAAACAAAACACTGTCCAGCCTCACCTAAGTAGAGCATATTCTTCCTGTTCATGCAACTTTGACCACGCCCCCTTAGAAATAGCATGATCACGCATGGAACTTCACTCCATTCTGGGCTGCTTTGCATGTATAAAGGACACCAACCTGGGCTAAGAATATCTCTTTGAACCACGGGATATGAAAATTGTACATCTGCCCTGAACTGATTCTTTCAGATTTCCAAATGTGTCTCTGACACTAAGAAATGCTTTGGAAAGAGAAGCTGGGGGCAGGGAAATTTGTTCCCAATTTACTCCATCTCAGTAGTAGCGACTTGACTTCCATTTTTCTGATTTCAAATCCCATTTTCTTTCCACGAACTCTGGTTATGCCACCTCCATAAATTCTTTCCGATATACCATGCAATTCACTTGATTTATGAGACATGTTTGGTTTCATAAATATGAGATCAAATGTAAGAATGACTCCATGTAATTTGGAAAGGACTGGAGGAAGGAAAAATGTGTGTAAGAATATAAGAATGAGGCCAGGCATGGTGCCATGCCTGTAATCTTAGCAATTTGGGAGGTCGAGGAGGGTGGATCAACTGAGGTCAAGAGTTCAAGTCATGCCTGGCCAACATAGTGAAACCTCATCTCTTCTAAAAATACAAAAATTAGCAGGGCGTGGTGGCACACGCCTGTGATCCCAGTTACTCGGGAGACTGAAGCAGGAGAATCGCTTGAACCTGGGAGGTGGAGGTTGCAGTGAGCCGAGATCGCACCATTGCACTCCAGCCTTGGTGACAAGAGTAAAAAACCAACCAACCAACCAACAAACAAACAAAAACTCTGTCTAAAAAAAAAAGAATGTAAGAATGGTATGTAAGAATGACTCCATGCAATTTGGAAAGGACTGAGGGAAGAAAAAAGGATGATTGGGAGATTTGTCCACTTCTGTGGATTCTCTAGGCCAGTGGTTCTCAACTGGGGGCAACTCACTCACCCCCACCCTGCTTTTTTCACATCTGGAGATAGAAGACGGGTGCAACTAGGCTGGGTAAAGTGGCTCATGCCTGTAATCCCAGCACTTTGGGAGACCAAGGTGGGCGGATCACCTGAGGTCAGGAGTTCAAGGCCAGCCTGGCCAACATGGTGAAGCCCTGTCTCTACTAAAAGTAAAAAAGGATTAGCCAGGCATGGTGGCAGGCGCCTGTAATCTAAGCTACTTGGGAGAGTGAGGCAAGAGAATCGCTTGAACCCAGGAGGGGGAGGTTGTAGTGAGCTGAGATCACACCGTTGTACTCTAGCCTAGGCAACAAGAGTGAAAATCAGTCTCAAAAAAAAAAAAAAAAGAAGAAGAAGAAGAGGGGTGCAACTAGCATCTAGCAAATAGAGGCCAGGGGGTTTGCTAAACATCTACAATGCACGAGACAGCACCCCAAAATCAAGACAGCCATACAAGGTTAAGAGACTGCTCTAGACGTTGCCTTGTCCTTCTCAAGTGGACTCTTTCTGGCTGCTAATCACACCCTAGCTTGTCACAGCACAAAATGGGAAGAAGAAAAAGATAGAACAAGTTTGTTCTATAGAAACATCAGTAGTTTTGAAAAAAAAAATCCAATCAAGCAGAAAGCTGAAACCATCTAAAATTTGTTTGATGCTGATAAGTAATTATTCACATCCTAAATTATCTCTGCTGCCTGGTTGCCATGGGAAATAAATTATAAATTTCTCAACGAAGCATCAGGATCCTTCCTAGAAAGGCTGGGGAAGTAGATGGGATTTGTCCAGCATCCCCAGGCCTCCTTTGACAGGACTCGTAACTCACACAAGATGATAGACTTCAAGAGGGGGCTACATTAGGAAGGTGTGATTCTTTTTTTTCCTTTTTTTTTGTTTTTTTTTGAGACGAAGTCTCACTATGTCACCAAGGCTGGAGTGCAGTGGCGCAATCATAGCTCACTGCAACCTCCGCCTCCCAGCTTCAAGCAATTCTCCTGCCTCAGCCCCCCGAGTAGCTGGGATTATAGGCGCCCGCCAACACACCGGGCTAATTTTTTGTACTTTTAGTAGAGATGGGATTTCACCATGTTGGCCAGGCTGGTCTCAATCTCCTGATCTCAGGTGATCCACCTGCCTCGGACTCCCAAAGTGCTGGGATTACAGGCATGAGCCACTGTGCCCGGCCGAGAAGGTGTGATTCTTAAAACGACCCTGTGAGATAGATGCTTTCATTAACCACAGTAATTTTATTTATTGCTCTTGCACTGTCTCTCTTCTGCTCTCACTCCAAACCCCGTCTTTGGATGTTGAGCCAGCAGTGAAGCAGGGTTCGTGCTGGGCCAGCCTCAGGGTGTGGTTGCTCTGCCTAGGCCACCATAGATCTCATCTTAGTCAGCAGCTGGACACTCAAGTCTGATTCCTGGGCACCACGTTAAGGGTTGTGCTAAGGGTGCTGTGCAAAGAAAAAAAAGTAGGGGGAAGTGGACGAGTTCCATTTATTTGGGCCTAGAAATGTGGTGATCATAGTGTCTAGACTTGACTTGGGCCACTTCTTAAAAATTAAGAAAGAGTTCAGGAAACAGAGGCACGGTAGGAGACCCCCTGGTCAGTGACACAGTCTCTGCTGCCTCCTTTCCCCTCAGAAGGACGGGCAGGAACTCAGCCTGAGCCACCAGTGAAGGCAGGGTTAGATGCCACAGCACCACTCAGCAGGTCACAGAGGCCCAGAACAAGAGCAGGTAACTGTCTCACTCCTGCCAGGGAGGAGGGGGTGACCAATCCCTCCTGGCATCCCTCCTTCTCAGCCAGATTTGTGACTCACTACCCAGTCTGTCACTGGCTGCTGAGGGCTGGGGCATCCCACAGCCTCTCCTAGTCACTAAAATTCCTGGTGGGAGTTTATTGTCTTCGTGAGGAATTACCAGACAGCAAGCCTCACACCCTGGGATTCTACCGGCATGGGTCTTTCGAGAAAAGTCAAGCTTGGCCGGTCACAAGTCCTCTCAGCCATGGTCCGTAAGGAAGGCGATCATTCCAGAAATATCTCTGAGATTCCTATTCTGTGCTTTTGAGTAAAGACGACATAAGATGCAGTCTGTGTCCTCAAATGAGAGAGAAAAGACAGCTCCGCTGAGGAACGCAGCACATGGACCCTGATAGTGAACGTGCCGAGTGCTCATGAGGACGGGCAAGTCACAGGCCTTCTGGGGCCATCCCAAGGGTTAGATGATAGGGAGGAAGCCAGGGACTCCTGGTTGCAAATTCATCTGCTAGTGGGCCTGCCTTGAAGAGCTTCTGCCACAAAACAGCAACTTCATCTTGCCCCAATTACTCTTAAACTTGAAACCAAATGCCTTTTTAAAATACCTTGGTGTTTCTATTTTATCATGCGCTTTCCCTGTCTGAATGAATGTGGTTTTAATACATTTACATGGCATTTCATGGAGATGTGACTGATCTTTGTTGGTTCTAGGTTTCTATGGTACCTAAGATTTCAGTTATGTTTCCAGAATTAAATAGTTACCAGAGACCCTGCCCTAAAGAAGTTACAGATTACGAAGACACAAGCCGACACTTAGCCAGCTGGAGAAGAACAGGCCTTTGATCTTCAGAGGAGCTTATGGCAAACACTGGGACAGCCCACTGGCTCCCCACAACACACACACAGGCACACAGACACACACACTCACAGAGACACAGACACACGCAGATACACACATGCAGACACATACACACACACAGACACAGAAACACACAAAAACACAGAGAGACACAGACACAGAAACACACATACACAGACACACACGAAGACACACAGAGACACAGACACACAGACACACATGAAGACACACAGATACACATAGACAGAGCTCCTCGGCCCCTGGTGATTCCTGGCCACTGTGGGACAGTCCTCCTGGCCTGCCCCTGGGCTTTCTTGATCAGCTTTGCTATCCAGATGGACTTTCTAACCAGGGAGTCACAGACACAACCTCTCTTCATGCACCCCATAGAGGTAGGATCAATAGGCCAAAATTACATTAAAGCAACAAAGATCAAAGCCAAAGCTTAAAAAGAAAGAGTAGGGGACCAACTGATGTTGCCAATAAAGCAGACAGTGTAAGAACCATTTCCCTCTTCCCTTCCTCGAAACCATAAGTCCATCGCAAGCACCCCTAGCCAATCTTCCACATGACCAGCCCCAGAGTCCCTACCCTCTAACAGGCAGAAACACCAGAGAGGAGGGACACTGACTCATTACAACTTTCCCAGGTTCTTCTAAATGCACCTAATGTGCCCTCATCCTGTTCAGCAGACCTAGCCACCCACACTGAGGATGTTCCCTTTCTCAATCACGTCCAGCTGGAGGTGGAGCCAGGAGACAGAGGGAAAGGGAGAGGGACTGAGGAGGTGCAGAAGGGGGGTACCCCTCAGGGTCTCATTGGGAACTGTGCTGGCCATCAGCAGAAGGACAGCAGGAGAGGGCGTCAGGCAGGGTGGAGCAAAGCCAAGGCGGGCCTTCATCCCCAAGGAGGAGTCAACAATGAAGTTCCCAGTGTCACAGGAGCAGGACAAACTCCAGCCTCTCTGGATATCAAAGCAATCCAGGCCTGAAGGTGGGGAGGGGAGAGTGCACGGTCAGGCATGAGGTGCCACCTCCTATCAGGCTGCAGAGAGATGCTGCCCCTCAGGGGGAGGGGACACCCCAGGGCCCAGAAGGGTGGCAGGGCCCCAGCCAGGCTATGTAAGTTTCACTATGAGGCCCCAGTTCCAACATAGAGACAAGATGGCACCAGGCACCAAGGCAAAAGCAGCCAGACACTGGGCCCTCACAGAAGGTGGGGAGACGGAAGATCACAACTCAGTGGCAGCCCTCAAAGGGGAAGAGCCAAGCCAGAAGAGCATGTGGAGAACCCAGGGTGGCGAGTGGAGAAGGAAAACGTCAGTCAGTGCAGCTGAGACACATTCAGGAAGGGAGCAAATGACAAAAAGTACACACACACACACACACACACACACACACACACACACAAAATGGAACAAAGCTTCGGTGGGTAGAAGTAGGAACTTGGGGGAAAATGGGAGCTCAGTGTTGGACCCATAAAATGAAAGCAAGGACAAAAGCCGAGGGCTTGGGATTCATTTAAAATGTGAAGATACAGAAGCCTGTGCAGAAGACAGACCTGGCGGGTCACTGTGACTTTAGTGGCCGTAATGAGCCTGTGGCTTTCCCGTCCTGGGACTCACTCAACCACACAGAGAGACAATAAATTTTTTCTCTATGACAAGAAAATTGAATCTATCTTCCAGTCTAACTAACCAGAGGTATAAGTGAAAAATAAGACTGTGTTCTATCACCTTCAATCTTTCTCTTCATTCTGAGATAGGTCCTATTATCTTCCTTTATGTGTTCAAGAGTGTGAGGAGTGTTAATGGATACAGTGTCAGTCGTTCACCCCCGAGCTTTGGGGAGCCCTGGATTTTGTGTGTCAGCCACAGCATGAAAGTCTAATTGCTTCGGGGGGAGTACATGCTGGAGGTGGGGTGGAGCAGTGTTGGAAGAGAGAAGAAGTCACCCCCACAGATTCTGGGACTATAGCTGATGTTCAGAAAAACTGGATGAACCCTCATCTGGTACTTTTCACTTTGTTATGTACCTCTGTAACCTGCACTAGAAAATAAGGGTGTCTACTAATTAGGGTCAAATAAGATATCCACTGGACAGCCCTTAATCCAGTGCCACAAAGGGAGACATGAGGTATTGCCTCCCCATCCCATGGGCCACCCGAGCATTTTGCACAGCTTTCAGCTCACCAACTGCAGGGAACTACGTGGTCAGAGCTTCAGATACTCAGAACGTCCTGCCAGGCCCTTGGCATGGCATAATATGGTCAGACCTGTGCGTTCCATAAACCTCGAAAAGAGAATTAGGTCAACCACCACCTCGAATGTTCCCTGTGCCCCATGCAGGGAGCATTTCATACCACGGCCAGGAGAAAGTGCTGCTCTTAAAGGGCTTTATTCAAGGCATCCTGATTCATATCGAGCTGTAGGATACTTGGATTTCTTTTTCCTGAGTCCAGATGAGGCCAGTTCCCCCAGCCCCATCCTGGCCCATGTCCAGAGCTCTATATGGGAGTGAGCTCCTCAGGGCTCCTCCCCAACTCTGGGTCTGAATTTCTAGAGGCTCAGAAAGGAGGAAAGCACAGGCATTCTTCAAGAGCAATGCTGCATGAAAAATCAGGGGAATCCACTGGAAATAGCGACCTTCTGCAAGGGAGGCAGGGAAGCCCCCGAGTGTCTCTAAATGCTGCTATTGCTGAGTGCCTGCAATCTACCAGACCGTTCTGTTTTCCAGGCCAGCTAAATAAAGACGTGACCTATGCGCACTTGTACTCCTTCCTGAACTGCCTCCAGGTGAGCACTCACTGGCTTGCTTCAAGGCCTGCTAACCCACCCTGTTCCTCTGTAATCAAAGTGTTTTCCTGCTCTCAGGTCAGCCCCTGCCACGGCTGGATGTCTTCCAACAAGACGTTGAGGACTCTCACTTCAGAGGTACGACTGTCACAGGCCTTTTGATACCATCTTTGATCATTCTTTCCCTGTGTTTGCTGCAGAGTTTTCACTGGGGATGGGATCCTGGCAGGGGGATGGTCTCCAAGCTGGTGAATAACAAGATCAAACCTTCCAGGTGCTTGGGGAGCCAAGAGAACCTGGTGCACCCTGTCTCCTTCTGTCTTGCTCTGGATCTGTCCTCTGCTGACTGTGTTTCTCAGCCACTGTCTCTCTCGTGTGTCCACATGTGTACACAAACACTCCCCTGCATGCATGTGCACACACACACACACCCCTTTTAAAGCTGGTCCTAAGCATAGTTGTGGATTTGGAGAGAGTCAGTTGAGTTTGGCCCCTATGCATGACAGAAGTTCTCCCGAGGTAAATAAGAACCTTCCTCCCTTCTCTCAGGGAATCCATTGCTCAAAGAACATGGTTTGCACTTCTTTCACAGATGGTGAATAATCTCTTTGTAAAATACTTATTGAGGCCGGACACAGTGGCTCACACCTGTAATCCCAGCAGTTTGGGAGGCTGAGGTGGGAGGATCACTTAAGGTCAGGAGTTTGAGACCAGCCTGATCAACATGATGAAACCCCATCTCTACTAAAAATACAAAAATTAGCCAGGTGTCATGGTGGGCACCTGTAGTCCCAGCTGCTCAGGAGGCTGAGGCATGAGAATCACTTGAACCCAGGAGGCAGAGGTTGCGGTGAGCCAAGATCGCGCCATTGCATTCCAGCCTGGGCGACAAAGCAAGACCCTGTCTCAAAAACAAAAATGAATGAACAAAACACTTATTGAACATTTTTTACATAGAAAGCATATTTCAATTTTTTGAACTTGGAGAACACAAAAAAAATAAAGAAAAGTAACAAAGATCACCCAAAATTTCACCACGCAAAGTTAGTATATGTGTATGTCTTCCCATTACCACTTCCAGAGATCAATATGTTTGGTTTTTTGCCTACATAGTATGAGAATGCACATACTCTGTTATGCTTTCCAGTGTTCATAAATTGTTTCTCCACACCATAATATTGGAACCATTCTAAAGTTTATACATGTCAATATATTATGATTTATTTCATCCTTTGGTGTTGGACATTTAGATTGTTTCCAAATTTATACTATGATAAATAGCATTGTGATGAACAATCGTATATCTAAAGGTGTAAGTCTCTGTGTACATCTCTATTCCCTTGAGACAAATTCCTAGAAGAATTACTGGGCCAAAGGGTATGTCCGTGTTTAAGGATTTGATCTGTATTGCCAAATTGCTCTCTAGAAAAGTTAAGCTAATAACATTCTCATTCACCTACCCATGACAACATTAAATATCATGGTTATCTTACTTTTGCCAATCCCAAGAGTGGAAAAACTAGTATCACTAATTTACACTGATTCAATTCCTAAAGAACGTTAACATTTGTCTCATGTTCATTGGCCATTTGTATGTGACTAGAATTTAATGTGCAGAGCAGCTGTCTGCTGATGGCTTGGAGAAATGAAAGTAGAGTAGGATGGGGATGATCGATTTCTTTGTTCTGCCTGAATTATGTCACTAAAGTCAAAGTCTAGATTTCATGGAATTCTCCCTGTTTCCTCTCTTTTCAGAGAGCAGAGCAACTCTCCAACACACTGAAAAAAATTGCAGCCAGTGAGAAATTTACAAACTTCGATCTTTTCTACATGGATTTTGCCTTCCATGAAAGTAAGTAGCTTTGTTTGGGTGTTGACAGAAGATGAAAGCAGCAACTAGTTTAGGGCCTGGGCAGCTGGTTTTATACTCCTTTTTATAAGCCAGCAGGCCGCAAACTAGGCAGGGTTACTCCTGCCTATTCTGACACACTAATAGCTCTCAGTATTGAAAAAAGATAAAATGTGGGACTTTTTCTGAGAAGATTGGGCTCAGCATCACCTCTGTACTTCACCATCATTTTAGAATCCCTGATGCAATAGAGCCAGCGACTGGTTAGAAAGAGATTTGGGCTGGCAACCTACAGGTTAATGCACTCACTAACCTGTTCTTCCCAGGTTAAAAGCCCTGGTTACCTGATGGATGTGACAGAAATGAGGGATATGGTGGCACCTCTCACAGTGGGCCCTGAAATACCCAGGGACTCAAGAGCAGTGCAGATTCCCACACTCCATACAGGATGAACTTAATCAGAACCTCTAAGGGAGGGACCAAAGAACTTGCCTGTGGCAAAGTGATCAACCCATGTCCCAACTTTCTGGAAAGACTATTACTAAGTTTGTTTTTTAGCATTCTGTCCAAACACTGGAGTCACTGCTGAGGGGCCACACAAAAACAGGCATGATTACTATAGCTACTGATTTACCCTTTACAGCTTGAGTCTGAAAAATGATTGCTTATTGACTGTAATCCTTCCTGATTCATTTTCCTTGCTAAGCAATTTTTATACAAGAGCAAAGCCCCCTGTTGACTGCCAGATGAGATAATGCTAATGAAGGGTTTCACAGTGTAGGCGAAAGATGGAAGATTCCTCATCCAGAGTTTATCATCTCTGTCCCTCACCCCCAGTGCCCCCATCCGTAGCATCTGGGTTGGAGCAGATGGCCATCATGAATTATCAACTATTACATTCGCTGACACATTTTGCATTGCAGACTCTAGTAGTTCAATTCCTAACATCCTTTCAACAAGACTGATCTCCCTTAACTAGATTTCCTGCCTAGGTGATACACATTTCTCTCATGGGGAGAGACATTTTGATAAATAACTCCTCATTAAAATGCAGAGTTGAAGACTCATTAATGAATTCCTGGTGTAAACAAATGCACCACCAAGTGATCTTTGATCATCATCAACCTTGAATATAGATAAAGTTATTAAAAATATAATAATGTCTAACACTCACATGGGACTTTCTTACTTTCCAGAGTGATCTCTAGCTCTGTCATTTATTATCTCTGGGACTGCAGGCAATTCTCTGAATATTTTAAACTCCCTTTCCAGCCCTGGAAATGGGGATACCATATCTTCCTAACAATTCTCTGTGATGATTGTATGAAGTAATGTGCCATCCTCCTAAATGTTATGCCTGTTACACAGAAAAGGTACCATTTCCTTACACCCTTGCTACTCAATGTATGCTTCTGGATAAGCAAAATCAGCACCACCCAAGAGCCGGTTATAAATGCAGAATTCCAGGGCCCACTCCAGACCTACCTACCTAATCAGAACCTGCATTCAAACACAATCCACAGGTCATTTCTATGCCCATTACAGTTTAGTAAATGGTTTCTGAGGCCGAGGTGGGAGGATCACTCAAGTCCAGGAGTTCAAGACCAGCCTGGGCAACATTGCGACACCCCATCTCTATGAAAAAATTTTTTTAATTAGCCAGGCATGGTGGTGCATGTTTGTAGTCCCAGCTACTCTGGAGGCTGAGATGGGGGTATCACTTGAGCCTGGGTGGTTGAGGTTACAGTGAATTGTGATGACATCACTGAACTCCAGCCTGGTTGACAGAGACCTCATCTCTATAAAAATAAAAATAAAGTTTAATAAATGGAGCTCTATAATGCCTCAAGATTAAGAGCTGGGTCAGTCATCAGATTTGTAAGTCCTGTTATGTGCCCAGAGCTATGAAGATGCTGGGAACATAATTGTCAACAAAACAGAAGAGCCCTTATCTCTGTGGAGGATATAGAGAGAAGAGCTTTATTCTTGTCTGCCCAGAATTCCACTGGTGAACTGACATGCTTGGAAGCAGAGCCTCATCAGTCCTTTCTTGTCCTCACAGCAATAATAAACGCAGTGAAAAAGCAAAAAGTTGAATTAAGCTGAACTGAACATTCTACATCAACGTGGGAGAAGCCTCCTAGGTGTTTCTCCATGGGGGGCCTTCATCTTCTCCTCAGGAAGTTAGTGGGTACTCCACTAGGGAAGGCATGTGAGAACAGTGGGATCACTTTGGGGCCCGCCCCCATGATCATCTGATACAGCACCTGCATTTGATGTCTAGGTGCCGCCTTGTCCACCTCTGAAAGAGCTAGCTTTTCTGTCTGGTTTTTGGGAACTGTGGTAGTGTCCTGACTTAAGCTCAGAGTTGGGTACTGCAAAAGACATTTTTAACTTGAAATTTTAGCATTTTCCAAAGTAGCTGGAGGGATAATCCCCTCCAAGATCCATCTCCATGGGTGACCGCCCATGCCTGGGCAGCTCATCTTCCCAGAAACCCACCTCATGTGGGTACAATGTGTGGTTATAGAAAGAGCCCAGAATTTACAACTGTGTTCCTATTCCAGCTCAGACACAGAATAGCTGGGTAGCCTCAAGTGAATTAAATAACCACCCAGCCTTTGTTTCCTTGCATGTAGGATAGAAATAACTAACCCATGTAAGGATTAAGTAAAACAAAACTTGTAAAGTTGTAAGGACTCAATAACTGCTAGTGGCCATCCCCCTGCCCCCACCATCGTCAGTGTGTATGAAGCAACTCCTTCACTCCTGATGTCCAACCCACCCCCCAGCTCCATTCATGTCTGTGAAGTACTTTGAGTTCCTTCGAGGAAGGTATGGTAGAAATGCATCTCATTACCAAGAAGAAAAGTAATCTTTTATCAGAAATTAAAATCCTACAGAGTTATTTATTACATCTGCAGTCCTGATAGTCCCATGAAAATCTCTCCTCTCATTTTGGTACTGTATGTGATCTGACCATTGTGTTAAAAATATTCTCATTTTTCATGATATTAAAATTCACAATTTCACATCCTTGTGACAGAGCAAATTGCAGTTGAGGGTCCCTGTCTCTTGAAGGTAGGCACAAGACCCGTTCATTTTCCACCCTGGCAGCCTCAGTCCAGCACTGAAAAGTGATTGCTCATCTCCAAAGACTCTTTTTGTCTCTTGCTGACTCATTCTCCAACTGGTTATGAACTAAACAGAGGCAGCAACTTTTCCTCCCTTCAGGAAATGCCAACTTGAGCAGGTGATATTCTTTTTCTTTGTCTGCACCACACCTCCCCACAGAGGAAAGAAAATGCCACTTGGCTGACAAAGCCATTTTTACACTGACAGTTTAAATATATCTCCAGCTGCCCTCAGCTTCCCAGATAGCTCAATTGGAGTAAACCTGGCTCTTGCTTCCCCTCACCATGAATACATTTGTGAAATCAGCCAATGACTTTATGGTGCTGACCAGAAAGCAGCCTTTTCTTTAAAATATCTGCTAGTGTTGCTATTCATCAAACAGCTATCAAGTGTTTTATGAATCTTCCTCCATTCTTTCTGTTACATCTTTGGAAAGCTGGTCGTTAGCCATTTCTTTGATTTTACAAATAAACTATGTTAAAGAAGAAGAAAACAAAACAAAATACATTATGCTCCAAATCTCCACAGATCATCCATGATCATTCAAGAAACTTAATCCAGGTCTTCTGAAGGACAAATAGGAATTCATTGGTCTATTTTAAGTTATGGTCCAAAGTAGAAAGGAAACTGAACAACTTACCATGTTATCTTTGATTGGACCTCCCACTTTAAAATCAATCAAGGAAAAAGTAAAGACCAGTGTCTGGTATTGCATTTCTCCCAAGAAAGCAGAATTCATCCTGAGATAAACAAAAAAAGGATCTTTCCTTTAACATTGGCCATGATACAGATAAAATCCTAAATAAACACTTGCCTGTGAGTTACTGAAGCTCCCTTAAGTTTTACTGTCCTGATAGCTACATGCATGTGATGACCTGTAGCCCTCACAGGCTAATCATATGGGAAAAAATGATGCTTACCTCTGTAAATAAACAGGGTGTAGTCTTAGTAAACTTGGAGCATTTTCTTTTAACACCTATTGTATTATTTTATATGGCAAGCAAGTTCTTCCAAAGGCTGGACTCCCTTGTAGTTGCCACCTAATGTAGGGAAGGGATGGGAGTTGACAGACAGGAATAATTTCCTAGCAGGGAGGAATGTGTTGTCATTGACATCATTTAGAATTGCTGGACTATGGTGATGATAAAAGGTGGACCTCTCCCGCTGCTCCCAACCCTGTTCCTCCACAAAGCTTGGCAAGTAAATATCCCTTCTCTTTCTTTGTGCTTTTTTTCCTGAGTTTTCCTTTTATAATCCCCACAATCATGGGATTGCTCAAGTCTCCAAGGGAAGGAGAAGGGAATGGTCATCTCTTCTCATTTTGAAAACACAGTATAGGTTGAATATCCTTATCCTGCATGCTTGGGACAAAAGGTGTTTCAGATTTTGGATTTTGGGGGATGTTTTAGGACTTTGGAATATATGCATTATATATACTTAGCAGTTGAGCATCCTACATACAAAATCCAAAGTTTTCCAATAGGCATTTCCTTTCAGCATCATGTTGACAGTCAAAAAGTTTTGAATTTTAGAGCATTTTGGATTTTGGCTTTTCGGATGTGAGATGCTCAACCTGCATCACTAACTCTGATAATTGAATCATCTTGTTCCATGAAGACATCTATCAACACCTCTGTTTCTTTCTCTAAGGGCCATAGGTTTTAGTTTGGTAATTAGTAACTCACATAAAATGCAAATCAAAATGAAAATAGCCTAGAATTACTTTAAGCCTAGATGCCAAAATTGAATCACAGTCTAAGAAACTCCTGTATAAGCAAATCTCACCTTTGTAATATCAGGCTCCTAGTAAACATTCTTCTCAAGGAACATGATCTTGTTTAAACTGTGTTTCCTTAACAGGTTCAAATTTGCTGTCTACTGTGGATTTTCCAGAGCTCCTGATCACCATAATCCTTTTCTAGACTTTTTCTTAGCCATCTCAGGCATGGATTTTGATTCAATATGTCATTCAACTCTCTTTGCAAACATGGAGAGTCAAAAAGTATTTAAGAGGCTTCCTACCACCACTGCATCAGATGACATCAGGATAGTCCAGGTCAGGTCCTGGTTTGCTATGCATCTATTTATTACAAAAGGACTCTGCCTCCATGTCTTATTCATCCAACTCTTCACAACTTTTTAGTAGATTCTGTCTGAAGTCTTGATTGGGCTCAATTCCCATTGGCTTGCTCTTATTAGCACACCTGGGAATTTTTTAATAACTGTCTTGTCTCAGAATACTGTAATAAAATACCATGAATTGGGTGACTTATAAACAACAAAAAGTTGTTTCTCACAGTTCTGGAGGCTAAAAGTTTAAAATCAGGATGCCAGCATGGTCAGGTTCTGGTGAGGGTCCCCTTCCATGTTGCTGACTGCCAACTTCTCATTGTATCCTCATATGGTTTAAAAAAAAAAAAAGAGTGAGAGAGCCCTCTGGGGTTCATTTTATTTTTATTTATTTTTGAGACGGACTCTCACACTGTCGCCCCGGCTGGAGTGCAGTGGCGCAATCTCGGCTCACTGCAACCTCTTCCTCCCAGATTCGAGCAATTCTCCTGCCTCAGCCTCTCGAGTAGCTGGGATTACAGGCGCCCAACACCACACCCGGCTAATCTTTTGGTTTGTTTCTTTATTTTTGGGTTTTCTTTTGTATGTTTAGTAGAGACGGGGTTTCACTATGTTGGCCAGGGTGGTCTTGAACGACCTTGTGATCAACCCGCCTCGGCCTCCCAAAGTGCTGGGATTACAGGCATGAGCCACCACACCTGGCTGGGCGTGAATTCATGGGCATGAACCCCATGATGGGGGCTCCATCTTCATAGAATAATTACCTATGCCATCATACTGTGGATTCGAGTTTCAACACAGGAATTTGAAAGGGACACAAACATTCAGTCCTTGCAACACACTGTTGGGATTTTCTTTCATTCTTTCTTTTCTTTCTTCTGTTAGCATCTGTACAGCATAAAGTGAAACCCAACTAAAAATAAAGGGAAAAGTGGGAGAAGGGACAAAATGTTCATCAAGAACTTTGGTGAAGCAAAAAGGAGCACAAGTAGAACGGAGATGACGTCATCTCTGAAGTCACGGAGGGGACGGGGAGGCTGACATTTCACCTGGCCTGGGTCTTTCTGCATCATTGCTGATTGTTGTTTGAGAGACTCCTGTGAGACTGCAAGGATAGACGAGACAAAGATCATAAAAGGACAAAGAGAACTGAGAGTGGTGATCCTGGCTCTGCGTTTGAAGAAATCTTTCCAGACGCCTGGTTCTCCATTAAGGGCAATTTGTTGGATGTTCAGATCAGGAATGGCAGGGAATGGGCTGGACAACATCCCTGAGCAGGCAGGGCCAGTATTGCAGCCAGCAGGGCAGTCTGGAACCCACAGGAGCTTCAGAGTGTCAAGTCCAGAGGGAAAGGTGGGGCAGCTAGAATTGAACCTCAAGAAGAAGGTTGGATTCCAAGGTCATGCACCCCCCCACCCAAAAAAAAGAAAAAACAGGCAAAACAGGCCAGGCACGCTGAAGACTGAGCCAGGCAAGCTTCCCCAAAACTGTCCCTTTACAAGACACTGTGGCGAAGGGCAAGAAAGATATTGTCGAAAGCTGCATGCTGGCTTGGCAGAACAAATAAACTTGCATGAGAGTGAGTGCTGTTTAAGCATTGCTGCAGCTCTGAGCTTCCTATTAGAAGAGCAGGTACCTACCATTCCTTCAGAGAGAAGTGTTATTTACCAGCACGCCGCAACTTCTCCCTGGAGACTCTGTGTGGCAGACACCACATAACACAGTGGACAGTGTCCTCAATTTGAGTTTTCAAGAAATGCAAAGGCCACTTTTCAATAGCTGCTTCTTCTAACAGCCTCTAGTAAAACCCAGAAGCATAATATGAGGCTGTGGCTCAGGGGCAGTCTTTCTGCCAGAGAATAAGCTAACAGGGGCTGGAGATTCAGTGTGTAGGACTCCAAACCACTAGTATGAATTTTTTCCTCAGCTTTGAGAAGGGCAGCATTATCCTCAGCCCCTGGGGAATGGAGGCTGAGTAGTAAGTGGGGATACCATGCTGGAATATTAGGACTAACTGCAGAAGCAGCCTTGTATTGACTCAGCCATGGGAAGTCCGGCCCCTCTTGTCCAATCAAAGCCCCTGACAGAATTTCCATCCTTACTTTGGGATGAGAAGGGGAGAAACAGAGGGCACAGACCTATGTTCTTGAGTTTTCTGGGGAATGAAGAGTAAAGAACGGGAGAAATCTTAGTTGTGCCTGCCCCCATCACTGGACGCTGGGAAAGTGAGGGCGTAGCTTCGCCAGAAGCAGCTGGCTCAGATGCTGCTCTCTGGAGGCTTCCTAGGGATTTGAAGTTTCCTTGAGGAGTGCTTACTGACTGTATGATGGAATGATGTAGAGTTAATTGTGCTGCTGCCTTAGAGCAACTGACATTCTTGGTCTCTCACCCCTGTTGAAGGACAGTTTCATTGCTTTTCATCACTTTGGGGTTCATAATATTTTTTCTGCAGCCATACTCCCTCTAACTGTGGCGATGAGACAATTTTATGTAATTATATTCCTGACATACTGTATGATTTTTAAAGGCAAGTGCTTGACACATGCAGGCAGAGTCTGCAAATGGCAACCCATGTAAGGGGATGTTAACAAAATGTTTGATTTTCCCCTACTGTAATACCATCCTACCGCACCACCGAAAAGTGACATGTACTGAAATAGGTGTTGAATATTTTAGAGCTCACCTTTTCCTACTGCCCTCCCTGCTACACAAACCACATTCATCCAACATTCTCATGTATTCCCTTCCTGAGTTAGAAAAAGCACACACACACACAGTGGGAAGATTTTTTATGTTCAGAAATCCCCCAGTGCAAGAGAGCAGCTCAGAGACAGCCGTGGCTGAGTCAACATGGGCCCGGGAGGGCATAGGCAGCTCTCACGTCCTTGTCCTTGGATGTTGGCCGTTGCTTGTGCAAGTGTGTCTGTGACCCTCTCGTTTTGTGTCCTGCAGTCATACAGGAGTGGCAGAAGAGAGGCGGACAGCCCTGGCAGCTCATCGAGCCCGTGGATGGATTCCACCCCAACGAGGTGAGCGCAGTCACATGGTGGCTGCCGAAGGTTATTGGATGGTTTGTTAGTTTTTAATTATGCTTACACATTCATGTGTTTATTTTTATCCTGTTTTGTTCCAGAAAGGATTTGAGGTAAGATACATACACGTATAAGATAGAAGATTTAATGAAAACAAAGTGAAATTTGGGACAATAGGAAAATAAAGTAGAAATTATACTTGGATTCCTGACTTAATTTCTATAATTCATAAAATATGTGCAGGGCAGTCCTGAGAAACTGCCAGAAGGGCAGCTCTGTGCAATGCTAAAAGGGGCATTAAGCCATGGCTTCCATAAGATAAGAAAAATAAATCAAGCACTCCAAAAAAAAAAAAAAAGTGGAAAATAACAAAGATTTTTTGGAAGTGAGACCCATGAGAAACGTATTCTATGGTCTTCCTAGAAAGGGTGCTGTATAGGAGGAGAACAATGTCCTTAGCGGTATCCTACAGTAAGAGCTGTTTCTATTGAGGATCCAAAGTACAGTTCTGTAAAGTAGCTCTCCTCTGGTCTCTTCACAAAGCAAGGGGAGCCAGAGGGTGGGACTTTGTCCCCTCCCGGCTCCACTCCCATCCCATTATTCTGGCTTCAACCAGAGAAGCTCTACTTTTATCTGTTGTATGTCCTGGACTTGCTCACGACATTTCTTTATTAAGAAGAAGAAGAAAAAGAAGTGGGGGAGTTGTTCTGCCACTTGTAAAATGTAGAAAGCTGCTCCTCTATGGGGAGGGATGGGCCATTTACTCTCAGGCAATCCCTCATCACTAGAACCTTTCTGCTCCAGCAGTTAGGGAAGCATGGTGTGGCTACCAAAGGGTACAAACATGAGGGGCATGCCTGAGGATGCTCCCTGGCTGGCCATCGAGACCCAGGCCACAAGAGGGCTGATTGTCCCCTCAGGAGCCTGAATGAAGGTAAACACAGCCTACCTTCCTCCAACTCTAGGCTCAACCAGTGCTCATGCCAGGGGTAAGAATCACCTCAAAAGGAACTAGAAGGGTGCCCACTCTCCAACAAATGAGTAAAAGTGGTGTCCCACAAATGCTGAGCAAATTTTGAAGTATTAAATGCCCACCTCACAGATTTAAATAGCCACACACATACAAAAAAAATCAGAATAATGCCCTCAGAATTTCTTTTTTTTTTGTTTTTTTTTTTTTTTTTGAGACGGAGTCTCGCTCTGTCGCCCAGGCTGGAGTGCAGTGGCCGGATCTCAGCTCACTGCAAGCTCCGCCTCCCGGGTTCCCGCCATTCTCCTGGCTCAGCCTCCCGAGTAGCTGGGACTACAGGCACCCGCCACCTTGCCCGGCTAGTTTTTTGTATTTTTTTTTTAGTGGAGACGGGGTTTCACCATATTAGCCAGGATGGTCTCGATCTCCCGACCTCGTGATCCGCCCGTCTCGGCCTCCCAAAGTGCTGGGATTACAGGCTTGAGCCACCGCGCCCGGCCATGCCCTCAGAATTTCTAACCTTCCTGTGTATCAATTGGATGAGTTGATCAAAGAAAATTATTGGCTAGATTCTGGTTAAATATCAGGGTCTATTCCCCAAAAAATGATATCTTTGGTTTTAGAAGAGTTTGTGTATATCCCTTCTTTCTTTTTCTTTTTTTTTTTTTTTCCGAGTCAGAGTTTCACTCTTGTTGCCTGGGCTGGAGTGCAATGGCGTGATCTCAGCTCACTGCAACATCCGCTTCCTGGGTTCAAGCGATTCTCCTGCCTCAGCTTCCTGAGTAGCTGGGATTACAGGCGTGTGCCACCAAGCCTGGCTAATTTTGTATTTTTAGTAGAGACGGGACTTCTCCATGTTGGTCAGGCTGGTCTCGAACTACCAACCTCAGGTGAGCCACCCGCCTCAGTCTCTCAAGGTGCTGGGATTACAGGCGTGAGCCACTGCGCCTGGCCCCCTTCTTTCTAGCAGTTATTAGGTAGCAATTCTTGTCATTCTCTGCACAGAGTAGCATCTTACCCTTCTGATTCTGTAGACAATGGGCATATGAAAAGATGGTCACGTAGAGTATCAGGAACAAACTAAAAAGAAGAGGATCAAAGACAGCTTTGTTTTATCCCCCAGCATATATTTATCCCATCTATCAAATGACCATTCTGTCCCTGACTCTTAAAATGATTTTGAGGTTCAAGGTCTGTCAAATTGGGGCTCTGTCTTGCACTCAAACAGTTTCACTATATCTGGTTATTGAAAACACAGTCAAAAGCTGAAAATCAATATGTGCCATAATCTTATGCTATTCCTGCAAGATTTGTTCACATGCTGGTAGCCGGTGATAAAGTGGCCAAGAACAGATAGCCAGGCCTAAAGCCTGCCTATTTATCATGTATATTGAGCTGAAAAGTCCAGATTGGCAAAGTGCCATCCAAAACTATTTATTGAGTGACTACCCAGTGTCAAATGCAGTGAGAATTCAAAACTGAACAAGAAAACGCCCTGCCATTTAAAATTATAGTATAGAGTAGGAAAATGATGAGTAAACAGACAATTAAATATAAAGCAGTAAATGCCCCCAACTGTGCAAGTACAGAACACCACAGAGCATTATGAGGTAGGATGGGAGAGAGAGGTGTTCAAAAATGTTTTCAGGCTGGGTGGGGTGGCGCACGCCTGTAATCCCAGCACTTTGGGAACCCGAGGTGAGTGGATCACCTGAGGTCGGGAGTTCTAGACCAGCCTGACCAACATGGAGAAACCCCATCTCTACTAAAAATACAAAATTAGCCAGGCATGATGGCGCGCATGCCTGTAATCCCAGCTACTCAGGAGGCTGAGGCAGGAGAATCGCTTGAACCCGGGAAGTGGAGGTTGCAGTGAACCAAGATCGTGCCATTGCACTCTAGCCTGGGCAACAAAAGCAAAACTCCATCTCAAAAAAAAAAAAAATGTTTTCAGAGGAGGTGATGTCAAAACTAAGACCATGAACTCATAGAGTAAAGGGAAGCAAAGAGGGGTTGCAGGAAGTGTTTTGAGCAGAGGCAACTGCATGGACAAAGACCTGAATATGAAAGAAAGCATGGCATTTTGGAGGAAATAAAAGGGCTCGGTGCAGCTGGAGAGTATGACCGTGGAGTTGACAGAGGGAGAAATCTACTGCTTATTAAGGAACCAGATCATGGAAGATCTGTCTGGGGCTTGACCTTGGTCCTGAGGGAGATGGGGAGCCACTGGACGTTCTCAAGCAAGAAAGAAATAGCCCGACTTGTGATCTAAAAAGACGCCTGTAGTAGTGGCGTGGAGGGTGATTTGGTTAGGAACTAGTCCAGAGAGACGGAGACAAACAAAAGGAAAAGTTGTATTTTAAAAAGATTTTTTAAATGACCAAACACAGAGTCGCAGGACAGCAAGGCAAGTTCTTATCAGAGATTTTACTCAAGGAATCAAAATCAAGTGCATCCTGGAGTCAGTATAGATCCTGCCCACTCTCCTCCCACATTCCCCACAGCAGTCACAGGCCAATGGAAGGATGGCCCAGCATGATTCCAGATCATCAGGTGATTGAATAAAGCATCACGCTGTATTACAAGAAGCTAACTTGATGAACCATGAAACCACTTCTGGCTTTACTGTCTTATGAATTGAATGTATTTATATACAACTTAACAAGAAAGTGGGCTCTGAAAGACGTTCAACTACAAAGGAAAATACCTGGAAAAGAACCTCTGTTAACCAGAAGATCCTACTTAATCAGAGCACCCATTCCCTAGCATGCTTCTGGAATAGATATTATTCCACACACATGCTTAGTAGGGGAGCTGAAGACCTCCTGGGCTGCCAAGGTTGTGTGAACTGGCAGGAGGAGGGTGTCTCCATCCTCCCATCCTGAGAACAAATGTTGGGGTGGAGGGTATATAATAAAAGTTTCCACTGGTAAAATGAATTAGCTTGCATCCATCTGATGGCATACCATGCACTGAATAACCCCATCTACTAAAAATACAAAAATTAGCCGGGCGTGGTGGTGCATGCCTATAGTCCCAGCTACTCAGGAGGCTGAGGCAGGAGAATTGCTTGAACTAGGGAGGCGGAGGTTGCAGTGAGCCAAGTTCGCATCACTGCACTCCAGCTTGGGCAACAGAGCGAGACTTCGTCTCAAAACAACAACAACAACAACAACAAACAAAACAAAACAAAACAGATACACCTTTAGTGACACAGAAATATGTTTATAATGTAGAGCAAAGTAAATATGATAAGACTACAGATTATAGGAGCAATGACTCAACTATATGCATTTGTCAAATTCATGGCACTGTTTACCAAAGAGAGTTGATTTTACTGTGTCTAAATTCGACTTCAATAAGAGCAGATTACAAGATGATATTCAAGAGGAATCCTCTGTGTGTGTGTGTGTGTGTGTGTGTGTGTGTGTGTGTGCGTGTGTATTCAGATATAAAATCAGGGCCAGGCGCATTGGATCACACCTGTAATCCAAGCACTTTGGGAGGCCGAGGCGGGCAGATCACCTGAGACTGGGAGTTCGAGACCAGCCTGGCCATCATGGTGAAACCTCATCTCTACTAAAAATACAAAAATTAGCCAGGCGTGGTGGCATGTGCCTGTAATCCCAGCTACCTGGGAGGCTGAGGCAGGAGAATCACTTGAACCTGGGTAGGCAGATGTTACAGTGAGCCGAGATCACACCACTACACTCCAGCATAGGCGACAGAGTGAGACTCCATCTCAAAAAAAAAAAAAAAGATACAAAATCAGAAAGGCTCTACATCCCATGTTAACAGAGGCTGCCTCTATTTTAATTACAGATGAATTTTATTGTGTTTTATTCTTTTTGCTTAAGTTGGTTTTCAGCTTTTCTAGAATGAACAGGTTTTGCTTTAATATTTTAGACTATGAATAGAGAAGCATAAAAGAATATCTGTTGGGGAGGCTGAGGCAGGAGAATTGCTTGAACCTGGGAGGCGGAGCTTCCACTGAGCCGAGATCTGACCACTGCAGTCCAGCCTGGGTGACAGAGCAAAATCTTGTCTCAAAACAAGAAAGAAAAAGAAAGAAAAAAAGAAAAGAAAAGAAAAGAAAGAAGAAAGAAGGAAGAAGGAAGAAAGAAGAAAGAAAGAGGGAGGGAGGGAAGAAAGGAAGGAAGGGAGGGAGGGAAGAAAGGAAGGAAGGAAGGAAGGAAGGATGGATGGAAGGAAGGAAGGAAGGAAGGAAGGAAGGAAGGAAGGAAGGAAGGAAGGAAGGAAGGAAGGAAGGAAGGAAGGAAGGAGAGAGAAAGAAGGAAGGAAAGAAAGAAAGAAAAGGAAAGGAAGGAAGGAAGGGAAGGAAAGGAAGAGAGAGAGAGAAAGAAACTAACTTGGATAAAGAGAGGAAAGGGTAGCTGTGCCCTGCCCTGTGCAGTGCCTCGTGGAAGTTATAACAGGAAATGGCGGTATGAGAAACCCACAGTAGGTGCTCAGTAAATATTTGTCAAATGAATGAATAATTACAGTGGATCATTTTATCACAAGTCTCTAGTTTAGTGATAAGCATGCCAGTCTCATTTCAGCTCAATATTTTCTCAATGCCTGCTCATAAATATTTTATTCCTTATTACGGTGACAACCAACGAATTGCGTTCAAACCAAACAGTTAGCAAATGCTCAGATCTGAGCTCTTTCATTTTCGTTTCCCTCTTCTTGCCCTCACCCTGTCTCCTGCCTTATTAACACAGAGAGGGAACTAAATGCCTTGATGCCACATGACTGTTAGAGAGACAGCTTAGGTGTATCAAGTTGAAAGCCAATAACATAAAAAAGAAGAACCAGTAATTTTCCACAGACCTGGCAGCAGCCTCCTTTGTTAAGAAATGGCAGGAAAACAGCCACAAGCCCAGGCTTCTGTCTTCAAAGGCCCTGATGCTTTGTGTGAGAGATGATCCGGCCCTCCCTGGGGCACTGGCCAGCTATGCAGGCAGCCTTTGCCATGCTCCTGCGTTTAAGTGCAAAGAAGTATATGTGGGGTGCATATGGTGTGTGGTTTTGCTGTGTGTGTGTGTGTAGTATCTGTGTGCTTTCTGTGGGGGTGTCTGGGGGTGAGGTATGTGTGGTGTGTGTGTGTGTGTGTGTGTGGTATGTAGGGTGCGTGTGTGATGTGGGTATAGGGGGTGTAGGGGGTGTGTGGTGTGGTGTGTGTGTGGTAAGGGTTGTGTGTGTATGTGATATGTGTATGTGGTGAGTGTGCATGTGGTGGTATCTGAGGTGTGTGGGGGGTGTGTGTAGGATGTGTGTGTGGATATGAGAGTATGTGTGGTGTGGGGGGTGTGGTGTGTGTGTGTGAGATGCGTGTGGTGTATCTGTGTGTGGTGTGCATGTGATGTATCTGTGTGGTGTGTGTATGGTGTGTANGTGTATCTGTGTGTGGTGTGCATGTGATGTATCTGTGTGGTGTGTGTATGGTGTGTATGTGGCATGTGGTGTGTGGTGTGTGGGATGTGTGTGTGATGTATTTATGTGTGGTGTGGGGTTGTGAGGGGTGTGGTGTATGTATGTGTGGTGTGTAGTATGTGTAGTGTTTCTGTGTATGCTGTGTGGTGTGTGGGGTATGGGAGTGTGTGTGATGTATGTGTGTGTGGTGTGGGTTGTGAGGGGTGTGGTGTGCCTGGTGTGTGGGGTGTGTGTGTGGTGTTTCTGTATGTGGGGGGTGTATGATGTATGTGTGTGTGGTGTGGGGTTGTGAGGAGTGTGGTGTGTGTGTGGTGTTTGTGGGGTGTGTGTGTGTGGTGTGGGGTTGTGAGGGGTGTGGTGTATGTGTGTATGGTGTCTGTGTGTTATGCTGTGAGGGAGACACTGCATGGACATGACTGAGATTATGCAGTGGGATGAGTGAAGTTTGTGTCCACCTTAGAAGGCTCAGAACACATTAAAATGCTGGGGACTTTATGCAGTGACTGAATCAGGCCTAGTTTTCTCTAACTACTAAAATCTCACACATAGTCAGACACAGAAAGGACTTTGGATCACTTTCTGTCACCCACTCAATGTCCGGATGAGAGGGCTGGGCCCAGAGAGGGAGTTGGCCCCGCTGCCTATTAGGAAGGGGACTATGAGCTGCCCTGTGGGGAGAAGTCGGGGATATCCCTGAGCATCCTTCCCAAACAATGTATTCCCCTCTTGGAGGCCTTCAGCAATCATATTTCTCATTGCTCAGCATTGAAAACCACTGTTGAGATGGAGCCATCTGGAGTCTGCAGGCCTGGCCAGGTCCCATTTGCTAAATGAGGGCATTGTCTGCAGAGAAAGAGCGTCCTCCTCAAAGGCATGTTAATGACAAGCCAGACACTGGACAACCAAGAATGGACCCAGCTAACATTATGGGTAAAGGGAAACCTGACATGCGACAGCAGAACCAGAGAGCAAGTCTCAGGCTGGGAGAGCCAGGGTCGAGACTGCTGTGTATTAAGCTAAGGATTCCTCTCTGGCACTTCAGCCAGACTCCCTGCACTCACAGCCTGCCAGGATCCCCCCCAACCCAGTCAGGGACCCAGCCAACCTCCACTCCCAAGCACCTGTAGTTCCCCAAACATGTCATTCTCTCCCACAGCTCTGAGCCTTTGCACATGCTGTGTCCTCTACCATTGCACTGTTTCCCCACATCATCTGTCTGCGGAACTCCTAGAAAATTCATCTCAGCCACCACCTTCTTCAGAGAGATCCCACCCCTCCCCCACCAGACAGAAGTGACATGTCTTCCCTTTCCCATGTGTGCATCAGCCTCGCAGCCCTCCCTGTGGGCTTGGTGGTGTCATTTTGCATGTCTGGTTACCTTACTAGGCTGAGACTTTCTGGAAGGAAAAACATACCATGTTCACCTCTAAAACCCAAGCCTTAGGCCTGCAGTAAATGCCAGCTGTCCACAGATGAATAAAAAGTGAATTTCTGATAAAGTGAATTTTTAATCTATTACTGAAAAAACAAATTACATACCCTTAGCAGCTTAACACAATACACACTTATGATCTCATAGTTTCTGTGGGTCACAGCTTAACTAGGTCCTCTGCTTAGGGTGTCACAAATGAAAATCAAAGCATGGTATCCAGGCCACGTTCTCATCTGGAGACTAATCTGGGGAAGAACTACTTTCAAACTCATTCGGGCTGTTGGCAGATTCATTCCCGTGAGTCTGCAGGACTGATGAGCCAGCTTCAGGCTGGATGGCAGCTGGATCACCCCCAGTTTCAGCCCAGAAAGGAGAGCCTCCGAAGCGAGTCACTAGCAAGGCCAAGCCTCACACAATGTGACAGCATCGCTGAAGCAGCGTCTCCTCACCACGGCCACATTTCCTCTGTTAGAACCAAGTGATAGGTCCCACCACCAGCAAGGGATGGAGGTTATACAGAGACATGGGGCTGGGAGTCACGGGGCCATCCTAGAGGCTGTCTCTGGCAGAAAGCGTGTGGGAAATCTTGTTGGTAAGTGATCTGTCCTAATTTCCCTTTTCCTCCTCCTTTGGGTTCTCGCTCACAGGTGGCTTTGCTGTTGTTTGCGGATCGTTTCTGGGAGAAGGTGCAGCTCCAGTGGCCCCAAATCCTGGGAAAGAAGAATCCATTCAACCCCCAGATTAAACAGGTGTTTGGAGACCAAGGCGGGCACTGAGCCTCTCAGGAGCATGCACCCTTGGGGAGCACAGGGAGGCAGAGGCGTGGGTAAACTCATTCCACAAACCCTGTGGGGGCTGCTACGTCACAGGCCCAAAGGAGTCTCCTTCAGCAGCATCTTTGCAAAATGTCTTTCTCTCAATGAAGAGCATATCTGGATGACCGTGCAATGCTGTGTGCTCCTGGGATCAGTAACCCTTCCATTGTTCCTGAAATAACCTTTAATAAAGTGCTTTGGGTGCCATTCCAAGCAAGAGAGTATCTGTGCCCTTTACAGCTAATTGTTCTAAAAGGAGTTTCTAAAAACACTTAAGAAGTCCAGTGATGTTCAGCAATTTACCCAAGGTCTTGGCATGCCAGGGGACTGATCCTCCCTGTGTTGTTAACTTCTTAAAAATGGCCTGGCGAGCTGAGGCTCCTCCTATGCAGGTGGCTGGCCAGCTGCCAAGGACTCACACAAGGGGGCCGACCAGGCTTCATGAGGCCCCCTTGAAAAACATAACACAAGACTATAAATACAAAATTAGATATGAACTTAAATACACATTTAGAATGAGGAAAGAAATCAGCACAAATTACAAATGTTTAAAAGTTGACAAGTACCATATAACCTCACAAAGTCCAGAAAAATGACAATACAATTTTTTTCCTTTAAAGTATTTTATTAGTTGATTAGCGGGTATAAATGTATAGTTAGATAAAAGAAATAAGGCCTAGTGTCTGATAGATCAGTAGGGTGACTATAGTTTACAAAATGCTATTGTATATTTCGTTTCAAATCTCTAGAAGGAAATAATTTGAATGTTTCTAGTGTAAAGAAAAGACAAATATTTAAGGTGATAGATACCCAAAGTACACTTATTTAATCTGTACAGGAAGACTCCAGAGTAAAGGGAGGGTCCCCCGGCCTGACCACCTCCCTTCTCCCACCGTATATGTCTTTTCTGAACCTGTCACTTCCCACCCCTCTAAAAAAGACTGTTTAAATTATCTTAGACCTGACCACCCACAACCTTGGGGAATCACCTAACATCTAACCAGTTCCATCCTCTGAATGGGCTCAGGCAGGAAAACAAAGGTACCCAAATCCTGAGCTCTGACCTTACTCTGAGGCACAGCATCAAGGAATTGAGAGGTAGAAGAGGATGGTGACCTCATCTCACTTTTTCAGAAAACACAAATACTGCAAATAAATACTACATGGAAATTAATACTAAGTACCACTATTGCCTGCAAAACTTGAGTCTGAGGTCAGGCCTTCTCCCCTGGATCAGGGGCCCGGGCAAGGCTCATTCACTTCTGCCTGCATTTTCTATGCTCCAGACACGTTCCTTCTTTGAGATTTGACCAAGTCTTTCTCTCTGGCTTGAGAATGCTCTGTCCCTGTGCTTTGTGTACTTCTTATAATAGCGCTTATCCTGTATTTTTGCACTGGTGCCCCTTGAGCTACTGTCTTCAGCCTCAAGTTTTCCAGAATGATGGTGTCTGAGGATTGTCCACTGAGAGGCACCTGAAGGGCTTTCCTGGGTTGACATGCAGCCCTCCGCATCTCCCCATTCTTGGAGGGGTTGTGGAAAAAAGCACCGAAACCTGAACTGCAGGCTCCATGAGATCGGTACCTGGCTGGTCACGTGTACTCCTGTGTCCAGCCCCCAACACAATGCCTGACCACTGCAGATGCACAACAAATAGCACTGAATGAGTAAATGAATGAGAAGTTAGTGTTGCTCTCCAGGTCACACTGTTATTTCTTACTATTTAAAAGCAAAATCAGCAGCCTCTTTTTTGACACATTTGAATTAGACCCATTGAATCACGCTCCTCGCTCATCACAGTGAGAAGAGTGAGAAAGAAAAGCCATCAGAGGCGCCTTCTTCCCTGGGCACACTTGGTGAGGGGACTCGGGGCTCCTGTGTCATCTTCATCTAAACACCCCAAAACTCTATTATAATTTCTCTCTCCCAGCCGAGCACTGTGACTCACACCTATAATTCCAGCACTTCGGCAGACGGAGGTGGGAGGGTCGCTTGAGCTCAGGAGTTCAAGATCAGCCTGGGCAACATGGTGAAACCCTGTCTCTACAAAAAGTACAAAAATTAGCTGGGTGTGGTGGCACACGCCTGTGGTCCTAGCTGCTTGGGAAGATCACTTGAGCCCAGCAGGAAGTCGAGGCTGCAGTGAGCCCAGACTGCACCGCTGCACTCCTGCCTGGGGAATAGAATGAGACCTTGTCTCAAAAAAAAAAAAAAAAAAAAGAAAAAGAAAAAGAAAAAAAAGAAACAGATACTCTCTCTTGTTATCAGAGGAGAGACCAGGCTTGCCCTTCGCTATTGAAATGGAGGTCACCATTTGCCGCATGAGTAATTACCAAAATGTCTATTTCCACCCACAGCTGGCATTTTTCATTTCGTGCTGAGCCTTTTGGGTTCAGGCCCTGGTGACAAAAATAAAGTCAGCTCCCCAGAAGAAGCAGATCAGCTAAAAAATCTCTATATGGGACTTGTATTGATAAACAATGTGACCGGACCTGAATCTCCCCAGAATCTGCACCAGCTTCCCTATCCCTCCCTGCTCTCTGTCACTGATTTAATCCCACTAGAGAAAATATTCTTAACTAGGGTCCTTACGGATCCCCAGAATTAATAGTGCCTGTAAACTTGAATGGGGAAAAAAATAAGTCTTCACTGTCTTCTAAATGCAAATGCTAAAATTTAGCATTTCCTTTCATAGTGAATGTAGGTAACAAAACACAGCTGAATTAGTCTTTGTCACAAATACTTTCACATCACATTGCAGTTGTTGCAGATACTGTTGCTTCTTATTTTTCGTAACAGTTATGTTCTATAAAGTTGCCATGAACACTGAATTAGCACGTGCTGGACCATTGTCCTTAGGGGAAGCACAAGGCTAGGTTCCTGTGAGCCTGCAGTCTGAACATTTTCACCAGCCAGTCAACACATAACCTGGTTTTCCTATGTGGTTTTTGTTGAAAAGACACCATATTTAATATACAGTGGATTCATTAACATTGACCTCACAGGCAACAGCACTGTAACTCCTGCCTGCAAAGAGCTCATCTACCACTGGGGTGATTTTCTCTGTGCAGCGCGTTGCAGCCTTCTGTGGCACATCACTCAATAGAACTTCAGCACTGCCCTTCGTGGCCAGCAACATCACCGGGAAAAAGCATAAAATGCCAAAAATGTGGCACTAAGTATACTGCAAAGGGGACATAGGTTTGCAGTATGAGAGCTGAAACAAGAAGGCAAAACTTAACCAGGCGCAGTGCCTCATGCCTGTCATCCCAGCACTTTGGGAGGCCGAGGCAGGTGGATCACCTGGAGGTCAGGAGTTCGAGACCAGCCTGGCCAACATGGGGAAACACCGTCTCTACTAAAAAAGCAAAAAATCAGCTGAGCGTGGTGGTGTGCGCCTATAATCCCAGCTACTCTGGAGACTGAGGCAGGAGAATCACTTGAACCTGGGAGGCGGAGGTTGCAGTGAGCCGAGGTCGTGCCATTGCATGCCAGCCTGGACGACAAGAGCAAAATTCTGCCTCAAAAAAAAAAAAAAAAAAAAAAAAAGGCAAAACTTCACCTTGCCAACCAATCTCATCTGGGGAACGTGCCAGTTGGGCAACCCAAATTTGCCATTGCTCTGTGCATGGGCACAGATGACTGCAAAGGTGCCACAAGTACACATTAATGTTACAAATAAATTTTAGCAAGGAGGTGAATTCACAAATATGTGGTCAGTGAACCATGAGGATCAAGTATATCTTACACTTTAAAACATCAATACTTTAAAACAACTGTACTTATTTGAACCAACTTTTTATCTTGTTATTTAACACATCCAAAAAAAAGCACATATATTTATATATGCTCATTTTTTAATATCTCAAAATATTGTTTGATATTTTATTTTAATAGAATTGGTATTCTTTGTAATCCTACGTGTTTTATTTTTTTGCACTTAAAAATGTTATTCTGGCTGGGCATAGTGGCTCACGCCTGTAATCCCAGCACTTTGGGAGGCTAAGGTGGAAAAGCTGCTTGAGCTCAGGAGTTCCAGACCAGCCTGAGTATCACAGTGAGACCCTGTCTTTACCAAAAGTCAAAACGATTAGTTGGGTATAGTGGCACATGCCTGTGGTCTCAGCTACTTAGGAGGCTAAGGCAGGAGGATGGCTTACGCCTAGAAGTTCAAGGCTGCAGTGAGCCGTGATCTTGCCACGGCACTGCAGCCTGTTGACAGAGCAAGACCTTGTCTAAAATAAAATAAAATGAAAATGTTATTCTGAGAAGGGATCCTCAGGCTTCCCCAACCTGCCATGGGGCTCCATGGCACAAAAAAGTTGCATGTTCTGAGGGGGTGATGCTTTGAGAAGGAAGAACTCCAAAGTCTAAAAAGTTTGGATGCACAGCGTAATTTATTTGCTTCCTGGAAAGTCACAGGGTGGAAGTTCTACAGTAAAAACAGTCTGGGCCGGGCACAGTGGCTCACCCCTGTAATCCCAGCACTTTGGGAGGCTGAGGCAGGCAGATCACAAGGTCAGGAGATCGAGACCATCCTAGCCAACATAGTGAAACCCTGTCTCTACTAAAAATACAAAAATTAGCTGGGTGTGGTGGTGCGCACCTGTAATCCCAGCTACTCCAGAGGCTGAGGGAGGAGAATCGCTTGAACCCGGGAAGTGGAGATAGCAGTGAGCCGAGATCGCATCACTGCAATCAAGCCTGGGTGACAGAGTGAGACTCCGTCTTAAAAAAAAAAAAAAAAAAAAAAAAGTCTGCTCAACTCATCATTTACCCAACATTTTGACCTGAGCGTTTTGTTCTCATGATACTTATTAACACCCTGTGGTGTCTGGTTCTTCAGAAGTGCCTTGGAAGATGCTGTGTAGAGAAATCAGCCTCTGTCTCACACACTCCCTGGCAGTGTCAAGAAAGGGATTTTCCAGGCATTTTAAGACCAGAATTCCCAACCTCTCATCTTTGGTGTGAGGCAGAATGTCTTTGGAACCCCTTTCATTGCAACAACAGCTCTCCTAGTAGAACCAAAAGTGACAAAGACAGCAACTCTCCTGGGCCCCGAGATGCACAGTGCACATTCACGGTGCTGTATGGATTTCCTGATGGATGGATGCATCAATATGCTATTAACATGTCAGTTTCTGATTAAATCTGAGTACAGAACCTGTGTTTGCCTGGCGGGATGAACTCCCCTAATCTGATTTGGCAGAGGCTGTAGCATAAATATTCATACAAGATAAGTCTCTTTTAATCTGGGCCTTTGCTTAGGGTAAAGGGGAATGGGAGAGGTTGCTTTTAAAGCCTGTTTTCTGGGTCACTTCTTAAAACTGCAGTATCAAAATGAATGGTCTCATCATCATGAATCTGTCGTTAAGGAGGATTACACTTTGGATGGACGGAAAGGCAGAGGAGAAATAAAGAGCACACGTTGAGGCTTGCTAAAGATTTCTTTGGGTATTGTGCTCCTGGCTGGCTGCTTTGTTTATAATTAATTACATGGAGCATTTATAGGAAGCCTTCCAGCCTCAGAGTGCTAATGTAACTCACAGGTTCACAAAGCTCCAGCCAATAAACCTCAGCAGAAAGATGGCTGAGAGGATGCACCAAGGGCTTCCATGACCCGTCCAGGCTCAAGGCAGCTTCATACCCCAGAAACTTTCAGTATCACCTGAGGACTCTGCTCTCCAAGATGCGTACTTTGCACAGGCTCAGAAAAGCCCCCAGCTGTTAATATTATTACAGTGACTTTCTGCAAATATCAGCTGGAGCCAGGAGGTTGAGTGAGGCTGTAGGGAAGCAAAGGACTCTTCAGGGACAGGTAGAGACACCAGGCTCACATAAGTCTCATGGAAAGAACAAAATCCTGTTCAGCTGCCTCCTGGAGCTGGGGACACATGGAAACACAATCGGTGGGAATTCATGAAGCAACAGGCCTTGGAAGCCTTAAGCTCCTGGTGCCTCAGTTACCTCCTCCTTAAAATGGGAGCAATAGTACCGTTTTCCAGCACTGTTGTGAGCATTAACAAGAGCTAATGCTTACAGAGGAGTCAGTGGCAAGTACAGTGCATATATGATCTCACTTAACCCTTACAGCAACCACATGTGGCAGGTCTGCTATGATTCCCTACTTTTACAGACAGGAGGCCAAGAACAATTACATAACTTGCCTGAGACTGCACAGCTAATACATGGAGTCAGGTGCCCTGCATGGTGGCTCATGCCTGCAATCCCAGCACTTTGGGAGGGCAAGGCAGGAGGATCGCTTGAGCCCAAGAGTTTGAGACCAGCCTGGAAAACATGGTGAAGGCCCTGCACAAAAATAAAAAGTCAGTCAAGCATGGTGGTGCGCACCTATATTCTCAGCTACTCAGGAGACTAAGGCTGAGGCAGGAGGATCGCTTGAGCCCAATTCAACGATCGAACCACTGCAATCCAGCCTGGGCAACAGAGTGAGATCCTGTCTCAATAATAATAATGTGATGAGTTATGAAGTTGAAGGCAAGCCGTTTGGCTCCAGGGTCCTTGCCCCTAGCTGCTAGGCTATCCTGCATTTATTAAGAAGATGACATTTGTAAACCATGCTGAGTGGTGAATCAACAGTGGCTCTTAGCATCATTATAACCAGGATGTGATCTGACCACCACATGTGCTAGAGTCAGCTTTGCCTGCAGCCTAAACTCCAAACTCGTCACCTGCAGAATCCATGTCTCTCCAGGCTCTCTCTCCCGCCCATTTCTTCTTTGATCCTGCATCCCAGTCACAGGAAGCTTGTCATTACAAAACACGGGCAGTAGGTAAGTCTCCAAAGCTGGTTGCCAACAATGGCTGCCCTCCCGCATGTGCCTGCTTCTCCTCCAATGAGAGGCGGCATCTATTCCCAGCCCTTGAAGCTGGGCTGGCCCAGAGAAGGAAATGCAAGTGAGACTGCCACACCCAAGCCTTGCCCTTAGGAGGTGAAGCTGCCCTCTGCACCCTTTTAGATCTCACAGCCACCATGCTGAAACGGCTACATTGTCTGGGGTATATACCCTGGCATTCGTTGTCTCTCCCTGAGAAGGAATTCAAGACATGAACACATGTGGGTGGGTTAAGGAGTGGAAAGTTTAATAGAAGAAAGGAGACAGGAGAGCAGCTCTCTAAGAGAGAGAGAGAGAAAGGAAGGCATCCGAAAAGCAGGGAGGCAGTAGACTGCAGCAGATTTTATAAGCAGGCTGGAGAAGGCTGTGTCTGATTTACTTAGGGCTCACAGATTGGTTCTATCAGGTATGATGTTTACATAGTGTGGAAGGCTAGTCGCCCCACCCTCATTGTATTAGGCAAATGGACTTTTTAGTTGATCAGCGCCATCTTGTCTCCTCTTTACTGCACACGTGGCTGACAAAGAGAAGGGAAGATGGAGCCACCATCTTGAACAAGTCTAGTCCCCAGTTCCTGCCAGCATTCACCCATGCAAGCTCCCAGCTTGCCTGTCTATGTCTGCAGTTAGACTTTACAGGCTGCTCTTTGTTATAAAATGATTTGGCACTGCTTTTCGTTAAAGAGAAAAGACTTACCAAGGACTCCATACCCTAACTATCTGCCTAAGTGATTTTTTTCTTAACTCCTTTATCAATGTGGGGAAGTCCAGGCTACACTCCTGCAAGAGAAACCCTGGGGGATGACATACCACGTGAAGGAGAAAGGCTGAATGGAAAAAAACTGAGGTACCTCAGCCCACATTGAGGCCTCAAAAGTGTGAATGAGCATTTTGGACCTTCCAGTTGAGCTCGAGCCCAGCCAACCCACAGAACCATGGGATATAATGCACTCTTCCTCTTTCAAGCCTCTAAGTTTCCGAGGGGGTTTTTATGCAGTGACAGTGAACTGAAGAAAAGGCTCACCCTCTCACAGCTCCATGCTTTTCCATAGGCTGTTTCCTCTGGGAAACTGGAACACTCCTCCTTCTTCAAAATCCAACTCCTGCATGGTTGTTATAGAGGGAAACATACCGACACACTCCTAGTCTATTGGAAGGCCTAAGTGTCTTTAGGGTTAGGTTCAACTGCTTATGGGTACAATCCAGAGTAATAATGGGTTTTTCTTCAAACAAAAAAAAGGTTTTTTTTTCACATAAAGGACTCCCATTGGTGGGTGGTGCAGGGCTCAGACAGGACTCCATGTTGCCACGGACTCCTTCTGAGAGGTGAAGCCAGCTGGGCTTCTGGGTTAGGTGGGGACTTGGAGAACTTTTCTGTCTAGCTAAAGGTTTGTAAACACACCAATCAGCACTCTGTGTCAAGCTAAAGCTTTGTAAGTGCACCAATCAGCATCCTGTAAAAACGCACCAATCAGCTCTCTGTGTCTGGCTAAAGGATTGTACACACACCAGTCAGCACTCTGTAAAATGGATCAATCAGCACTCTGTAAAATGGACCAATCAGCACTCTGTAAAATGGACCAATCAGCAGGATGTGGGTGGGGCTAAATAAGGGAATAAAAGCTGGCCACCCAAGCCAGCAGCAGCAACCCGGTGGGGTTCCTTTCCATGCTGTGGAGAGGTTGTTCTTTTGCTCTTGAAAACAAATCTTGCTGCTGCTCACTCTTTGGGTCCACACTACCTTTATGAGCTGTAACACTCACTGTGGAGGTCTGAGGCTTCACTCCTGAAGTCAGTGAGACCAAGAATCCACCGGAAAGAACCAATTCCAGACACAACTTCTCTTTGCTGCCACCACCTTCAGCATATAACTTCTATTTTGTGATTCAAGACAGCCTCCGGAGCAACACCACCAGGACTGCATTTGAGCGAGCAGGAAGAGGGAAGAAGAGAGGAAGGCCACTCTTTCTTCCTTGAGGATGCAACTTCCACTTGCACCCCAGGAGGCCCAGCTCAGTCCCGTGGTCATGCACCTTTAAAGAAGCTAAAAATGTTTGTCTAGCCAAGCAGGTAACTGAAAATAGGCAGTTTTATTACCAGAAGAGAAGGCAGGATAGATATAGGAGGACAAGTTAGCAATCTCTACAAGTGTAAATTAGAACCTTCTGGATACCAATTTGGCAATATGTGGAACGGACCTGTCAGCTACCTCTATCCCTTGCTACTCAAAATGTGGTCATCAGACCAGCCTCACCTGGAAGTTTGTTAAAAATGCAAAATAGCGAGCCTGCCTACTACTGAATCATAATTTGCATTTAAACAATATCCTTCAGTGATTTGTTTGCATGTTAAAGTTGGAGAAGCACTGATCTAGACAGTGGTTTCCAATTGTGGCTGTACATTGCTATAACCTGGGAACTTTCAAAACTCTCCTGATGCCTGGGTCACACCCAAAGAGCATTGAATTTAATTGGCCTGGGTGAAATCCTAGGCATCTGTGGTTCCAAAGTGCTCCCCGGGATGATTCTCTTGTGCAGACAAAGTGTCAAACCACTGCTCTGGACTATTTGGGGGAAAGGAATTGTCTCACAATTACTCCTGAGTCAGACCCAAACTGCACTTTGTTATTTTCCTTGCTAGAAATCCACTTTAGCTTTCTTCTACTTTATTTCTTTCAGGAGTGAAGTGGCACAATCACAGCACACTGCAGCCTCAACCCGTGTCCCCCAACCCCCGGCTCAAGTAATCCTCCTGCTTCAGCCTCCCAAGTAACGGGGACTACAGGCATACACCACCACCTCCAGCTAACTTTTCTTTACAGCTGTGTAGAGACCGGTTCTCTTTATGTTGCCCAGGATGGTGTCTAACTCCTGGGCTCAATCGATCTTCCAGCCTCGGCCTCCCAAAATGCTGGGAATACAGGGTGAGCCACCACATTTGTCCTCTTCTGCTTTCTTGACCGTACCTTATCCCATTTTCTTCTTGTTGGCTGTGCCAGTGCATATTTAATGATGGTTTGGGAATAATGCAGAAAGTTGTCCTGCAGCACAGAGAAGCAGATGACCTAAAACTGGAAGTCAGTCACACGTCCCTGCCTTTTAGTGCCCCACCCGGGGATTTTCCACTGGGCCCCTCCTCTGCAGCTGAACCCACCACACTGCTCATTGCTCCTCCTCTCCCTCCACTCCTCCCTTAAAGCCCTAAGGGAGGTACTCCTTGAAACTTACCTATTCTTTATCATTGTGCGGAGTAAATTATTTCTTTTCTCATTATGTTGTTCCTCTGAGGGCGCTCTTTCCACATTAAATGATTCATTAGTAGGCGCAAGGAGGGGTTGCTGAAAACCCTGCTCTGGAGGGAAAGTATGCCACTCCCTCGGGAGACACAGTAATTATGGCAAATGGTGTTTTAAATAATAATAAAATAATTCCTCTTTAACATTATGCATTTCAAACTATTTTAGAATTCATGCCTGACTCAGGACCCAGAAACCATTTTTTGTTTGTTGTTTGTTTATTTGTTTGTTTCAAGATGGGTTCCCACTCTGTCGCCCAGGCTGTAGTGCAGTGGTGAGATCTTGGCTCACTCCAACTTCCGCTTGCCAGGCTCAAGTGATTCTCCAGCCTCAGCCTCCTGAGTAGCTGAGACTACAGGTGCAAACCACCAATGCCCACCTAATTTTTGTATTTTTTGTAGAGATGGGGTTTCACCATGTTGCCCAGGCTTGTCTCAAACTCCTGAGCTAAAAGCGGTCCACCCGCCTCAGCCTCCCAAAGTGCTGGGATTACAAGCATGAGTCACTGCGCCCAGCCCAGAAACCATGTAAATATTGATAAATTAGCTTCTTAAAAGTAAAAGTTTTTGTACGGTGAAAACATACCGTAAGCAGAGTCAAAAGACAAGTGGCAAAATGGGGGGACACACACCCCATTTCACAGATGAAGAGCTAATCTCCCCGGGACATGAAGAGTTCTTAAAAAGCAAGAAGGAAAAAGCTAACAATTCAGTTTTTAAATTGGCAGAAGGTATGAATGGCTAAAGTTAAGAGAAAATAGAATCAAAGGCACTTTACACATAAAAAATATAAAAATCTGTTTAACTTCACTTATAATTAGATAAACGTAATTTAAAATTACATTGAGAGGTTTCTGTTTTCTGATCCAGCGTGTAGTGAGTTTGAAAGTTGTCACTCCATCCTAACAAGAAAAAGGCTGGACGGGTTGAAAATCAACAACCCTTCTTAGATCTGCCAGAGATCTGAAGTCACAGAGCAAACCATTTCCCAAGCATTGGAGAGAGAGGCAGATGCGGAGAATTCCAACTCACTGAAGCCAAAACCCAGAAGCAGAAACATCCAATGGAAGTAGGGGCAGGGGTGTTTCATTTTGTTTTGTTTTTATAGAGACGGGGCCCCACTATGTTGCCCAGGCTGGTCTTGAACTCCTAGCCTCAAACGATCCTCCCTCCTCAGCTGGGATGTCAGGCATGCTAGGATGACAGGTGTGAGCCACCATGCCTGACCCAATGGAAGTAGTACTAGATATGTCATGACTGGCTTTCAACAAAAAAGTGCAAGGCGCACTAACAGGCAAAAACAGTTTGAAAAGACAGAGCAAGCATCAGAGCACACTCAGATATGACAGGGATGTTGGAGCTATTACCCTAGGCATTTAAAATAACTATGACCAGTATGTTAAGGGCTCTAATGGACAACATGTAAGAACAGACGGGTAAGTGGATATCCATATGCAGAAGACCTCAATCTACGAAACTACTAAAAGAAAACAGTGAAGAAACTCTCCAGGACATTGATCTGGGAAAGATTTCTTGAGCAATACCCCACAAGCACAGGCAACCAAAGCAAAAACAGACAAATGGGATCACGTCAAGTTAAAAAGTTTCTGCATAGCAAAGGAAACAACAGACTAGGCACAGTGGCTCGCAACTGTAATCTCAGCACTTTGGGAGGCCAAAGTGGGCAGATCACCTGAGGTCAGGAGTTCAAGACCAGCTTGGCCAATATGGTGAAACCCTGTCTCTATTAAAAATACAAAAATTAGCCAGATGTGGCGGTGTGCACCTGTAATTCCAGCTATTCAGGTGGCTGAGGCCTGAGAATCGCTTGAACCCGGGAGGCAGAGGTGGCAGTAAGTCAAGATTATGCCACTACCCTCCAGCCTAGGTAATGGAGTAAGACTCTGTCTCAAAATAAAAAAATAAAAAAAATAAAAAAATAAGGAGACAACCCACAGTATGGGAGAAAATATTTGCAAATTATCCATCTGACAAGTGATTAATAACCAGAATATATAAGGAGCTCAAACAACTCTACAGGAAAAAATTCTAATACTCCAACTTAAATATGGGCAAAAGATCTGAACAGACATTTCTCCAAAGAAGACATTCAGATGGCAAACGGACATCTGAAAAAGTGCTCAACATCACAGATCAAAGAAATGCAAATCAAAACTACAGATATCATCTCACCTCAGTTAAAATGACTTATATCCAAAAGCAATAACAAATGTTGCTGAGGATGTGGAAAAAAGGGAATCCTCGTACGCTGTTGGGGGGAATGTAAATTAGTACGACCACTGTGGAGAACAGTTTGGAGGTTCCTCATGAAGCTAAAAGTAGGGCTATCATGTGATCCAGCAAGTCGCTGCTAAGTATATACCCCCAAAAAAGGAAATCAATATATCAAAGCAATATCTGCACTCCCATGTTTTTTGCAGCACTATTCATAACAACCAAGATTTGGAAGCAACATAAGTGTCTATCAACAGATGAATGGATAAAGAAAATGTGGTTACATATACACAATAGAGCACTATTCAGCCATAAAAGGAACAAGATGCTGCCACTTGCCACAACATGAATGGAACTGGAGGTCTTTATGTTAAGTGAAATAAGCCAGGCACAGAAAGACAAATGTCACATGTTCTCATTCATTTGTAGGAGCTAAAAATTAAAACAATTGAATTCATAAAGATAGAGAGTAGAATGATGGTTACCAGAGCCTAGACCCAGTAGAGGGGAGGAAGTGGGGATGACTAATGGGTACAAAAAAAATAGCTAAATAGAAGAAATAAGATCTAGTATTTGGGACGAGGCACAGTGGCTCATGCCTATAATTCCAGCACTTTGAGAGGCCAAGGTGGGTGTTATCGCTTGAGGTTAGAAGTTCGAGACCAGCCTGGGCAACGTGACAAAACCCCATCTCTACTAAAAATACAAAAATTATCTGAGCATGCTGGTGCATGCCTGTAATCCCAGCTACTCAGGAGGCTGAGAGAGGAGAATCACTTGAACCTATGAGGCAAAGGTTGCGGTGAACCAAGATCACCCCACCGCACTCCAGCCTGGGTGACAGAGCAAGACTCTATCTCCAAAAAAAAAAAAAATCTAGTATTTGGTAGCACAACAGAGTGTCTACAGTCAACAGTAATTTATTATATATTTTTAAATAACTAAAAGAGTATAATTGGAATGTTTATAATGCAAAGAAATAATAAATGCTTGAGGTGATGGATACCCATTTACCCTGGTGTGGCGATTATGCATTGTATGCCTGTATCGAAATTTCTCATGTACCCCATAAATATATATTCCTACTATGTACCCATTAAAAAATAAAAATTAAAATAAAACAGATGGGCAATGTAATCAAGGAGACAGAAATTCTAAGAAAGAATCAGAAAGACATGCTAGAAATAAAAAACATGTAATAGAAAGGATATATATAAAAATAAATATACCTACTATATACCTGTTAAAAAATAAAGATTAAATAAAAGAGCAGATGGGCAATGTAATCAAGGAGATACAAATTCTAAGAAAGAATCAAAAAGACATGCTAGAAATAAAAACCATGTAACAGAAAGGAAGATTGCCTTTGATGGACTCATTAGTAGACTAGACACAGCTGAGGAAAGAATGTCTGAGCTTGAGGATATGTCAACAGAAACTTCCCAAACTGAAAAGAGAAAGGGGGGAAAAACCTGGAACAGAATATCCAAGAACTGTAGATAAACTACAGTGGGAATACAAAGAGAAGAAAAAGAGTAAGGAACAGAAGAAATATTTGAAGCAAAAATGACTACAGGTATTCCCAAATTAATGTCAGACACCAAACCACAGATCCAAGAAGCTCAGAGAACACCAAGGAGGGATAAATGTGTCAAAAAATCTACACTTAGGCATATCCTACTCAAACTGAAGAAAATGAAACATAAAGAAAATATCTAGGCTTTGGGCGATAACGATGTGTCAATGTAAGTTCATCGATTGTAGCAAATAATGTACCACTCCTCTGGGGAAGAAAGTTGATAGTGGAGGAGGCCATGGGGAGCGGGAGGTGGAAAAAAGGCTGCAATAGACACTGCAGTAGAGGCGGGGGGGAAAAAAAAAAAAAAAAGCCCAGCCATGGGAATTTAGGCTATGTGCAGGCGTCATCCAATTCTTGTTAACCTTCAGGGTAGAATTTTATTCAGAGGACTAAATTTTATCCATGACTGCCTATACAATCTGCAATTTCTATGCTTCTAAAAAATAAGTTCTCTAATAAAAATAAGATTATATTCTGATAAAAGATGTAATTTTTATATACTGCAGCCCAGACAATTGGAAAGTGTATTTTCTTTAAAATTTAACTTAAAATGCTATCATAAGGCACTAAATACTTTGGAGTAAACTGACAAAAGATGTGTAAGACCTCTATATTGAAAACTGGCTGCGTGCTCCGGCTTACGCCTGTAATCCCAGCACTTTGGGTGGCCAAGGCAAGTGGATCACCTGAGTTCAGGAGTTTGAGACCAGCCTGGCCAACATAGTGAAACCCTATCTCTACTAAAAACACAAAAATTAACTGGGCGTGGTGGCAGGCGCTTGTAATCCCCGCTACTCAGGAGGCTGAGGCAGGAGAATTGCTTGAACCAGGGAGGCAGAGGTTGCAGTGAGCCAAGATTGTGCCACCGCACTCTAGCCTGAACGACAGAGGGAGACCCTGTCTCAAAAAAAAAAAAGAAAGAAAAGAAAACAATATATTGCTGAAAGAAAGTTTAAGAGACCTAAATAAATGGATGTATCTATATTAATACCATATTCATAAATTTAAATGCTCAATGTTGTCAATTCTACTAAAATTGATCTATAGATTAAATATAATCCTAAATATAATCCCAGAGGCTGTTTTAAAATTGAAGCTGATTCTAAAATATACAGAGAACTACAAAGAACCTAAGCTAGCCAAAGCAATTTTGGGGAAAAAAAGAAAGAAAATATAGAGATGTTTCACTACTTGACTTAAAATGTATAACATAATTCTAATAGTCAAGACTGTGTTACTGACATCAAGACACACAACTAACTCAATGGAAGCAGAATAGGGTGCCCAGAAACACACCTCATTTATATGGTTTTTTGATATTTTTAAAAAGGTGCCAAAGAAACCAAGGGAAAAGAAAAGTGTTTTCAATGAATGCTATTGGGACAACCGAATTTTTTCAATGAATATTTACCTCTGTATCATATCTTATGTAAAAATTAATCTAAGATAGATAATAGAATTAAATGTAAAAGCCAAAACTAAAAAGCTGCTAGAAGAAAACATATTCCCAATTTAGGGCTAGGCAGGAGTTTCCTAGACAAGACACAAAAACAATAACCAAAAATCAAAGAGAACTTGATAAATTCATTTTTAGAAAGAATTAATATTATTCTGTAAAATTAGACAAAATTTCAAACTTTTGCTCATTCAAAGGCACCACAGAGTGGGAGAAAATATTCACAAAACATAGGTCTGACAATGACTCCAGAATATTTAAGGAACTCCTACAACTCAATAATAAAGAAGCAATCTATGTTTTTAATGAGTAAAGTTTTGAACATACACATCACAAAGGTAGATGTAGGAGTGGCCAAAAAACACATAAAACAGTGTTTAACATTCTTAATCATCTGGTAAATGCAATGTAAAATCACAGAGATTCCCTGAATACCCACCAGTATGGCCAAAAATGAAAAGATTGAGAGCAGCAAGTGTTGGCAAGGATGTAGAACAACTGAAACTCTCATATAGAAGCCCTTTTGAAAAGCTTCTTATAAAACTAATTATGCACTACCCTATGACCCAGCAAGCTCTCTCCTAAATATCAACTGTTGCTTGTCTACAGAAAGACTTGTACAACAATGCCCATAACAGCTTCATTCATAAAAGCTAAAACTTAGAAACTGTCCAGTTGTCCATCAATATAGATAAACACATGAAATATCACTCAGCAATATAAAATCAACTACTGATATGCACAACATAAATGAGTCTCAAAATTATGCTGAATGTATATATGTTGAATATATAAATGCATATATATAAGAGATTCTAGAACAGGTAAAACTAATCTACGATGCAAAAGATCAGAAAAGTGTTTTGGGGATAGGAGAGCTGGAGATTGACTGGGAAACAACATGAAATAATTTTCTGGAATAATCTATTTTGATAAAGGTTTGAGTTACATAAATACACGCACTTATCAAAACTCATGGAATGAAACACATATGGTTTGTGCATATCATTGGGTATAAATATTATGGACACATGGAAGGCTGGGTGTGTGAACGCATGAGTATGTGTATCTACTATCTACCTTCATAAAAATTAGCCAAGGGGGACTTTTAAAAGCACCTTAAGAATGACTTATTGGTATATGTAGTTCTATAGATGAATAATTTTTCTAACAAATCTTGAAAGTCTATAAAATGTTTAGTCCATTAAAATGTTACAAAGTTTATTGTGTCCTGCAATATTTTTACAGGTATATAAAAGAGCTCTCATCCATGCTTTTGCTAAGTTACTGATTTCATTACAAGGAAGAAACAACAGGGAAGAAAAGACTGTATGCCCCTAAACTGTAGACTATAAATAGGGTTATAATTTGGCACAGAGAAAGAAATAAGGAAAAGGAGAAAAAGGATAATTAGGATGCAAAAAGGAACATGGTTTATGAATTACCTTGAAAGCACAAATTTAAAATATAACTATTGTATACCCCTAAACTTTAGACTATAAATAGGGTTATAATTTGGCACAGGAAAAGAAATAAGGGAAAGGAGAAAAAGGATAATTAGGATGAAAAAAAGGAACATGGTTTATGAATTGCCTCGAAAGCACAATTTTAAAATATAATTCATTCCCATCCTGAGACAATGCACAGAATAAAGCCAATAGTTCCTCCCTGGCCTACTGACAATTTGGTTAAGCCAAGTGACTTCTGATGTCCCCATTCAAAGGAGCAGAAGTTCAAGCTAGTGCACAATGTGCAAAAGGAAGTGAGAGACATTAATGAGTTGTTGGATCATTTTGCAGACAACATCAAGGTTGACTAGCTGTGTGGACCAAGTGTACTGCAGGAGTCTCCAACCACTGGAAAATCTGACATTTGCAGAGTTGACTGTTTTGTTCTCCAGCACTGCAACTCTGCTCCCTCCCCAAGCCAGTCCGCTGCTCTGCAAAGGTGCAAGTGAGAGCCTTTCCCTCCATCCATCAGAGAGCAAATTGTTCACTATGCAACCATATTCTTTCTCATGGATGCCAAAGAAAATAAAAAATAGTGCAGACTATGGGCAAAAAGCCAAACATAGGCAAGGAACTTGAAGTTTTAGCATTTTACTAATTTAGTAAAGTGGAAACCGATGCAACATTAAGCCTGTTTAGAGCTAGGCCATAGTTTGAGTGTTGATTCTGCTGTGGAACCTTAGGAAAGCTACTTCACCACTCTAACCCTCAGGCTCCTCACATCGTATATCCTTATATTTAACACAGGACTTCTATGAGGACTAGATGAAACAACACATAAAGCACCTTATACAAGTCCACATTACCTTATTCACATTCCCCAAATCCAAAAAGCTCTGACAACCAAAGATTTGTTTCATAGCTCAATTTAGAGGCACAACTTGACCTGCCCTGACATGAGCCCATTTAGGTTTTATTTATCCCACTTAATATGAACATTTATGTTTCCTTGAAGAAAAATTAATGCGTTGATTATAGGGAGTAACCCTAGACCCTTCCAGAGCATTCTGTAATATATAGCATATGCATAATATTAGCTGTACATAGTCAAAACATTCTGAATTCCAAAACACATCTGGCCCAAAGAATTTCAGATAAGGAACTGTGAACCAGAGGACATCCTCATTTGATTATTAATTTATAAATCCCCTATTCCCAGTTCATTGAGTACCAAGACCTTCTATGTATGCTTTCAATTCATGATAAAAGAGCTTATGTGAACGTTTATGGTTGTTTTGAGTAAATTCTATGATATCAGTGAGTTCCAGGTCATCTTCCAAAAGAGAAGCAGAGTTTCTGGGCAAAGCATTCTGCTACTTCTAGACAGAGCTTGAGTCTCAAGGCACAAAGCTTAAGGAGGAAAAGTTATAACCTCTCTTGTTCAGGAAACACCACTGAACAAATGAATGGAGTCAAGTGAAAGGAAACAAGGGATGGCCATACCACAGAAGCCTGCTCAACTCCATCAGGAGCCTGGAAAAGATACTGAGGAGCACTGAGCGATTTGCCCTCTGCCTCCCAGGGTATGTGCAAACTGCCGACTCCAGGAAGCACTCCAGGAGCTATTCGGTTGGTGCAAAAGTAATTGTGATTTAATAACTAGTGCAGTTAGGAGTGCAGCTTCAGAGCAAGTTTTCATACTACCTGGCTGGTCCGCAATGAAGCAGATGGCAAGCACATGGAAATTTGGAAAGATCTAACTTGTAGAAACTGGTTTTGGGCAAAGACTTCATGACTAAAACACCAAAAGCAAAGACAACAAAAGACAAAATTGACAAACGGGATCTAATTAAACTAAAGAGCTTCTGAACAGCAAAAGAAACTATCATCAGAGTGAATAGGGAGAAAATTTTCACAATCTATCTATCTGACAAAGGGCTAATATCCAGAGTCTACAAAGAACTTAAACGAATTTACAAGAAAAAAACAAACAACCCCATCAAAAAGTGGGCAAAGGATATAAACAGACACTTCTCAAAAGAAGACATTTATGCAGCCAATAAACATATGAAAAGAAGTTCATCAGCACTGGTCATTAGAGAAATGCAAATCAAAACCTCAATGTGATACTATCTCATGCCAGTTAGAATGGCGATCATTAAAAAGTCAGGAGACAACAGATGCTGGAGAGGATGTGGGGAAATAGGAAAGCTTTTACACTGTTGGTAGGAATGTAAATTAGTTCAACCATTGTAGAAGACAGTGTGGTGATTCCTCAAGGATCTAGAACCAGAAATACCATTTGACTCAACAATCTTATTACTGGGTATATACCAAAGTATTATAAATCATTCTACTATAAAGACACATGCACGCTATGTTTATTGCGGCACTATTCACAATAGCAAAGACTTGGAACCAATGAGTTCATGTCCTTTGCAGGGACATGGATGAAGCTGGAAACCCTCATTCTCAGTAAACTAACACAGGAACAGAAAACCAAACACCGCATGTTCTCACTCGTAAGTGAGAGTTGAACAATGAGAACACATGGACACAGGGAGGGGAACATCACACACTGGGGCCTGTTGGGGGTTGGAGGGCTAGTGGAAGGATAGCATTAGGAGAAATACCTAATGTAGATGAGGGGTTGATGAGTGCAGCAAACCACCATGGCATGTGTATACCTATGTAACAAACCTGCCCATTCTGCACATGTATCCCAGAACTTAAAGTATAATTAAAAAAAAGAAGAAGAAGAAACTGGTCTTGGGGAATTGCATAAATTAAATATAAAGTAGGATATAGCTATGAAAAATAAATAGCTCTCCATTCATTTTAGGCTGCTTAATTCTTTGGCATAAATTTATCTGAAGGGTGTCATACACTTGTACTGATTTTTAACTACATCTAAAGCTGAATTAATAATAAAAACCTTAACTTTATCAAGAGCATAAGTAATCAATCTTTCAGTGCTTCTCAAATGCCACATCGGAGGATACCAAAGCAATGTGGCAAAACTGCTAGTGAAGTATTGGCACCATCTGATGGGTGAGATTGGAAACTGCAAGTGTACATGTACCACTTAACGCTAAAGTTATAAACTCAATCTTTCAACTCAGAGAGGTTATATTGATTGACAAGCCAGTGTTATTTCCTCAAGTGCTGATCTCCTTCCAAAATTTTCATCATAAATCCTGCAAATTCACACTAACAGACTGATAGTCACACTAGTAGACTGAGATATTAATCAAGTTGTTAAAAGAAAAACATAAATGTAATTTTTTTAAAGAATTCTTTTATAAAAATTAAAAGATATACACAAATATACATATCTTTTTTTCACAAGTGTGTTTAAATTTAGTTCTCTTTAGAGACCTGGACAGTGCACATTGGTTGTTTACATAAGGAAGAGATTGTATATTTAGGTTGGTGCAAACGTAATTGCGGTTTTTACCATTACTTTTCATTGTGGTTTTTGCCATTAAAAGTAATGGCAAAAACCGTAATTACATTTGCACCAACCTAATATAATTCATTCTACAGACTCCTGCTCAAAGAAAATCCCTGTCCTTATTTTACATGTGTGTGGGCAATCTCTTTTTATGCTTTCCCACTTTATGTGACTTTTTAAACTAACTGATTGCATTAGATACAAGGGCTTCTTCTGGGCAGGGCATGGTGGCTCATGCCTGTAATCCCAGCACTTTGGGAGGCTGAGGCGGGCTGATCACTTGAGGTCAGTAGTTCGAGACCAGCCTGGCCAACATGGTGTAACCTTGTCTTTACTGAAAATACGAAAATTTGCCAGGCACAGTGGCACATGCCTGTAATCCCAGCTACTCGGGAAGCTGAGGTTGCAGTGAGACGAGATCACACCACTACACTCCAGCCTGGGCAACAGAGCGACACCCTGTCTCAAAAAGCAAAGGTAGGGTGTTTCTTCTGAATGTGTATTTTTATATATATATATATATATATATATGCCCTTTTAGCTAATGCAATCAATTATATATATATATTTCACGGTTCCCAACAGTCAATACTTTTAATTTTTTCACTCTTCCTCAGAAAACTTTACATAACATTTAAGTGTATTAAATAAATAATGAAGACACAAATATTTTGATTACTCATTCTTCACCTTCAGCTTAGACATGAAAATCAGGGAGACTGAAAAACTGTGGCAATTGTGGAAATAAACAAAGACTACCCAAAGGAGAACAGAGAAGGACTATTTATTCAGAGCTTGCTCTAGCAAGGGAGTCAGCTGCTGTCACTTGAATTTGGCAGAGACCCAAAGGCAGGCAGAGGAAGTCTTTGTAGCAGGGAAAAAAAACGGGAAGTGCTCCCAGTGTGCCCTGATTAGAGGCTGTTGGCACGGGGAAGCTGGAGGTGGTTAGGTGGAAGCAGGGCATCCTGTGTGATTGGTTAGGGAAACATATTTGGCTTTCTCTGGTTGGTCCTAAGTTGGAAACGGACAAAAACTATGGAAGCTGTCAATTAGTAATTAAGTGAACTCTCAGGGTTAGAGATCTTGGTTATTCTTCCATACAGGGAAGAGGCCCACATAGCCCCAGAAGCAGACTCCAGCCATTTGGGTGGGGAATTCTGAGGACCTGATGCTGGTGCATGGTCCAGAAAGGGAAACACAGGCCCTGGGTGGGCATGTCCCCTTGGCCTTGCAGAGGAGGTGCAAGGTTGGAGATGGGCCAGAGAAGAGGGGCAGGGAGGCAGTCTAAAGCTTGGAGCCCAAGGGAGGGGCTCTGTTATCTGAGAAGCCACTGTCCCGAGTCTTTGTAAAAACACTAATCTCCCATGATGCTCTTTTCCACTGCCTAACAGCCTCTTATCTGCAGATCCTGGAGTGAGATTTTGAATTCTCCCTTGGCTAAGAGAGGTATCTCCTGTCTCCAAAGGCCTACTGAGGGAAAGAATAAAAATTATTACAGGCAACCCTCCAGGCAGTTTCCTAATTTATATTCTCAGTAATTTTAGCAATAGCCACAAACCTTTATTTACATAAATCTATAACAAAAGTAAAATTAATGTCCCAATTTCAAATATTCTGTCTCACTGGTAAAATAGTTTTCTGGACTTCTAGTTCCAGGAATATGATCACTGTGTGTGTTTGTATTGGCCATCAGGAATAGGTCTGGGATCTCATTATGCCTTAATACAAATGGAGGTTATAAACTATTTATGTTAAAAGATAGAGGGAAGGAGGGAAGGAGAAAGGGATGGAGTCCTATCTGAGAGTCCTTGGTTATTTACCTTTTATAAATTAATTCCCACTAGCCAATGTGTCAAGGTCAGCAATGACAGTATCCTCCAACCCTATTATGTTCTGCATTTGAAACACATCAAGAGTCGCCTGAGATGACTTACCTATTTTGTTGTCAAACCTATTGTTTAACTTTTCAGCTATTCTTGCCACTGCTCTGAGACAAACAGTGGAATTCAGGAGTTAGTTTTATGACAAGGCCTAAGAGTTTTTCTAAAACACTTCCAGCCAGTGAGCTCAAAACATTCCTTTTCTTAAAAACAGAATTTATTGTACACAATCTTACTGTGACAGGGGAAAGTGTTATAATTAAAATTCAGAAGAAACCCTTTTATCTAACGCAATCAGTTAATTGAAAAAGTCACACGTAAAGTGAGAAAGCATAATAAGAGATTGCACACACACAGATCAAATATTCCTTTTTATTCATCACATGTATTGTAAAGACACCCCTTTTCTTTGAGCAGGAGTCTGTAGAATGAATTACATAACCTCTTTCTTATGTAAACAATGTGCACTGTCCAGGTCTCTAAAGATAACTAAATTTAAAGAAATTTATGAAATAATCTCAGAGCATTGTTCTTCTACATTTCTACTCTTTATTCCCTTTTGTACTTAAGATGGCCGCAGTTTTTTGTTTTTTTTTTTTTTTTTTTTTGAGACAGAGTCTCACCCTGTCACCCACGCTAGAGTGCAGTGGCATGATCTCAGCTCACTGCAACCTCCGCCTCCCTGGTTCAAGCGATTCTTCTCCCTCAGCCTCCCGAGTAGCTGAGACTGCAAGCTCGTGCCACCATGCCCAGCTAATTTTTGTATTTTTAGTAGAGGCAGGGTTTCACCATGCTGGGGTTTCACCAGGATGGTCTCGATCTCTTGACATCGTGATCTGCCCGGCGCAGCCTCCCAAAGTGTTGGGATTATAGGCGTGAGGCACTGTGCCCGGCAGTTTCTTTATAGAATCTCTGAGTTATCATTTAAAAATTTCCTTTTCACACTTTCAGTTTATGTAATGTTTAACTGTGACATTTACAGTATGTCATTTACAACTGGTACGATCACGTTTGGGAGTAAACACTATTGACTCTTCTGATATTTGCTTGTAGAAACAGAAATGCACACACCTGTTAGGGAGCATTCCACTGGCCTCTGATGGTTACCAGTCAATGAATTTTACCAAGGGAATGAGCACATTAATATAGTGATATGGTTAAGTGGGACTTACAGTCTATTTATGATGAATGCACATGTGCACGCATGCACACACATACACACACACACACACACACTCCCTGACTTCTCAGGAATGTACATCTTAAGGGAGATCCTTTAGTTTTGCTGAGAAGGATGTTAACAACGATGCAAATGAGCAAAGCCAGGAGGGATAGTGTTTTATTGTATAACAAAGTAACCCAAACCAAGCAGCTTGAAACCGTATTCATTCAATATCTCACCGTTTCAGTGCATCAAAAATCCAGGCCTGGCTTAGCTGGGTCTTCTGCTCAGGGTCCCATAAGGCTGCAGTCCAGGTGTCAGCCAGGTTATGTTTCTTTCTGGAACTTAGGGTCTTTGTCCAATCTCACATGAGTGTTGCCAGAATTCCATTTCTTTGAGCTGTAGGATTGGGAACCTTGGCTCCTGGAGGATTTGCTTGGTTTCCTGCCGCTGGGCCCATTCCATAGACAGTTCACATGACAGCAGCTTGCTTCTCTGAGGCTAGCAGGAGAGTCGCCCTCTCCCTTATGCTGACATGAAGTCTTAGACATCTCAGACAGTCTTAGATAATCACGGGACTGACTTCCCGCCACTTCTGTCATATGACGTAACCTAATTAAGGGAAGGATATCCCATCACCTTTGCCAAGTTTTACTGGGCAGAAGCACATCATACCCCTCCCACACTCACCTAGGGAGAGGAAGGGTATGAATTAGGGATTGCCTTAAGGAGTGTCTACCACAAGAGAGAAGAGCAGAGCTTTGGAAAAAGTGGTGCCTGGGGGACAGTGAGTTGGGAAAGATACAGAGAAGTTAAGCAGCCAGCAAAGCATCTGGACACAGAAATTTACAGGACACATTTTGGCAGCTTGGTGTCTAATCCCATCCACTATGTCTCTGGGAATTTTCAGCAAAAATCTACATAGCTCTTCAAAGATTTAGGAATCAGGTGTGGGTGGCTGTTTTTCTTTGTTTCTGTTTGGTTGGTGAAAAGCTTAATCTCAAACTGAGGAAAGCTACCTCTCTTAGAAATAGAGAACATGAAGCAAAGTTTTACTTAACTGTTTAATGAGGAAACCAGCAGAAAGATTAAAAAACTGACAAAAGCATTTGAAAATGAGGAATATAATAGTAGGAAAACGAATGCAGAAATGAGAATGACAACTGAGAGGTAAAGCTGATTAACTTTCTACATAAAATCATAATATTTGGGGTTATCTTCTATCAGGTCAAAACACACACACACACACACACACACACACACACACACACACACACACACCATATCAGCCTTCTCTAAGTTAACCTCTAACTTTATGGGAGCAGTTAAAAGAATGGGCCTTCATCAGTTGTGGCTAGTTGGTCAAAGCAAGTTACATCCCCCAAGGGAATCTTATCAGAAAATAGTATGATATTTTAAAATTTAAAATTTATACAATTGTCACTTTGCATCATTTCCAAATTTGGATATTTATACTTGTACAGAATTTAGATTAATCAAGTGCTAAAACTGGTCTTAAGATGATTTTTTAAAGGGACAGTTATATTTTGGTTAAATATTTTGCTACATGTGGCACAGAGATTAAGTGAGACTTAATAATGCTTTTAAACTGAAGAATGCATGCATTTCAGCACTATTATCAGTTTGTAAATAATAAAACTAAGGTTCCAATAAGTTATCATAATTGGCAGCAGTCAGAGATTCCAAGTCCAGTCTGTCTTTTCCCTATAGCAGAGAAAATTAATTAGGCAAATATTACTTGCCTAATAAAGAGAAATAGCCACTTTTTGTCCTTGGAATTTCAATTAATTAGAAATTCAGTGAATTACTACAAGAACATAAGATTTTGGGGGTAGTAATCACAGCGTGTTTCAAAGTCTTTTTTTTAAACCAAATGTAAAAGCTTTTCATAGTTTTATCTTTACATTAGAAAGCTGATGACAGATTTCCTGAAGGTTTTGAGCTACCATGTGTATTACTGATGATTTACTTGTCAACAATAGTAATGTATCACACATGGCCTAAGAAAGGAAACTATAAAGTAAGTGGTATCAGTACCTTTACCTTCTTCCTTCAAGAAAGAAAACATTGTCTTCCTCCTTATGTCTGTTAAATTCAACCAAAGGTCATGTCCAAAAAATTATCTGAAATTATTTGAAACTTAGAAATAGACATAAAAGGCAGGCTGCGGTGGCTCATGCCTGTAATCCCAGCACTTTGGGAGGCTGAGACGGGCAGATCACCTGAGGTCAGGAGTTCAAAACCAGGCTGGCCAACATGGTGAAACTCCATCTGTACTAACAATACAAAAGTTAGCCAGGCATGGTGGCACATGCCTGTAATCCCAGCTACTTGGGAGGCTGACGCAGGGGACTTGCTTGAACCCAGGAGGTAGAAGCTACAGTGAGCTGAGATCACAGCATTGCACTCCAGCCTGGGCAACAAGAGCAAAACAAGAAAGGAAAAAAGAAAGAAAGAGAGAGAGAGAGAGAGGGAGGGAGGGAGGGAGGGAAGGAGGGAAGGAAGGAAGGAAGGGAGAAAGTTATATTTAACCAAAATATAACTGTCCCTTTAAAAAATCATCTTAAGACCAGTTTTAGCACTTGATTAATCTAAATTCTGTACAAGTATAAATATCCAAATATCTTGAATTTAACAGACATAAGGAGGAAGCTAATGTTTTCTTTCTTGAAGGAAGAAGGTAAAGGTACTGATACCACTTACTTTATAGTTTCCTTTCTTCGGGAAGGAAGGAAGGAAGGGAGAAAGAGAGAGAAAGAGAGAAAGAAGAGAAAGGAAGGAAGGAAGGAGGGAGGGAAGGAGGGAAGGAGGAAAGGAGGAAAGGAAGGAAGGAAGGGAGGGAGGGAGGGAGGGAGGGAAGGAGGGAAGGAGGGAAGGAAGGGAGGGAGGGAGGGAGGGAGGGAAGGAGGGAAGGAGGGAGGGACGGAGGGAGGGAGGGAAGGAGGGAAGGAGAGAAGGAGGGAAGGAGAGAAGGAGGGAAGGAAGGAAGGGAGGGAGGGAGGGAGGGAGGGAGAGAGGGAAGGAGAGAAGGAGGGAAGGAAGGAAGGAAAGGAAGGAGAGAAGGAAGGAAGGAAGGAAGGAGGGAAGGAAGGAGAGAAGGAGGGAAGGAGAGAAAGGGAGAAAGGGAAGCAGGGAGAAAGGGGCATAAAAGATTACAGGGTGTTCTCACAGTGTTGTGCTGGTCTTGACTTGCTGCTGACTGGGCTGCTTTACAAATCTTCAGGGACAGAAATTAACTTACAGACTTTTGTCCAGTAGAGATGTAAGTAATTTTTGTTCAGTCAAAGAGATAAACCCAGAGTTATAGTTTATCATCCTGTTGGACTTTAACCAGATTTGTATCTAACAAACCACCTTATCCAAATATTGCTTCTAAATACCTTAGTTCTCAAGTGTCCTTTAAACTGGATTTAGCATCTTACTGGTTCCTTCTTTAATTAGTGAGATGCAGAAATCTTTTCACATGTTCATTTTGTATGTATATGATAGTCATGCTTTTACCTTTTTGAAAATAGTACTTTATCAGTCACCATGTCTCTGGTAGGAAGTAGAAGAAACTTGACAAAATAAACCACCGATTTTGGAGTTAAAACATATGGATTCTATCACTTACTAGCTAGCTGCATGATCTTCAGCAAACCACCCAAGCAACTAGAGACTCAGCTTCCTCATCTATTCAGTGGGAATAATAATAATGCCTGCTTCTAGAGTTGTTGAGAAGATCAAGCTACAGCGTGGTATAGGTCAGTGAGTGAGTTTCCTTTTCCTCACATAAAATGTTACTGACAGCCCCTAAGGCTTTGTAACAAAAGCTGCTAGTTTGAGTGAAGGGGAGGTGGTAATAGCATTGCTCAGAAGGTTGAATTAATGAATGGAAGCTTAGAACTGGCCTCTTCCCCTGAGAAGCGAGTCCATCCAGAGGAAGCAGGATATACAATAGCTCTATAGACAGAGAGAGGCGCAACTTACAGGCTCTTCAACTTTCTGCCTAGGAGTTTTTTTGTCTTTTTTTTTTTTTAGCTTAAACAAGAGAACAGTAATTTGCATCTTTACTCAGGTAACTTCAGCGGAAACCTAATCAAACCAGAGCGGAAGATGAATTCCGCAGGGTTCACCAGCATCTGCTTCCTGCATCCTCTCCAGTCTGCAATAATTCTATATTTTAACAAAGTTTTAATGTATTGTATTTTTAAAAATTGTACTTTACCACATATTAAAATAACCTGATTTTTTTTCCCTTTTCCATCCACATTGATATGATACAAGAACTGCAGTTAGTCTCTCCTCTCTGCCAGGCACTGGGTTGGTGCCGGAAGCCCAGACGCCCACATAAGGAACTATTATCCAGCAGTCAGATATTGCCCAGCATTTTAGATTTCAAAGGTCTGGTGGCTGCAAAGCATTTTCTGCCTGACAAGCACTACTCTTTCATAAAGAAGCTCCAAGTTACCAAGCTATCTAGCCCAGAATGCAACACCTATAACATTATCACCTTCTTCAGGGACAGAGACACTGTCTCTAAGCCATGAGCAAAACCTGCCAGGAATCTATCAACAACTTTCTTTCACAAGTGGACTGTCAGGTTTGAAAAGCCTTCAGCTTATATTTCAAAAGGCACTGAGCCCAGAAAATATCCGGTGATTATGGCCACAACTTATCTTCCTCACTAACTTTTCTGTGTTAAGAAACCATTGTTGGAAACATGAAGAAAGTCAAATTCCCACTCAATTAGACAAAGTGTGTTTAGATGTCAAGATGATTCCCTATATAAAATCATTCTCATTTCTTCTACGAGTCACACTGAAGAGGAATTTTAATTCTAAAGCACACACATTTGTCTTTCACTACTCATGGCAAATATAGAGGATTCTGTGAACTTCTTGTAGGACAAAGACCATGTCATAGTCATCTAGACATCACCAGCCCTACCCCAGGGTCTGCACCCAACAGCTACTCAGTAAAGATGTATCAAGTAAATAATGAAAATATGGTCAACTTTTTCTAGGAGGGAGGTTAAGTAAAATGACAAACCATCCTGGTTTGTCCGGGACAGAGGTGTTTCCCAGGATTTTCAATGCTAAAGCCGGGAAAGTCTTAGACAAACTAGAATGAGTTAGTCATCCTACTTAAAGGCTTTCAAGATGGAACTGGACCAAGAAGCAGCTCATGTGCACCACTCTCACAGAAAAGAAACAAAAGGGCTAGTGAACACTGACCCTGCAGGCCAATCATCTGAAAAACTACACTGGGGTCAGGCACAGTGGCTCACGGCTGTAATCCCAGCACTTTGGGAGGCCAAGGTGGGCAGATTGCCTGAGGTCAGGAGTTTGAGACCAACCTAGCTAACATGGTGAAACCTGTCTCTACTAAAAATACAAAAATTAGCGGGGTGTGGTGGCACATGCCTATAGTCCCAGCTACTTGGGAGGCTGAGGCAGGAGAATTGCTTCAACCCAGGAGGCAGAGGTTGCAATGAGCCAAGATGGTGCCACTGCACTCCAGCCTGCACAGCAAAACAAGACCCCATCTTAACAACAAACACACACACACACACACACACACACACACACACATTGGGATCCATCAAGGTAGCCAAGAAACACAGAGAGCAGAGAGGAAGGAAGCTGGGCACCAGCCTGTCTGGGCCTAGTGCAGAGCCAAGAGAACCTCTCCAATACCAGAAAGGATGAGTGAGAGCTCCCTGAGGGATTCACACTTTCCATGGGGACCTGTGCAAGACTGAGAATGGGAGAATCCTCCTAGCCCTCCCACACCTCCCACCGCACTTCTAGACTAAGGCAGAGAGCCACCTGGACATTTGCAGGGTCAACTCTTGAGTCCAAGGGGACCTCTACAGGCCTGGGACCCCAGAGAAGACCAGCACCAGTGCCATAGCCTCAATAGGGACCACAGTCATGGTGCCTGGGAGCAGTGAGAATGCTCTATCTGCCCCTCACCAGGTGGAGCTTGGCACCAACTTCTGGCCCAACAGTTCCACTTCTGTGTGAACTCAGCTGACAGCTGCAGCCCCCTGTTGTCCTGGGAATCACCTGGATGACAGGGTAGGCAACCTCACCCACCCCTACCACTGATAACCAGGTGGGCAATGCCTGCTAGAGCTTCCAGCCCAGCAGTCCGACTTCTGTCTGAATTCAGCCAGCAGTTGCAGCCTCCCACTGCCCTGGGAAATACCCAGGTGGCAGGACGGGTGATCCCATCCACCCTCTGGCTGCTGGTAGCCAGATGGGCAACACCTGCTAGAATTTCCAGCCCAGGGGTCCCACTTCTGTCTGAACTTAGCTGGCAGATACAGCCTCCTGTCGTCCTAGGAAAAACATCCAAATAGCAGAGTAGGTGACTCCACCCACCCTTGCCTCTCATAGCCAGGGCAGCCATGCCTGCTAGAGCTTCAAGCCTAGTAGTCCTGCTTCTACCTGAACTCTGTGGGCAGGCACAACCCTGTCTTCTCCCAGCCAGAAAGCACTCAGACAGCAAATTAAGGCCAACCCAGCAGGCATACAGCCTGTTGGCCAACTGTGGCCCCTGCCTGAGGGAGCCCCGTGTACCGGAACACCCAACAACAAAACGTGGGTATGGAGACAGTAATCAGAAAGGGCTTCTCCAAGATCCAAGAGTGGACTAGAATCGAAGCAAGCTGACTAAACCCACCTTATACCATAATCAAACCCCCAAGGGCATCAAAGGAGATAAAAGAAAAAAAAAAACATATATAAAGACAGCAACTTCAAAGATTAAAGGAACATCACCCCACACAGATGAGAAATAACCAGTGCAAAAAGTCTGGCAACTCAAAAGGCCAGAGTACCTTCTTGTCTCCGAATAACCACACTAGTTCCCTGGCAATGGTTCTTAACCAGGTTGAAATGGCTGAAATGCCAGAAATAGAATTCAGAGTATAGATAGAAACGAAAATCGTCAACATTTCAAGAGAAAGTCAAAACCCAATCCAAGGACTGTGAGAAATACCATAAGACAATACAGGAGATAAAAGACAAAATGGCCATTTTAAGAAAGAACCAAACTGAACTGATAGAGCTGAAAAACTCACTTAAAGGACTTCATAACAGAATCACAAGTATTAACAGCAGAATCAACCAAGCTGAGGGAAGAATCTCAGAGCTTGCCGGGCATGGTGGCTCACACCATAATTCCAGCACTTTGGGAGGCCAAGGCTGGTGGGTTGGTTGAATCCAGGAGTTTGAGACCAGACTGAGCAACATGGTGAAAGCCCATCTCTACTAAACATACAAAAATTAGCTGGGCATGGTGGCATGCCCTTATAATTCCAGCTACTCAGAAGGCTGAGACACAACCTTTGCTTGAACCTGGGAGGCAGAGGTTGCAGTGAGCTGAGATCATGCCACTGCCCTCCAGCCTGGGCTACAGAGTGAGACTTGGTCTCAAAAAAAAAAAAAAAATTCTCGAAATCTCAGAGCTCAAAGACTGGTTCTTTGAAATAACTCAGTCAGATAAAAATTTTTAAGAAACAATAAAGAAGAATGAACAAAACCTCCATGAAATATGAGATTATGTAAAGAGACAAATCTATGACTTACAGGCATCCATGAAAGAGAGGGAGAAAAAAACAGGCCATTTGGAAAACATATTTGAGGGTATCATCCATGAAAATTTCCCCAACCTCACTAAACAGGAAATGCAGAGAAGCCCTGTGAGATTTTATACAAGACAACTATCCCCAAGACATATACTCATCAGATTCTCAAAAAAAAAAAAAAAAATGTAAAAATGAAAAAAAAGTTAAAGGCAGCTAGAGAAAAGGGGCAAGTCACCTATAAAGGAACCCCATCAGGCTAATAGCAGACCTTTCAGCAGAAACCCTACCAGCTGGAAGAGATTGGGGAGCCTATATTCAGCATTTCTTAAAGAAAATAAATCCCTGTCAAGAATTTCATATCCAACCAAACTAAGCTTATAAGCAAAACAGAATTAAGATCCTTTTCAGACAAGCAAATGCTTAGGGAATTTGTTATCACCAGACCAGCTTTACAAAAGGTACTTAAGGGAGTACTAAACATGGAAAGGAAAGACCATTACCAGCCGCCACAAAAACACTTACATATATAGATCATTGACGCTATAAAGAAACCACACAATCAATTCTGTATAATAACCAACTAACAACACAATGACAGGATGAAACCTGCCCATATCAATATTAACCTTGAATGTAAATGGGCTAAATGCCCTAATTAAAAGGCACAGATTGGCAAGCTGGATAAAGACACAAGACCCAACTCTATGCTGTCTACAAGAGTTCCATCTCACATGAAATGACACCCATAAACTCAAAGTAAATGAGTGGAGAAAAATCTACTGAGCATATGGAAAACAGATAAAGCAGAGGTTGCTATTCTGATTTCAGACAAAACAGACTCCAAACCAATAACAATGAAAAAAGACAAAGAAGAGCATTACATAACATTAAAGAGTTTAATTCAACAAGAAGATTTAACTATCCTAAATATATATGCACCCAACACAGAAGCACCCAGATTCATAACGCAAGTTATTAGAGACCTGTGAAAGGACTCAGATAACCATGCAATAATAGTGAAAAACATCAACACCTCACTGACAGTATTAGACGAAAATCAAGACAGAAAACTAACAAAGATATTCAGGACCTGAACTCAACATTTGACCAAATGGGCCTAACAGGCATCTACAGAACTCTCCACCCAAAAATAACAGAATATACATTCTTCTCATCTGCATATGGCACATACTCTAAAATTAACCACACAGTCGGCCATAAAGCAATCTTTATCAAATTTTAAAAAACTAAATTCATACCAACCACACTCTCAGACCACAGCACAATAAAAATAGAAATTAAAACTAAGAAAATCACTTGAAACCATGCAATTACATGGAAATTAAACAATCTGCTCCCAAATGACTTTGGGGTAAACAATGTAATTAAGGAAGAAATCAAGAAGTTCTTTTGAAACTAATGAGAACAAAGATACAACATACCAGAATCTCTGGGACATAGTTAAAGCAGTGTTAAAAGGGAAGTTTATAGCACTAAACACCCACATCAAAAAGTTAGCAAGATCTCAAATTAACAACCTAACATCATACCTAAAGGAAGTAAAGAAACAAGAGCAAACCTACTGCAAAGCTAGCAGAAGATAAGAAATAATAAAAAGCAGTGCTGAACTCAACAAAATTGAGTCACAAAAGAACCATACAAAAATCAGTGAACCCAAGAGTTTGTTCTTTGAAAGAATAAATAAGGTTGATAGATTGCTAGCTATCCTAATAAAGAAAAAAAGAAAGAAGACCCAAATAAACACAATCAGAAAAAACAGAAGGGACATTACCACTGACCCCACAGAAATACAAAAAACCCTCAGAAAGGACTATGAACACCTCTACATACACATACTAGAAAAACTAGAATAAATGGATAAATTCCTGGAAACACACAACCCCCCAAAGATTGAACCAGGAATAAATTGAACTCCTGAACAGATCAGTGATGCATATTGAAATTGAATCACTAATAAAAAGACTATGAACCAGAAAGAGTCCAGGATCAGATGGATTCACAGCTGAATTCTACCAGATGTATAAAGAACAGCTGGTACCATTCCTACTGAAACTATTCCAAACAATTGAGGAGAGACTCCTCCCTGACTCATTCTATAAGGCCAGCATCATTCTGATGCCAAAACCTGGCAGAGATACAACAAAAAAAGAAAACTTCAGGCCAATATCCTTAATTAACAGATGTGCAAAACTCTTTAACAAAATGCTAGCAAACCAAATCCAGCAGCACATCAAAAAACTAATCCACCATGATATGATCAAGTAGGCTTCATGGGATGCAAGGTTGGTTCAACACATGCAAATCAACAAATGAGATTCAACACAAAAGCAGAACTAAAAACAATAACCATATAATCATCTCAGTAGATATAGAAGAGGTTTTCAATAGAATTCAACATTTTTTAATGTTAAAAACTCTCAACAAATCAGGCATTGAAGGAACATATCTCAATACAATAAGAGCCATCTATGACATACCCACAGACAGCATCATACTGAATGGGCAAAAGTTGGAAGCATCCCCCTTGAGAACAAGAACAAGACAAGGGTATCCATTCTCACCACTCCTATAGTCTCTTCCCAAAAGCTCCTAGATCTGATGAACAATTTCAGCAATGTTTCAGAATACAAAATCAATGTACAAAAATCAGTAGCTTTTTTTTTTTTTTTGAGATGGAGTTTCACTCTTGTTGCCCAGGTTGGAGTGCAGTGGCACAATCTCAGCTCACTGCAACTTCCACCTCCTAGGTTCAAGCAATTCTCCTGCCTCAGCCTCCCGAGTAGCTGGGATTACAGGCATCTGCCACCATGCCCAGCTAATTTTTTGTATTTTTAATAGAGACGGGGTTTCCCCATGCAGGCCAGGCTGGTCTCAAACTCCTGACCTCAGGTAATCCACCCGCCTTGGCCTCCCAAAGTGCTGGGATTACAGGTGTGAGCCACCATGCCTGGCCTAATCAGTAGCATTTCTATACGCCAACAACATCTAAGCTGAGAGCCAAATCAAGAATGCAATGCCATTCACAATAGCCACAAAAAGAATAAAATATCTAGCAATACAGCTAACCAGGGAGGTGAAATATCTCTACCACAAGAATTACAAAACACTACTCAAAGAAATCAGAGATGGCCAGGTGTTGTGGCTCACACCTATAATGCCAGCACTTTCGGAGGCCAAGATGAAAGGATCACTTGAGATCAGAAGTTCAAGACCAGCCTGGGCAACATGGCAAGACCTCATCTCAAAAAAAAAAAAAAAAAAAAAAAAAGACAGGCACTGTGGTGCATGCTTGTAGTCCCAGCTACCCAGGAAAGCTGAAGTGGAAGGATCACCTGAGCCCAGGAGTTCAAGGCTACAGCAACCCATGATCACACACACCATTGTACTCCAGCCTAGGTGACAGAGACCCTGTCTCAAAAAAGAAAAGACCCTGTCTCAAAAAAGAAAAGAAGAGAAAAGAAGAGGGGGGGGGAAGGGAAGGGAAGGGAAAGGAAAGGAAGGGGAAATAAATCAGAGATTACACAAGCAAATGGAAAAACATTTCATGCTTGTGAATAGGAAGAATCAATATCATTAAAATGGTCATACTGCCCAAAGCAATTTACAGATTCAATGCTATTACTATCAAACTACCAATGCCATTCTTCACAGAATTAGAAGACACTATTTTGAAATTCATATGGAACCAAAAAACAGCTCAGATAGTTAAGACAATCCTAAGCAAAAGGAGCAAAGCTGGAAGCATTACATTACCTGACTTCAAACTATGCTACAGGGCTACAGGAACCAAAACAGCATTGTACTGGTACAAAAGCAGACACATAGACTAATGGAGCAGAATAGAGAGCCCAGAAATGGAGCTGAACACCTGCAACCATCTGATCTTTGACAAAGATGACAAACACAAACAATAGGAGAAGAACTCCCTATTCAATAAATGTTGCTGGGATAACTGGCTAGCCATATGCCGAAGATTGAAGCTGGACCTCTCCCTTACACCATATACAAAAATCAACTCAAGGTGGGTTAAAGACGTATATGTAAAACCGAAAACTGTAAAATCCCTGGGAGATAATCTAGGAAATACCATTTTGGACATAGACCCTGTCAAAAATTTCATGACAAAGACACCAAAAGCAATTTCAACAAAAACAAAACTAATAGAACTTAATTAAATTAAAGAGCTTCCACACAGAGAAAAAGCTATCAACAGGGTAAACAGACTGCCTACAGAATGGGAAAGAATATTGCAAACTATGCATCTGACAAAGGTCTAATATTCAGAATTTTTAAGGAACTTAACAAGCAACAAAAAAACCCATAAAAAAGTGAGCAAAGAACATGAACAGGCACTTTTTAAAAGAAGACATATACACAGCCAACAAGCGCATGAAAAAATGCTCAATGTCACTAATCATTAGAGAAATGCAAATCACACCAGTCAGAATGGCTATTATTAAAAAGTCAAAAAATAACAGATGCCGACAAGGTTACAAAGAAAAGGGAATGCTTATACACTGCTGGTGGGAATGAAAATTAGTCCAGCCATTATGGAAAGCACTGTGGTGATTTCTCAAAGAATTTAAAACAGAAATTCCATTTGACCCAACAATCCTGTTACAGGGTATATACCCAAAGGAATATAAATCATTCTACCATAGAGGTACATGCATGCGTATGTTCATCATAGCACTATTCACAATAGCAAAGACATGGAATCAACCTAAATGCCCATCAACAGTACACTGGGTAAAGAAAATGTGGTATGTATACACCATGAAACACTACACTGCCTTAAAAAGAAGAACGAGGCCATGTCCTCTGCTACAACATGGGTGGAGCCAGAGGTCATTATCCTAAGTGAACTAATGCAGGAACAGAAAACTAAATACTGCATGTTCCCATAAGTAAGTGGGATCTAAACATTGAGTACATATGGACACAAAGAAGAGAATAGGAGCCATCAGGGCCTACGTGAGGATGGAAGGTGGGAGGAGGGAGAAGATTGAAAAACCACCTATTGGGTACTATGTTTATTACCTAGGTGACAAAATAATCTGTACACCAAACCCCTGTTACATGCAATTTAACTATATAACAAACCTGCACATGTACCCCTAAACCTAAATTTTTTTTTAAATTTTTTAAAATTATAAATGAATAAAGGCTTTGCAGAAATAACCATTAGTCAACATCATGGCTCAGATATTTTTAAACTGATTTGGTAGAATTTTGCTGAATTTATAGTATTTTAGGAACAAAGCAGATATTTCCCTACACTAACAAAAAAAAAAAAAAAAAAGAGTACAAGTTTCTTTTTTTAAAGTATCTTTGCTATACACTTTGTAATAGTTCCAAAACATCCTTCCTGATCTGGCCCATATTGAGGCTGAAGGGCTTCTAAGCCACACCTACTCTTGGGTTGAAAACACTTAGGAATCTGCCTTTGGCACTCTCATGACCTTTAGAACACAATTTGGAAATTCAGGATACGTTAAGAGTGAAAAAATGATATCTGCAACTCACTTTCAAATGGTTAGCCCAAAAAAAAGTCACTCGAGATACAGATTTAGCTTTAAATCTGTGTGGGTATATAGATAAAGCAAATATAACAAAATATTAACAACTATTGAACCTTGGTGGTGGGGATATGAATATGAATTGTAACAATCTTTCAACTTTTATGTATTTTTGAAAATTTTTTATATTAAAAAGTTGGGGGCCAAGCGAAGTATTAATCTGAACAATAGGCTGAATGTTCTCAGCTAACACCCAGAAATTCCACTAAAGATCATATTTTTTCACAATGACTTTGAAAAAGTGTTTCAGAAACTTGTATGCAAAGACTGTATGCACATTTTCCACACAGGACGCACCACCATGGGTACAGAGTGGAGGTAAGGACTAGTACTTACATATTTCTAGTAGATGTCAATGTCTTAAGTACCTGGGATTTGGCGTCTGTGGCCATGGGGAGTACTACAACTGTACCAAAACAATGTGCTTCACTTTTGCTTCAACAGCAATGGTGGCAGCAACTGCTTAGAAAAGCAATCCAAAACCGCAGGTTGTCATCATTGATAAGATACTCCTCTCTTTTTTTAAAGGTGGCAACAAGATAAAAGTAGGAAAATAGGAGATGTTGGTATATATGATTAGCTTAGGTTTTACAACATATGACAGAAATCCAAAGGTGACAATGGCTTAAACGCACAGAGGTTTATTCTCTCACATAAAATAAGTTTAGAGATAGTCTAAGAAGATTTGGTGGCATCATTAAGTCATAAGGAACCTGTGTTTATCTTTATGCTTTACTGTCCTCAGCACATGGCACCTATCCTCTTGCTCCAATATGGCTACTGCAGCTCCAACTTTAATGCCTTTATTTCAAAGAGGAAGATGGAAAAAAAAACACTTCCTTAGTTGTTGGTCCCCTTCAAATGAGTCTTCTTTACATATCATTGGCTGGAACTAAGTCATATGGCCATACCTAGAAATGTAGTCTTAAATTTCACTGTCAGAGTGTCCTTCTCTTCCTCCCTGCTCCACTTCCCGCCCCAGTTATATAGTGACTCTGATGTTAAAACAAAGAGAATGGATGGGGAGAATGGATGTTGGAAGGCCCTAACAGTATATATCACTGTGGGTTTAGCTGTCCAGGAGATAAGCCAATGGTCTTTTAAACAGATTCTCCATGTGTTACCCTAGCATGGGCTCTCTATGCATACCCTGGCTTGGCTTCACATGCTGCCCAGACCCCACTCCCAGGCCTGAAAAAGCTGAAGTAGGAGGTCAAGTGAAAGCAGGAAGGGTACCCACCTGAGGGAGCTTGGCCAGAGAGAAGAGTCAGAATTACTGCCGGCAGAAGCCAAATCACTCAAGCACTCAACCCAAAGATAGACCAAGACAAAAATGGAAGAAAAAGCATCAAAAACAGGATTTGGAAGGTTGGCAGCAAGGCAGATTAAGGAGTTAGGAAGTGGTCAAAGAAGGTGATTCATAATGTTATATGGCACATGCATGCTAGAGCTTTCCTTCGTGTGGTCTAAGATGTTTCCTGAGAAACCAGCCAGGGAAGGGACCCTTCTCTGGGGGACGTATGTACTGTCTGTGTGGCCTATTATGAGCTCCCCTGTGATTTTGGCACAGGTACAGGACCCAAAAGAACCATGGGGAGCTGAGAAGGTGTGTTATCATAGTCCAGGGCAGAAGCCCTTGGCAGCTGCATTATTATCCAGAGATGAAAAGTTGGCCTGTATTTTGCCTGAGGGACATGATTTGCCCCTGTTAGTACCTGTGCCTGCTTTGTCGTTCCAGCCGTAGTTTGGCGTGCTCCAACAGCATCGTGGATTGGGCCCAGGCATACACTGAGGTGACCAATGTCTCCAACTGTTGGATCTGCACTGCCCTCCCAGCAGCAGCTGTGGACGGCTTGCCTTGTCATGTGCATCCAGCTTCTGTGGAGAACTGAACATCACTAGAGACTTGGGATCCCATGGACAATGGGTGGAATGCAACACAGTGGGCTTTGGACGAGGGTGTTGCAAAACCCATGGCGACCCCGCCCCCTGGCTGACTCATAGTGTCCATGATGGATGAGGCTGGCTAATGGGAGACCACGTGGTGCCCCCATTGCAGGTACCACAATGCATTGAGCCCCACTGGGGAAAAGTCGCTGTGGGATGGCTGCCTACTGAGGTTTGTGCAAACACAACACATGTCACCACACCAAGGGTGTGGTAGAACAAGTGGCTTTACCAAGGTTGGGGCCCCCCATGGACTTTGTGCCCCCTGAGAGTTTATGGGTCTGTGGGGACACAGGATGGCCATATCTGCCAGTCAGTTGGACCAGATGTTGTACCTGGGGGTGGCCCTATGTGCTGCCATTGTGCTTCCCACATTGCCTAGTTGCCGGCATAATTGGGAGGCACTGCATTCCCGCTTTTTGTGAGTGCAGGGGGCCCCCTGGTGGTTCTATCCCTTAGCAATAACTATCCCTGGAGTAAATGTCATTACTGTAGAAAAGCAGATTACAGCCTTTGCAGAGCACACAGCTGGGGCCCTGAATGACACCCGAGTTGCTCTCCTTTTGTTAAGTGACAAAGTTGATCAGATCAGGAAGGTGGTGCTGCAAAACCAGATGGTTTTAGACCTAGTCACAGCTGCCCAAGGTGGCACCTGTGCCCTTGTAGGCACACAATGTTGTACATTTATCCCTGACAACCAACAGAACATAACAGCAGCTTTACAAAGGGTGTCACAGGAGATTAAGGTAATTGAGCACCTTACTGATGACTCTGCAGAGATGGTGGGCATCTCTGGGCTCTGGCCTATGTTGGGCTCTCATAATCATAGGTAGTATAGCAGGAATATTAGTGATAGGTTTTTGCTCTCTGTATTGTTGTTGTGGCCTGTGGATCCAGGGCGCTGCTGTATGTGCACGGGTCCCCATCAAGAGGATCCCCTTGGCCCAAGGAGTGTAGTGTAAGGAACATGGCTGTGCTGCAGCCAAGCAGGCACAGGGCAGCAGGCATAGGCCCAGGTAAACAGCTTGGATGACTCAGCAGGTTTGTGGCGCAGGCACACAGTCCCATGTCTTATATAATCATAAGCATGTAGACATAACATATAGAAACTCATCACCTGGCTCTCAGCCACTATTGTTTGTGTGGTGCATAAATGTAACACTGACTCTGTGAAGGAGCTGCTGAATAAAGCCACCTCTCATCTACCTGCTCTCTCTCGAGTGTTCTTCCAGCTCCCTGCCCTACATCCAACCACTCCCCTCAGCTGTCAGCTGGGGCTGGAACCTGACCCTGAGCATGACAGAAGTCTTTATGCTGTTATCAGACACTAGCACCTGAGTGTGAATGAAGACACTGAGAGCTGTATCATGGGGTGCAGGAGAGAGAATATCAGGATACTGGGTACCAGGAAGGAAAGGTGGCCAATGCAGAGGCTGAGGGCATAACTAGATCAAAGGACAAGCCTGTCTGGTGGCCAACCCATAATGAGCACCAAGATATCCCTTGGAATAGGGGGAAATATTGTGCCAGTTAACTCGTTAGCTAGGATTTCTACATGTATTTTCTTACCTTACTGGGAAACAATAATTGGTCTTGTTCTGATTCCCTCAAAGTGGAAGTAAACATTTGAAAAGCAATCCTCCCACGTGCTCATTGCATGGTGCCACTTTTGGCCTCTCTCTCAGTGATGAAATGTGAATAGGCTGGCAGTCCTACAATGAGAACAACGTCATCATTGGCCCCCAATGATGTTTGATGTGGTGCTGTTGACAAAGAATGAGGGTTCCACTTTATTGTTTAAATTGTAACCCTTTAGGCTGGGCACCGTGGCTAACACCTGTAATCCCAGCACTTTGGGAGGCCAAGGTGGGTGGGTCACTTGAGGTCAGAAGTTTGAGACCAGCCTCGCCAATATGATGAAACCACGTCTCTACTAAAAAAATACAAAAATTAGCCAGGCATGGTGGCGGGCACCTATTATCCCAGCTACTCAGGAGGCTGAGGCACGAGAATCACTTGAACCTAGGAGGCAGGGGTTGCAGTGAGTTGAGATTGCACTACTGCACTCCAGCCTGGGCAATAGAGTGAGACTCCATCTGAAAAAAAAAAAAAAAAAAAATGTTGTAACCCTCTAATAAACCTCCCAAAAGGATGCCCCATCCAGAAAAAAATAAAACTGAAGGAATACAAGGTAAGTCTACCAAAAAAACAAAAATCATTTGCCACTATGATAGAAAAAAAAAGTAAACATATTTTAACATTTTACAGCTATATTTATTTGTTATCATTTATCATTAGTCAAATGAGTAATGCTTTAGAAGTATGAGTAATGCTATAGAAGTATGAGCAATGGAAAAATTATAAAATAAAAGATATGCCTAAAGAAGTTAAAACATTTAGTCTAATAATTTAGTCTAATAATAAGTTTAGTCTAATAATTAGATTTAAATTTGAAGAAAAGACATACACAATTTTTTTTTTAAACAGAGGGTCTTGTTATTTTGTCCAAGCTGGACTTGAACTCCTGGGCTCATGTGATCCTCCCACCTCAGCCTCCCAAGTAGCTGAGACTACAGGCATATGCCACCACACCCAGCTCATGTAATTTTTAAAAGAGAAAAATCCATCCCGTCCCTTTGATGGTTAGCTAAATAAATATTGAGCAAACATGGAAACTATGCTCACTGGGAGACGTGCCAGATTCTTAGCCTGTGTCAAGTACCCTGTCCTAGCCCTGGCTTAGGACACCTACTTCTCTTTTTCTTTTTCTTTTTCTTTTTTTTTAGATTCTGTCTCCCAGGCTGGAGTGCAGTGGCACAATCTTGGTTCACTGCAACCTCCACCTCCCTGGTTCAAACGACCCTCCTGCCTCAGCCCAGCAAGTAGCTGGCACTACAGGCATGCACCATCACACCCAGCTAATTTTGTATTTTTGGTAGAGACAGAGTTTCACTATATTAGTCAGGCTGGCCTTGGACTCCTGACCTCAAGTGATCCACCCGCCTCAGTCTCCTAAAGTACTGGGATTACAGGCATAAGCCACTGCACCTGGCTTGCCATTACTTTTTTTTTTTTAGATGGAGTCTCGCTCTGCTGCCCAGGCTGGAGTGCAGTGGCACGATCTTGGCTCCCTGCAATCTGCACCTCCAGAGTTCAAGCCAATTCTCCTGCCTCAGCCTCCCGAGTAGCTGGGATTACAGGCGTGTGCCACCACACCCGGCTGATTTTTGTATTTTTAGTAGAGACAGGTTTCACCATGTTGGCCAGGCTGGTCTTGAACTCCTGACCTCAGGTGATCCACACACCTAGGCCTCCCAAATTGCTGGGATTACAGGCGTGAGCCACCACGCCTGGCTGCCATTACTTTTAAATGGCAAAGACCACAATTACTTTTGCACCAACCTAATACAATCACAAGGAACTGGATTCTGCCAACAACTTGAGTGAGCTTGGAAGCAGATTCTTCCCAAGGCATTCACATAAGAGCTAAGCCAGTCAACACCTTGACTTCCATCTTGTGAGGCCCTAAGCAGAGGACCCAACTGAGCCACGTGAGGCCCAGACTTCTGACTCACGAACGCTGTGAGATAATAAAGGGGGGCTCTTTTAAGCCTCCAGGTATGTCGTAATGTTTTCTGGCAGCAACAGAAATCAATACAAAGGATCTTTCAAGAAATAGAACTTACAAAGAGAGAACGAAAATCAGTATTAAGAAATGCCACAAGAAGACTAACCCAGAAGTCCCAAAACCAAATTAAAGTCATTTAAGAAACAGGAAGCCCAGAAAAACACAGGGGAGGGGATTATCCAAGAAACAATCAGAGAAAAATATCCTGCATTTGAAGGACCCAAGTTCTCAGATACGAAGGCCCAGCACAATGGATGTCAAAAGACTCCACAAAGGTATAACATTTTCCTGAAATTTCAGAACACTGAGAACAAAGAAAAGATCCAACAAAGCCTCCAGAGAATAAAAAAGTCACATCAAAGTATCAAGAATCAGAACTTGTTCCGTGAGTAAAAAAAAAAAATAATAAAAAGAAGGCCAGGTGCAGTGGCTCACACCTGTAATCCTAGCACTTTGGGAGGCCGAGGCTGGCAGATCTCTTGAGGCCAGGAGTTCGAGACCAGCCTGGCCAACATGGCGAAACCCTGTCCCTACTAAAAATACAAAAATTAGCCAGGCGTGGTGGTGGGTACCTGTAATCCCAGCTACTTGGGAGGCTGAGGCAGGAGAATCACTTGAACCTGGGAGGTGGAGGTTGCAGTGAGCCAAGATCATGCAACTACACTCCAGACTGGGTGACAAAGTGATACTCCAGCTCAAAAAAAGAAAAAGAAAACAAAAGAATCAGAAGATCTTTGGACTTCACAACTGAAGTGCTAAACCTAGAAGCAATGGAGCAAAACCTTCAAAAGTCTAAATAAAAGCTATTGCTAGCCTCGAATTCTGTGACTCACCAAATTATCTGCTAAGTGTGATAGTCACCTGATAACATTTTCAGACACATTAGCTCTCAATAAATGTGCTTTCTAGCATCTGTCTCAGACGGTCCAACAAAACAAGGACTTAAGCTAAGGGAGAGGAAGACACCAGGTGCAGGAGGCATGGGAAGGAGGAGGGTAGGGAGGCAGGAAGCTGCTGGTCTTACAATAAACTTGGTAGACATATCAGCTCCTGAAAATTTGATTAAGATAAAAATAGAAACACACACATAGTGCAAAAATGTAACAATAAATGAATGAGAAAATGCAATGAAGAAAAACAACCTACAGTAAACTTAGTACTCTCAAATGTATTCTGTCTAGTCTTGAGTAATTCCGAAAGCTGGACCACAAATTTCGCTCTATTCTTCTGAGATGCTGTGACAATAAAGAGACACAATCGGTTACAAGATTTATAGTGTCCACAGGACAAAAACACCACAGCTGTTCAACAGAATGCAGCTTTTCCTAATACCTGAGATAAATTTTACCCGTGGGCCCTCGTAAAGGGAACGCTGCATAATGTTGTAGTCTGTGTCCTTCAGACCATCCCAATGATATATACAACAGTACGTTTTACATTGCTCTTTCTTATCGTGTCCATCAAAATCGGCAGATTGCAAAAAATAGAAGCACAATTTAATATAAATCCGAGAGCCAAAAGTGCATGTGCCAAGCATAACATTTAGAAATGCACATCCTTCAGCAGTCCTCAGTGAATATTGCTTCTCACAGTCCAGGCTATCTCCCCTAGTGTCTCCATATTTGTCCCAGGTTAAGGGGCCTCTCTAATATTGGGGTTCAGAAGCATGATGCATCTGCAGCAAACTAAAGGGTCTAAGATTATTCCCTGCTTTTAGGCTAACGAGTTGGTCTTCCAGTTTCATGGATGCATCACGAGACACAAGGCTCCTGGGTTAGAGACAAAGGACTATATTATGCATAGCAATAAGAGTAGTCAGAGTATCAGCATTTGCACTGGTTCACCAACCCCAATTCCCATAGGGCAATGTAAAGAGGTCCAGATGATATCTGCACATCCTCTGAGTTGCATTACAGGAGAAAAAGTCTGTGCTTAAGGAACCAGGATCTTTCATAATGAGCAGTATGGCTGCCTTTTACCTGTAAAAAAATAAAAATAAATAAAAATAAAAATTCTATCTTCCAAGGTTGTAAGCAAATCTGCTCTTTGTTCTAGAGGTAAATATTTTCTGTATCTTCCAAGGCTCTCTTAGTATATAAATATCCTTGAAAAGATAGCCCAGAACAAAAGTAGTCCGTGACTCTCCTTACAAGATATGTACAAGCCATGCAGAAATGCAAAGAAATCATGGAAAACTCCCTCCCGACAGTGGGTGGATAGAGGGAATGACAAAACACAAATTTCAAGAGGAAATCTCAAGACAGGACTGTGGAGTCTCAAAGAGAAAATGTATCCCTTGGCCAGGCAAGGTGGCTCACACCTGTAATCCCAGCACTTTGGGAGACCGAGGTCAGGAGTTCACTTGAGGTCAGGAGTTCGAAACCAGCCTGGCCAACATGATGAAATCCTGTCTCTACTAAAAATATGAAAATTAGCCAGGTGTGGTAGTGGGCACCTGTAATCCCAGCTACTCAGGAGACTGAGGCAGGAGAATTGCTTGGACCCAGAAGGTAGAGGTTGCAGTGGGCTGAGATCGCACCACTGCATTCCAGCCTGGGTGGCAGAGTGAGACTCCATCTCGGAAAAAAAAATAAATAAAAGAGAGAGAGAGAGAGAGAAAAAAAAAAAGTACCCCAAGCCATGCTCAACAAAGCATGAAGTTCAGATCAAAACAACACTTGCCACTGGTATAAAAGGATGGAGCAGAAAGGGTGTTCTGTAAGGAATAGAGCCCAGGATGGCCAGGTGTATCTTAGGAATCATGTTTCAGTGGCCACTTAGAGAAGCCCCAAGAAATCTACACAAATCATCACAGAGAGTAAACCTCACCATTTACACTGGTCTCAGGGTCTGATTTAAAACAGGTGAAACAATACAACTTGTACTGCCATTCTGAGTATGTAGAAGACTTTGCAGTATCGGGGAACCCGTCTGCAGTATTTCAACGTAGATTCTTTCTATTTTCCGTGTCAGCCGGCTGAGAAATAAAGAGAAAAAGTACAAAGAGAGGAATTTTACAGCTGGGCCACCGGGGGTGACATCACATATCGGTAGGAATGTGATGCCCACCTGAGCCTTAAAACCAGCAAGTTTTTATTAAGGATTTCAAGAGGGGAGGGGGTGTGTGAACAGGGAATGGGTCACATGCTTCAAGGGGCAAAAAGCAGAACAAAGATCACATGCTTCTGAGGAAACAGGACAAGGGCAAAATCAGAACTCCTGATAAGGGTCTATGTTCAGAGGTGCACGCATTGTCTTGATAAACATCTTAACAAAAAACAGGGTTCAAGAGCAGAGAACCGGTTTGACCAAAAATTTACCAGGATGGAGTTTCCCAATCCTAAGTAAGCCTGAGGGTACTGTAGGAGACCAGGGCGTATCTCAGTCCTTATCTCAACTGAATAGGACAGACATTCCCAGAGCGTCTGTTTATAGACCTCCCCCCAGGAATGAATTCCTTTCCCAAAGTATTAATATCAATATTCTTCGCTAGGAAACGAATTTAGCAATAGCTTCCCTACTTGCACATCCATTTATAGGCTCTCTGCAAGAACAAAAATATGGCTCTTTTTGCCTGACCCCACAGGCAGTCAGACCTTATGGTTGTCTTCCCTTGTTCCCTAAAATTTGCTGTTATTCTGTTATTTTTCAAGATGCACTGATTTCATATTGTTCAAACACACATGTTTTACAATCAATTTGTACAGTTAATACCATTATCATAGTGGTCTTGAGGTGATGTACATCCTCAGCTTACGAAGGTAACAGGATTAAGAGATTAAAGTAAGATAGGCATAAGAAATTATAAAAGTATTATTTGGGAACTGATAAATGTCCATGAAATTTTCACAATTTGTGTTCCTCTGCCACAGCTCCAGCCGGTCCCTCCACGACTTTAGGAGCTAGCTGGGTGTGGTGGCTCACACATGTAATCCCAGCACTTTGGGAGGACAAAGTGGGTGGATGACCTGAGATCAGTAGTTTGAGACCAGCATGGCCAACATGGTGAAACCCCATCTCTACTAAAAATAAAAAATTAGCCAGATGTGGTGATGCATGCCTGTAATCCCAGCTACTTGGGAGACTGAGGCAAGAGGGTTGCTTGAACCTGGGAGGTGTAGGTTGCACTGAGCTGAGATCACGCCACTGCACTCCAGCTTGGGCGATAGAGTGAGACTCCATCTCAAAAAAAAAAAAAAAAGATTTATAGGAGTACTGTGACCTGACCAAGGACAAAGGAGTTTTGCAACCTCCTTCTTCTGATGCCCAGATACCCATGGTCACCAGTCACCTCATTGTTCCCCCATCCCAAATTTAAAAAGAAGCTTGAGATTCACGCCTTTTAAGATGATTCTTTAGAACACTGGTCTGCCACCTTCTCTGGTTGCTGGCTCTCTGAAGTAAAGTTGCTTTCCTTCCTCCAACTCCTTGTCTCTTCACTTATTGGCTGTCGTTCAGTGAGTAGAATGAGTTTGGACTCGGTACATTTTCAGTCTGAAGTCTCACATTTTGCTAAACTTCATATACTACACCCAAACCTCTGAACCTTGTGAAGTACATGTTATTTTTTTAATACTTCAATCATATAAACTGTTAACTTTTGGAAGAAGGCAAATTAAATCCATTTTATACAGCCTTTTTATGGAAGTAAAAGTTGTTTTAACTTCTCAAGGAAGTCTTGAAATTAATAAAAAGATGTTATAATTGAGAGTAGGCAATTCTAAAATTATAGTATTATTGTTATTTTCTCTGTGACAAAACTTCAACAAATGCCACAAAGCGTTGTTCTTTGGCAAGGGAATTTCTAGGCATTTTCATATTCCCAGCAACCTGTTCAGAGTGCAAGAGCAGAAAGCTTGGTCTTGGGAAGACAACTAGCCTGAAGAGATTTATTTCTGCCTGTCTCCAGATCTCCTTGGGCAGTTAATTCCACAATAAATAATCACTGCCATTTACTGGGAATTTACTCTTTGCCTTCTTATTGGTCTGAGGAGTTAACATTCATAGTCTTATTTAATGCTCCCAACAGATCTATGTGGTAGGTGATAAAATATTCAATTTGTAGCTAAAGAATGCACAGCTTGTAAAGGAGATGAGCATAGCTGCAACCACATACAACCAAATACTAATATCCCTAACATATAAGTCAAATAAGAAGGACAATTGAAAAACGGACAAAGGACACTAACCTGAAATTCACAAATAAAGCAATACATAGATCCAATAAACACATGTGAAAGATACTTAACCTTACTAGTAATCTACCAAATATTGCCTAGGCAGTTAAAAACAACGCACAGCTTTTGGAGCACTTCTTGATAGAATTGATTAAAGAAAACAATTTATAGCTACAGCCAGGGATGCCTGTAATCCCAACACTTTGGGAGGCTGAGGTGGGCAGATTACTTGAGCTCAGGAGTTCAAGACCAGCCTGGGTAACATGGCGAAAACCTGTCTCTACAAAACAATGCAAAAATTAGCTGGGTGTGGTGGTGTGCACCTGTAGCCCCAGCTGCTCAGGAGGCTGAGATAGTAGGATTGCCTGAGCCCAGGAGGCAGAGGTTGCAGTGAGCTGAGATCGCACCACTGTACTCTAGCCTGGGCAACAGAGACCCTGTTTCAATAAAAAAAAGAAAAGAAAACAAAACAAAACAATTTACTCCATAACAGAAAAGGTCATTTAAAGTGACATAAGTAAATCCCACAAGAAGTGCTTGAGAACCCATGAAATTACAAACTGTTAAACTTCAATCAACAAGTCCGAGACGGAGTAGAAAAACTTCTCCCAATTCCCCCTGCTAAGTACAGCTAAAATCATGGGCATTATATATAAAACAAACATTAGAAGACTGAAAGGTGGAAAGAAAAAGGAAAGCCCTCTAGAAACCTTGAGACCCAAGGAACCTATACTCAAGCCTATATGCTGCATATGTAGCATCCTATAGGTGATTTCTCTGGGTGTTCTTATTGCATGCTTTATCTTGAATTGGATGCTGGCAAAGTTGACAACCCAGTGGCAGCAGACAAAGAAAAGCCCCCAAGGGAAGCCTGCACTCTCTAGCCAAAGGAGCAGAAAAGAAGCAGCCCAGCAAGACAGAAAACTTTGCAACAGTAATCACCATAGTCCAGTCAAACACCACAGAAAAATACACATTCCTACCCCCACTCATGTCAGCAAAGGCCAGGTGGGGTACCTAGACTTCTACCCTTGACAGCAGGGATCAAGAGCCCGTACTGAGTCACTAGAGGTCACTTGGGATCCTGACTTTCAACCCTACCCAGTGGTGATGAGCTCCCCTCACCTACCAGTGTTAGAGGAGCTCAATGGGAAGTCGGATGTCTCACTGCCGTCCGCTCCTTCTCCTCCTTGTTGGCAGTGAACATTACTTGAGGAACACTGGCAAGATGCCTCTCTCCCAGCCTGGGTGCTACCAACAGAGGCCTAGTGGGAGCATGGACTCCCATTCCCACCCACCTGACACTAACAAGGAGCCCCGCCTCCTCAAGGGCCAATGGCATCTGGACTTTCACCCTGCACCAGACAGAAATAAGGCAAGACCCCCTCCCTCCCACCAGCATAATGTCAGAGGAGACCTACTAAATCACAAGGTTAGATAAAATACAGAGTTTCATAGCATAATACCCTCAATGTCCATTGCACAATATTTAAATCACTTATACAAGACCAGGAAAATCTCAACTTGAAGAAGAAGAATCAATTGATGGGTGCCAAATCACACGAATGTTGAAACTATCTGAGAAGGATTTTAAAGCAGCCATCCCAAAAATGCTTCAGTGAGCAACTGTTAAACAAACACGCTTGAAATAAATGAAAAAATGGGAAGTCTCAGCAAAGAAGTAGAAGATACAAAGAAGAATCAAGTGGAAATGTCAAACTGAAAAATACAATAATCAGAATTTAAAACTCTATGGATGTTTTTACTTCAGCGGAATGAAGAGAACAGAAAAAAGTATTAGTAAACTGGAAGATAGGACAAAAAAAGTATCCAACCTGAACAATAGGGAGAAAATGGGCTGGAAAACACAAAAAACACAAAAACAAATAGCCAAGCGTGGTGAAGCACACTGGAAGGCCCAGCTATTTAGGAGCCTGAGACAGGAGGATCCTTGAGCCTAGGAGGTCAAGGCTGCAGCAAGTCATGATTGTACCACTGCACTCAAACCTGGGTAACAGAGGGAGACCCTGTCTCAAAAACAAAAACAAAAGCAATTTTTAAAAATTATTTGAAAATAGAAGGTACAGTGTTTTTTCTGGGTTTTGTTTTGTTTTGTTTTTGATTTTTGGTGTGTGTTTGTTTGTTTGTTTGTTTATTGAGGAAGAGTCTTGCTCTGTTGCCCAGGCTGGAGTGTGGTGGCATGTTCTCAGCTCACTGCAACCTCCGCCTTCCAGGTTCAAGCAATTCTCTTGCCTCAGCCTCCTAAGTAGCTGGGATTACAGGCACATGCTACCATGCCCAGCTAATTTTTCTATTTTTGGTAGAAACAGCGTTTCACCATGTTGGGCAGGCTGGTCTCGATCTCCCAACCTTGTGATCCACCTGCCTCAGCCTCCCAAAGTGCTGGGATTACAGGCGTGAGCCACAGTGCCCAGCCGAATGTACAGTTTTACATTTAAAAGTCTGAAGTATGAATGAGTGTCTAGAGATAGATCAATTACCAAATCTCTTTAAGAGTTAGAAATATGGCCAGGTATGATGGCTCAGGCCTACAATTCTAGCACTTTGGGAGGTTGAGGGGGAGGATTGCTTGAGACCAGGAGTTTGAGGCCAGTCTAGGCAACATAGCAAGACCCCCATCTCTATAAAAAAATAAAAAATAAACATTAGCTGGGTGCAGTGGAGTGTACCTGCAGTCCCAGCAACTTGGGAAGTTGAGTGGGGAGGATCCCATGAGCCCAGGAAGGCTGCAATGAGCTATGATAGTGCCACTGCATTCTCAAAAAAAATTTTTTTAAAGAAATGAAGTAGAAATATTATATGAGCCAAGAAACACAGAAAGAATTAAACATTATAATACAATTGGTAGGAAGCTTCTAAAATGCCCCCCAGTGATTCCCTCCAATTGAGCATGATTTAATCTAGTGATTTGATTCTAGTAAATAGAATATAGCAAAAGTGATGGGGTGTCACTTCCAAGAATAGGTTGCAAAACATGACTTCCATCCTGCTTGTACTCCCTCGACTCTTTTCGCTGGCCCACTCTATTGAAGCTACCACATGCCCTATGGGGAGGCCCCTATGGTAAGGAACTGAGGGCATCCTCCAACCAAGACCCAGCAAGGAACTGAGGTCCTCGTTCTAACATGGTGTGAGGAATTGAATCCTTCCACAACCAGACAAGTAGCTGGAAGCAGACCCTTCCCTAGCCGAGCTTTGAGATGGACTTATAGTCCCAGGACTGACACCTGATTGTGGCCCTGTGACAGACTCTGAACCAGAGTGGAGTCCAGATTCCTGACCCATAATGACTGTGACATGCAATGTGTTGTTGTCATTTTAGGCCACTCAGTTTTAGGGTAATTTGTTACCCAGGAATAGATAACGAATACACAAACTATCTGCAAAACATGTACCCAGGTTAGGTTGTTTTAGAGGCAAGTCTTTAACATCTTCAAGAAGCAGGCTGGGTGCAGTGGCTCACGCCTGTAATCCCAACACTTTGGAAGGCTGAGGCGGGTGGATCACTAGGTCAGGAGTTTGAGACCAGCCTGGCCAACATGGTGAAACCCCGTCTCTACTAAAAAATACAAAAATTAGCCAGGCGTGGTGGTGCATGCCTGAATTCCCAGCTACTTGGGAGGCTGAGGCAGGAGAATCCCTTAAACCCAGAAGGCGGAGGTTGCAGCGAGCCAAGATTGAGCCACTGCACTCCAGCCTGGGTGATAGAGCAAGACTCTGTCTCAAAAAAAAAAAAAAAAAATTGTCTGAAATCTAAAATTTTCCAGAGCACAGACACAAACTGGCATCAATTTATGAAGTAATGTGGTTCATACTTTTCCTTTTAGGGGAAATGTCATATTTTTGTATCTGGATTATAAATTTGGAAGCTGGCCATAGAAAAAGAGGGATATAAGGAAATTTCCTTTATATAACAAACAATAAAGATCTATGTCAAGTGAACAATTAGCATTATATTTAATAGTGAATACTAGAATATTCTTACTAAATCAGAAATGCCTGCTCTCACCACTATTATATTGTTCTGGGAGAACAAAACTAGAAAGTGTGATACATATGTTGGAAAGGTGCAGACATTATTATTATTTGAAGTTGGTATCTCTGAACACCAAAAAGAACCATGAAAAATTATTATAACTAATAAAGTAGTTCAGTAAGGTGAGTAGTGCTTATAGGTAGCAAAACTTCCAAAACAAAACTGGAGGAAAGAAAGTACTGGAGAAAATACAGTCGATATAAATTTGGCAAGTAAATAAATACAGATACGGTTAAAGACATGAGAAACTTGAGTTCTCTAAGGAAGGAGAGAACGGCGAGCTAAACATGAGCATGAGAAAGCGAACACCTCGCTGCCTGCAGGAAGGGCAGCATCGCTACTCAATACTCCCTCCAGCTGTGGCTCCAGTGGTCCTCCTTCTCAAGGACGTCCTGACAATGAAACGAGCATGAAAGCTCAATGCTTGGGAGGTGTTGCCATGTACTCTGGACACTCCTGATTTGCCCTTTGGTAAACACCTTCACGTTGCACCCCATGACCATGTAACCCAGGGCAGGTCTGCATGCTCATCACTTGCAGAGTCTAATGAAGAGCGAGGTCTGGTGGAAAGAAAATGATTTTATTAACCAAAATTAGTAAAGGAGAAGTGGCCATATTCCCATCCAAAGCAGCCACTTTGATTTTTTGGAGGGAAGGCAGGAGTTTAAAAAAGGAAACCTTGATAAGGAAGGCATGCAAGGATTGTGCTGAGAACAATGTCTGCCCCTGGTGGTTATCTTGGGTTCCAGTCTGCTTGGATCTTGGGCTGGTGTCATCTCAACAATGACTAGGTTGTTAATTAGCCATCTTGAAGTAATCTCTGGAATTTTGCAGCTGAGTCTCCAGCCTGTGTCTGTCTCAAGATGAGCCTCTGGAACTTCTAAGAAGGCACACAGTTAGACACTAGCAGAACGTTGGATAAACGTGAAGGGAGTATATATGGTGAGAAAGGGAGGGACATGGAGTCTGTTTTAAGGCTTAGGGAAAATGTTCCTGCAGTATGCTTCCGGGGTATATCTTGAAACCCAAAAGAAAAAGAAAAAATGTTTTAAAATGTATTTTGAAGTTAAGCTGCCCAGTTACAATCAAATGTCCTAGATCTGGGCAGCCACAAGCCCGTGAGCGCCGAAGACTTGCTAAAGGGCGCATGCGCATGAAGCCACTTTGCCATCCTCCTGTTTAATAAGCCAAATTGCCTGAGGTGTTCTTTTTTCCCTCCCCACTGCCTTCCCAATGTCATCCCTCTACTCCCACTTTACACAGGAAAGGCGTGCTTTCTGCCTAACTCTCTACAGTCGCTTTCCTGGGATGTAAAACCCTCCCAATACTAAAAGAAAAGGGACAGTCCAAATACTGGTTTTCCTGGACCCTAAAGGCAGAATAACAAATCCTTTTGCAAGTTAGGTGGTTTTCATATCTTTGCTTTCAACAAAATTTAAGGATTTAGAAGAAGTGGTAAGGCCTGCTGATAGTCCCCTGAATGCACCATATTTTGCCTTTGTGTAGTAGAACCCTGGTGAATTTCAACAGGGGTTGTGGTCACTCACCTAAAGACTACATTTTCTTGGTCTTAATCTCCAAATGACTGAGAATGAGCTCTGCACTTTCCCCTTTCCTGATAGATGGACCATGGATGTAATACAGATGAGCTTTCTTTGGCCATGAGGACAAGGGCCACATGCCAGGCTATGTCCGGGACAAGGACCTTGGACCCTGGACACCCTCAAGGCTCAAAACCATCTTTCTGCCCAGAATCAGTCCCCTCTCTTTGGACTGTCCTATGAGAAAGAAACTTCTGTCTTGTTTTACCTCTTCTATTTTTTTTATGATTTTTTTTTATAGTAGCATAGTCTGTACCCTGCTTACTACATCAGCTAAAAATAATTAAGTTTATCATTAAAAATAATTTTAAGGGGAACTTGGGGTCTAGGGGAAAGTTCTCTTTGGCCCTCTGAAGGCTCACTGAAAAATCAGCTCACAAAGTTAGATTCGTTGGAGAAAAGGCATACAAATTTACTTAATGTGTATACACAGGGGCATTCAGAATGAAGACACAAAAATACCAGAGAAATTGGCCATTTTTATGCTTAGGTTCAACAAAGCATTGACCGCTGTGTAGAAGTTGGACAAAAAGGGTAGATCTAATGCGAATAGACTGTGCAGGGAAAGCCAGCAAGGCTTGTCTAGATTCTTCTTGGCATCTCTGAGCTGCGTTCCTTCCTTCTGGGTATGGAGCAGGACCCGGTCTGGAATAAGGGTCTCATGACCTACACTCAAACAAGGTAGGTCAGATCATTTCTTTACGGCCAGTTTTATACAGAAAGGCAAAGGGAAAGTTAGAGAAATATGTTTAGGTTTTGTGGCTGGCTTTGGAGAAAAGAGGTTGTTGTTTCCATGACTCACCATGGGGAAGAGGGGCTCTAGTTTCCATGGCTATCCCTGGCGGAGAATGGGACTGAGAGACAGGAGGGTGGGAGAAGATCAGAGAAAAACTCTTGCTTCTGAGACCTTCTTTTTGGAGTATTGTTTTCTGAGTCCCAACAATATCCTTCCCTGAATGTTTTCCCACCAAACTATTGTCCCAGTTAGGCCTTTCTCTTCACAATCCAATATCCTGAAGTCTCTATTTGGTCTTCCATTCACTCAATTTTTCATTTTGATTTTATTTTTGAAGTGTTCACAAGCCCACATACATGAGTGATATATGAAAATACTCTCATTGTAAACATATCAAATACTCTAAAAACAGAGTCAAAGGTCAAAGCATTCCTCCACCCCACACTGCTCCCAACCTTTTCCCCATGTACTTCATGTGGTTTCTTTCACACTTTTATCTATTTATGTGCATCTGTGTTACATACATGGCTCCATGTTGTGTGGTATATCCCATTCCCCCATAAGTTGCTCTGGAAAATTTTCCAAGTCAATATATAGATAAACACTTGCTTCATTCTTTTTGACCACTATATGGTGTCTTGTAGGAAAAATGTACCAGAATTTCCTGCTAATGGGCTTGCAGATTATTCATTTTTTCACTATTGGTTTCTATTTTTTTCCCTTTAAAAACTGTCTCTAGCCAGGCATGGGGGCAGGCACCTATAATCCCAGCTACTCTGGAGGCTGAGGTAGAATTGCTTGAACCAGGGAGGCAGAGGTTGCAGTGAGCTGAGATCACACCACTGCACTCCAGCCTGTGTGACAGAGACTCTGTCTCAATAAATAGATAGATGATAAATAGATAGAAGATGGATAGATAAAAATAGTATTGTAATGATCATCCTTTTATATATATCTCTGCTCACATGCAAGCTTGTCTGAGAAGTGGGGAGTTAGCACAGCTGGCCTTTGATTTCAGTAAAGGAAATTCCTGGTAAACATCCTAAGAACTGAATCTCCTAGTAAATAGACAAATGGTATTTGCTGAGAGAACTCTTTATCTGTGGAATGTGCTTAGTAGGATATGGCTGGTTAAGGGTTGCTTACAGCAAATAAACTTAGAATTTATGGATTTGTGAGACAAGACTCCTAAGAGAGTCACCAAAACTATACCACCTAGGGTATAAAATGCAATGTTTCCATACCTAAGGCCTCCCTGCTGAGTGAGAGGACCGCAAACCTCCCTTGAGGTCTCATCTGTTACCCTGGGCCACAGAGCAGGTGTCTCCTGTGGGAACGAGAGCCTGGGAGGCATGCAGGATGACGCAGGCCTCTCCTTGCTTTGCCAGGACTTTTTGATTCCTTGTGTCCTTGAAACTATGAGGAAAGCTTGATATGAGTAAGATCTCTGATGCATGGAAGTCAGATTTGACAATCTGATCCTGTGTGTTAGTAGATTCCTGGAAGTTACCAAGTTGCCGTCCAAGCAGTCTGTTTCAGTTTCTATTCCCACCAAGAGCGTAAGTTTCTCAGTAATGTTGGTTATAGTTTCACCACCTGTGGGCCAACAACCCATTGCCATTTAAATCTGTATTTTTATTAGTATTATTGTTACATGTTTGCCAGCTCTTTGAATTTGTGTATGCAATTCCTGCTAATACTATTTGCCCCTCTTCTTTAGGTTAAATTTTCTTTTTCTTATTTATTTGAGAAACATCAGAGTGTATGTGGATTCTGGAGTAGACTGAGTGCAAATCCTGGTCTGCCACTTGCTCAACGTGGGGCCTCAGAAAAGTGACCAAAACTTTAGCTTCAGTGCTTATTTGATAAGGTCTTATGAAGATGATCTGAGATACTGCATGTAAAACACCAAGAATAACGCCTGGCACATAGCAAATGCTCACAGACAGCCAGTCATAGGAGCTCTTTTGTTTTTCTTTTACCTAATTCCCAATGCGATAACAATGAACCACTTGTTGGTTCTTTTTATTTTTTTAATTTTGAGTTTTTTTTTTTTCAGAGATAGGGTTTCATTCTGTTGCCCAGACTGAAGTGCAGTGGTGTGATCACAGTTCACTTGTAGTCTTCACCTCCTGGGCTCTAGCAATCCTCTCACTTCAGCCTCACAAGTAGCTGAGACTAGTCATGTGCCAACATGTTCGGCTAATTTTTTCATTTTTTTTGTAGAGACAAGGTCTTGCTATGTTGCCCAGGCTGGTCTTGAACTCCTGGCCTCAAGTGATTCTCCCACCTCAGCCTCCCAAAGTGCTGCGATTACACGCATGAGCCACCACAGTTGCATAGGAGCTCTTTATGTTTTTGCATATCAATGCCTTATTAAATATGTTGTAAATATTCTCCCTTTGTCGCTTAGTGTTTTAACTTTAGATATTTATCAGATTTTTTTAATGCAATCAATTCTGTCATTCTTTTTCTATACAGATACTCTTATAACCTGATTTTTTTATCTGAACCATTTTGTTCAACTGACTGCTCCAAATTTCAATTCACATTGTCTTTATTCTGCTTTATGACTCTGTGGTTAGAATCTTTTTTTTTTTTTTTTTTTTTTTGAGACAGTCTCACTCTGTTGCCTAGGCTGGAGTGCAGTGGCACAATCTCGGCTCACTGTAGCCTCTGCCTTCTGGGTTCAAGTGATTCTCCTGCCTCAGCCTCCCAAGTAGCTGGGATTACAGGCACGTGCCACCACATCCAGCTAATTGTTTATATTTTTGGTAGAGACAAGGTTGCACCATGTTGGCCAGGCTGGTCTCAAACTCCTGACCTCAGGTCATTCACCCACCTCAGCCTCCCAAAGTGCTGGGATTACAGGCGTGAGCCACCATACCCAGTCAAAATATTTTCTTCTTTGGTCTCACCAGACACCATTCTTGTTTTTCTTTCATAGAAGACAATCATTAGACTTGTCTTTTCTACTTTTCCCCTAAAGAACAGGGTTCAGGACAGTCGCAATGGCTCACACCTGTAATCTCAGCACTTTAGGAGGCCAAGGCAGGAGGATCACTTGAGGTCTGGAGTTCAAGACCAGCCTGGCCAACATAGTGAAACCCCATCTCTACTAAAAATACAAAAATTAGCTGGGCGTGGTGGTGTGTGCCTGTAATCCCAGTTATTTGGGAGGCTGAGGCACGAGAATCACCTGAACCCGGGAAGCAGAGGTTGTAGTGAGCCGAGACTGTGCCACTGCACTCCATCCTGGGGGAGAGAGTGAGACCCTGTTTAAAAAAAGAAAAAAAAAAAAAAGAACAGTGTTCCTTTTTTTCTTTCTTCTCTTCCCACATCATATTCCCTGGATGATCTTATTCACTCCAATAGTTTCAACAATCCCCCTTAGGCAGATGACACTGAAAATCTTCAGGGTGACATTTTCTACTGTTTACGGAGTATTTCTAGCTTGAGGTCCCACAATCACCTTACACTAAATTTCTTCTAAAGTTGAATTTTATAAATACTATCTATATATTAAGATGATCTCTAAGGAATACTGTTATACTTTTTGTTTAACTTACAATAAAGGGTATGTATAGAATATTTTTATGAACAAAAGAATATAAATATTTCTATGCAACATGTGTAGTGTCCTCTGGCAGGACATAAACATTGGTAAAAGTAGTTATGACAGTGGGAGAAGACTTGCTTTTTAACTTTACCTTCTTTGTGCATTCTGAATTTTGTACCATGCTTTGTGCCCTTTGAAGGCCTACTCAAAAATAAATGCAAGTCTATAAATAAATACAAGGGACCTTCTTATCAGTCCCATCAAACCTATTCCCTGTCTGGCTGATGATATCACTCATCCATTCAGTATCTGCTAAAGACTTGGAAATTATACTCTCTCTCCTCAAATGCACATCCAATTACCATATTCAGTTGAAATGCTAGATCCTTCATTCACTTATGCATTCAATAGCAGCCCTAAGAACACACAATAAGCCAAACTGGGTAGAGAGAAAAAGATGGATGAGACATTGTCAGCACAGTACCCACAAGAAGCTCCCAGCCCAGGGACACAGAGCAACCATACCACACACTGAAACAGTGCTTCCTAAACAACTGATTCCTTTAGACATTTATAGGTATTTATTTGAGTAAGAGCTCATAAAATATATTTTTATAATATACACAAGAAAAAATACATTTGAATGAATAAAAAATAAAATGACAGAAGGTGACAGAATTTAGTGTTTATAAATGAGGTCATAAAGAACTTTAATAATTCAGAGAAGAAATTCAAAGTATATTTAAAAGTTGAGACCCTGCTTTACAATATTTTATAATTTAAAAAAGGCGTTTAAAGGTGATACATGACTTAATAATTTTCCAATTTCAAAATGAGTTTCTAGACACTATTGTTCATGAACCAAAAAAAAACCAAACAACAACAAAACCCAAACACTTTGGCAAGCAAAGTATTATTAGTCCATAGCAGCTTCATAACAGTTTACTTTTTTAATAAAAAGATTTTTCAATTTACACTTGTTGTAGTAGAAAAAACTAATATGCTAAGTCTGTAAGCTATGCAGTAAAAATAATGACCGTAATGAAGCCAGAATTCTATGAAAATGTGCACCACATTGCATATATAGTAGCTGAGTAAATGTAAACCATGTGCTTATTAACTCTTCTATATAAAATATTGAACCCCCAAGTCTCACACATTGCCTCCTATGTCCACATCTCTTTTTTGAAGGCAGCCTCACACTTTAAGCCAATATATATTTGCTATTTGAAAAAGTTCTCATCCTCATCACTAAAAAGGTTTCTGTAAAGGCCTTAGACATTTTTTCAGTACCCTAGTAACAAGACATATCATCATCAATAAATGATCACAGCCTTTCGAAAAAACTACTGAGATTGGAGAATGGGTTTCTGTCTCCAACCCCTGAAAGACGTTGCTGTTTCAAGACCTACAGCTCCAAGAAGACAACTCAGAATTTCTTACTTTTAAAAAAAAATCATCATGAATAACTGAATAATTAGATTTCTAGGAAAATGAGGCGTTTAAATTAAGATTTAGCAAAATCAACTATAATGTATTTACTTCTACTCATTGATGAATGACAGAAATCAGTTAAAGTTTTACAAACAAAAGATATAAATACTGCATAATACATAGTGAATATTGGCACAAACCCTTTCATACTTAAAGCATATAATGCAATCAGTAAATCTGATGCTCTTAAGTGTGTTTCTTAAGATGACATCAAAAAACCTCTAGATAGCATGGAAATTTCCCAGTTTAAGGCTTTCCAATAGGTTTGTAGCAAGCATCAGGTTGCCAGAGGCGAATATCAACAAGAACTTGATTGAGTTTTTGCATCCAGAGATCCCGCTCTTCTTTAGTATCTGCAGACAGCCAGTTCCTACAGGAACAACCAACCAAAGAGGTCAGAATTCTTCTCCCCCGATTCCATACCCCCATGTACTCTTGCAAGGGAAAAAAATGACTAAATAAATCAGTAAATGAATTACCTTTAACCACCTTTTATAGATGCTAATCCAGAGCCACTTAGTGAGGTGCATCTCCAAATAAAACAGAGGAAAATTATCCCATTTGGTTAACTGATGCTAACTTACACTAATTACACTTGGTAAAGGATGGTGCTTCCAACAGGTGTTTTATACAGGTAGTGTGTGGCCTGGGTAACCTGATAGTATAGGACACCCACTGAGTGTGGGCAACTTCTCAGCAAGAGCACCAAAGGCCTGAATATAGGCACTCCCTGAATATAGGCACTCCCAATATAATCTTCAGAGTCAGGTTCCCCAACAGCTGCAATGACAGACTCACGATCCTTCACCTGGCTCTACAGGTAATATTATTTTGCACTGTCTGCCATTAGATTTGTCCTACTATATTAGTAGAACATGGTATTTATAATAAACTATCTAAAGATCCTAAAACTTTGTCTATCCTAACCTCTCTGTCCATATTAGGAATATTTTCCTTGCATCCATATTTAGTTACAAGTTGAAAGAATAACTAGTTGACGGGGCAGGCCAGAGTAAGGAAGGGGGGATTCCCTAACTTATAGCCCGAACATCCTTCTAGGGAACGGCCAGCCATTAGGTTTTTACATTGCACTCATTCTACAACTTTATAAGTTCTCCCCATTTGTACTAGAAATGGTGTAAATATGAGTAAGTGGAGTTTATCACCTTCTAGTAGTCAATGAAGAAAGTACTGCACTTATAATAGCCACCACTTGTTAAGCTCATTCCATGTACTTGAAACTGTGCTAAGTGTGTTTACTCATTCATCTCTATTGTCTGAAGTCTCTGTGAACCTATTCTGGTTCAAGAGGCTTAAAACAACAACAACAACAACAACAAAAACTCTATTGTCACTGTAGAGTTTATTTTTCCTTTTTGACACAGAAGATTTCAGAGGGCCAGCAAAGTTAAGTGACCTGCCATAGTTACATTTGATGAGTCAGGATTTAAACTTAAATCTGTTGACCTCAAAGCTCCACTGTAACTACTGCCTCCCCATGTGATAAAACATTCTGGTTTCAATGTGTAGTCTCTGTTTTGAAGTATGCAGTAGAGATTAGAAGATAAATCGTTAGCATTGACAGCAAACTTAGTTAGTAGAAATGAAAATGAGGTACATTAAATTCAAGTAAAAGGCCTAAGTCCAAAAGGCCCAAGGCCCTGTAAGGAAACAGTTCAGTAAGGCAAAGGAGAATGCAGAACTGCAGAATGTTTATATTCTCACCATCAAAAAAGTTAAATAAAATTTAGGCCACCAAGCAAAGCTGAAGACTCAGCCAAGACTGAATTGAGAATGTACCACTCTCATATGCTTGAGCGAAGGGTACCCATCCAAGTTATAATTTTATAGTAAGAAAGACCACAAGTAAATGAGGCACAGAGTAATTAAAGTAACATGTAATCTGGCTATTTTTTTTTTTAATCACAGGGGAAGGTCTACAGAGAAGTCTAAGAGAGTTTATGCAACCAGTGAAAAATAAGGTTATACAAAAAATGTGAGTGATATTCAAAATGGCTGAAGTGGGCTGCTGTGGTTAAGAACTATCTGGATACTGCACTTTGGTTGGTTCCTCCACTGACCATGGCCATGGACAGGTCGCTATCAAACAAAATGATTAGAAATCCATTTTGCCTGTCCTGCCCTGTCTGATTCCACCACTGCATAGAAGACCCCTGAAAGAATGAATGAGTTAAAATGAATAAATCTGAAAGTAATCTAGACATCAAAATTTTCCAACAAATGAGTCTTCTATCCAGCTATTTTAAAACAAATTGGCAGTCTCTGGGCAACTTTGTTCTACTTTAGTATCGTGTCTCCTGTAGCTTTCTAATATTTTCACATTAGAAACTCATAAAGCTAGTCCTACCAATCTCCCCCCATCGGCAATATCCAGCAACAGCCTAATTACTAAAGATCTTACCAAATTCTAACTTTTGTACCTAATGACAACTCTGTACACTGAAGTTGGTCTTCAAGCTTCTCTTAGGCATCCAAGCAAAGAAACCTATCTCAGAATCTTAGCAATAAACCTTTGTATCTTACACTTGAGCTCAGGGTTAATTAAAAAAGGGGTACCCCCAAAAGTTTTATTCTGTTAATCTCCATCCAGAAATTTGCAGAATAGAATGAGACTGTTTTTGTGAGTCATCTGATTACATGAGGTTATTCTGGGAATGGAAGGAAGGGATGTGTAAAGTCTCTTTGAATAATGCTTGACTCCTCAACTACGCATGAAATCTTTAAACTTACCCCAAAGATTATCTAACTGCCATGAAAATGCCTCCACTGTGAGCATACCGGAAAACATTAGCTAAGATACGACCTGAGTATTATACTTTCCTTAACTACGTTAATTTAGTTATTATAGATGGTTCACTTACTGCTTTGTGTATGTTCTGTTTTCTCACTAAGGCTGTGCCCTTTTCAACGTCAAGGACCATCTCTGATATTTCTTAGTGGTAAGTACATAGTGTACATAGCGGGCAATCAATTGCTTAGTTGATCGAAATATTTATAGTCCAATACATACTTGGTGACACAGAGTGTGTCCCTGCATTGGCTGACAAGAGTCTCTCGGTCATCTTCTCTTTGTGGTCGGACAGTAATTAATTCAAAAGTGTTGCGTCTTGCACAAAATTCTCTGTTGGCTGGTTCTATCTGACGACTGGTACAATTAGCCAGATTTATCCTTCCTATGGGATTCTTTAAAAACAAATTAAGAGAAATCAGTAGAAAATAAGACTAAGTCAGTAAGTATTAAGCAGCATTTAAGTTGGTACAAATTAAAATTAAAATTAAAAAGCTATTCATTTAAAAGTTAAAATTTAGTTACGCTGGGCTTAGAGAAACATATTTAACATTTATTATTGTTCCTAGCTAGACATAAAAATAAAACTCAAAAATATCAACTGGTAGCTCTTGCCAACTATCCTAAAAAGCACTTTATTATGGTGAACTTCAAATAAAAAACACAAACAACAGTATAATGAGCCCCAGGTACCAAAACCAGCTATAACAATGAGAAACACACCCAACTGCCTTTTATCTGTAACTTACCCACTTCTCCCCTTTCTATAAAAGGAAACCTAGACATTGGATTTCATGTGCAAATATTTCTTTATATATCTATAAAAGATAAGGGCAGGCAATTGCCCTGGATTGTTGGCAGCCATGAATTCCTATGACACAAGTCAAAGTGGAGGAAAACATTCACGAGACCAAATGGTCCTGAAAACGGGAAAAGAAACACATATAGGCACACATGAGCCAACAGCCAATAACTGTGTCAACTCTATTAGAATTTTTAAAAATAAAAGGAGAATACACCATTTTAAAACCTTAGATTGGCTAAGTCTGGAAAAAACAGTAACGACCTCTGTTAATTGGTTAGGGAGTGAGTAACACAGATTCTTATGCATCACTGGTGAAAGTATAATATGATCTATTACTGGTAGGCAACTTGATAACAGTAATCAAAAACCATTAACAATGAGCATTTTCTGATCCTACAGTTCCACCTAAATTCATCCTAAGCAAGTATATAAATATGTACACACAGATTCTAATATGTGTAGTCACTGTTTTTTCATAATAGCAAAAAATTCTAAACAAATTAAATGACAGTAACAGGGGACTATTTAAATAAATCATGGTATTGTTTCCAGCAAATATGATACATTAAATAGTCTGAAAGTCCTCTCATTATATAAGCCGCCAAATGCTAGATAATTAAATTGACAAGAAAGTAGAAAAATCCTTCAAAGGCCAAAATCAATGAGCAAGGGAGAATGAAGAATATTAAGCTAGTGTGAAACCCTGACTTCCCTTGGGGCATTTGCCAACACTAAGACCTGCAACCTAGAAATGACAGAATATAAATTCTGGTATTTGTTTTAAAACACCCTAGCAAAGCAACAAAACAAAACAAAACAAAACAAAAATGCATGCGTGTTGTGGGGAGATAAATGAAACCTGAAAATGAATAATTAATTAAGCTGGAAGTTCATTATACTATTTTTGCTTAGTGTACATTTGAACATTTTCAATTATAAAATGCAAAACAGGGCTGGGTGCAGTGGCTCATGCCCGTAATCCCAACACTTCAGGAGGCGGAGACGGGTGGATCGCTTTGAGCTCGAGTTTGAGACCAGCCTGGCCAACATGGTGAAACCCCATCTCTACCGAAAATATAAAAATTAGCCGTGTGTGGTGGTGCTTGCCTGTAGTCCCAGCTACTCCAGAGGCTGAGGCAGAGAATCCCTTGAGCCCAGGAGGCAAAGGTTGCAGTGAGCCCAGACCGCTCCACTGCACTCCAGCCTGGGTGACCGAGTGAGACCCCGTCTCAAAAAAAAAGAAAAAAGTGAAACATTCTGGGAATGGAAGGAAGGGACGTGTAAAGTCTCTTTGAATAATGCTTGACTCCTCAACTACGCATGAAATCTTTAAACTTAACCCAAAGATTATCTAACTGCCATGAAAATGCCTCCACTGTGAGCATACCGGAAAACATTAGCTAAGATACGACCTGAGTATTATACTTTCCTTAACTACGTTAATTTAGTTATTATTGATGGTTGTATCTGTATGTATATTTCCATGAGGTGACGGCGGTGTGTGTGTGTGTGTGTGTGTGTGTGTGCGTGCGCGCGCGCGGTGTAAGGAAAAAGCAAGGACCAAGAATAGTCATACAGTAGCCCCCGCTTATCCATGGTTTCACTTTCCACAGCTTCAATTACCCACAGTCAACCATAGTTTAAAAATATTAAAAGAAAAATTATAGAAAAACTATTCATAAGTTTTAAACTGCGTGCCACTCTAAGCAGCATGATGAAATCTCCTGCCATTGCACCTGGTATGTGGATCCTCCCTTCGTCCAGCGTATCCACGCTGTACCCGCTACCTGCTCAGCAGTCACTTAGCAGCGTTCTAAGATCAACTGAGATCGAGATCATCCTGCCTAACACGGTGATACCCCGTCTCTACTAAAAAAATACAAAAAATTAGCCGGGCATGGTGGCGGGCGCCTGTAGTCCCAGCTACTCGGGAGGCTGAGGCAGGAGAATGGCGTGAACCCGGGAGGCGGAGCTTGCAGTGAGCCAAGATCGCGTCACTGCACTCCAGCTTTGGCAACAGAGCAAGACTCCGTCTCAAAAAAAAAAAAAAAAAAAAAGATGAACGGCTATAGTATGCAGTGCTTGTGTTCAAGTAGCCCCTATCTGACTTAATAAGGTCCCCAAAGTACAAGAGTAGATATGCCAAAGACAAATCATAAAGTGCTTCCTTTATGTGAAAAGGTGAAAGTCTTCAACTTAATACGGAAAGAAAAAAAATCGTATGCTGAGGTTGCCAAGATCTACACAGTAAGAATAAATCTTCTATCCATGAAATTGTGAGGAAAGAAAAAGAAATTAATGCTAGTTTCGTTATCACATCTCCAACTGCAAAAGTTACCACCACAGTACATGGTAAGTGCTTAATTAAAATAGAAAAGGCATTAAATTTGTGGGTGTAACACATCAACAGAAACGTGTTGTGATTGATGGCAACTGGGTCTGGTACTTATCCATGGTTTCATGCATTCACTGGCGGTCTTGGAACGCATCCACTGAGGATAAGGGGGAACTACTATACATTACTGCATAAGTTAGGAGACCTGCCTTAGCAGACATTAAGATTTATTTTAAAGCTATGGTCATTGAGATTGGGATAGGGAAACAAACCAAAGGAAACAGAACAGTGAGCCTAAAAATAAACCTACACATATAATGACATCTTGATACACATGAGAAATGGCATTGTGGATCAGTGAATGATATAGTTTGGATATTTGTCTTCACCCAGATCTCATGTTGAATTGTAATCCCCAGTGTTGGAGGTGGGGCCTAGTGGGAGGTGATTGGATCACGGGGGTGGATTTCTCAAGAAATCCCCTTGGTGCTGTCCTCAAGTAGTGAATGAATTCTCACATGAATTGATTGTTTAAAAATGTATGGTACCTCCCTTTGCTCGCTTGCTCGCTCGCTCACTCATGCTTTTACCATGTGATGCACCTGCTCCCACTTCACCTTCCGCTGTGAGTAAAAGCTCCCTGAGGCCTCCCCAGAAGCTGAGCAGATGCCAGTGTCATGCTTCCAGTACAGCCTGCAGAACCAGGAGCCAATTTAAAAATTACCCAGTCTTGGGTATTTCTTCATAGCAATGCAAGAATGACCTAATACAGTGGGGAAAGAACCAACCATTCAATGATGCTGGCACAACTGGTTATCCAGGTGAGAAAAAAAAAAAATCAATTCTAGGGAAATTAAATATGAAGTATAAAACTTTATAACTTTAGAAAGAGGTATAAAAGAAATCTTTGACTCCAGGATAAGGATAGTTTCTTAAATTAGACCCTAAAAAGCACAAAGCAATAGACTGGCAGGTCTGATTACCTTAACATTAGCAAAGTCTGTGCATAAAAAGACACTAAAAAGATAAATTAAAAGATATGCCAAGCCTAAGACTAGGGAAATATAATTGCAATGTATCAAAAAATATTAAAATGAATAATATATAGACAATCAGTTCATAGGAGAGAAAATATAAATGGCCATACACACTCTTATGCTTAGAAAAGATACTTAGTCTAGTAATCAAGAAGACACAAAAATTTTTAAAATAAGAGTACATTTCACATCTATCATACTGATGGAAGTTTAAAAGGCTGACATATGATGTGTTGGTGGGAATATGAAAAGCTGAGAACTCTCAAATACTCCTGGTGGGAATGGAAAATCGTTCAACCACTTTTGGGACTCATTTGACAAAATCAAGTTGTAGATGTGCAAACCCTACAACCCAGCAATTCTGCTACTAGATAACATTCAAAAAAGAACTCTCATCCATGTGTACAAGAAACTAAATCTTCCTGCATGTGGGCTGTAAAAGGTACAAACCAAAACAAAATAAGAAGAAAGTGAATCACAGCAGCATTGTCTGTATACAACAATTTAGAAATAATATAAGGGTCTCTAAACAGGAGAATGGATAAATTGTAATGTGTTCTTACAAAAGTATACTATACAGAGAAAAGGGGACAAACTAAAGCTACACATACCACTCCAGACAAATTTCACAAACCATACCGACCCAAAAAAGGCAAGTTGCAGAATGATACATACAGTATGTTATTATCTGTATAATGTTTAAAAACATGCAATTGCAGCAACATATATTGCTTATATACACGTACAGGTTAAACATCCAAAATCTGCAAATCTTGAAATCTGAATTGCTCCAAAATCCAAAACTTTTTGAGAGTCAACATGATGCTTAAAGGAAATGCTCATTGGAGCATCTCAGATTTTCAATTTTTGGATTAGCAGATAATTAACTGGCAAGTATAATGCAAATATACCAAGACCTGAAAAAAAATCCCAAATCTGAAACACCTCTAAATCCCAAGGATTATGAATAAGGGATATTCAATCTGTATAATAAAAATTTAAATAAGTGCATGGGAACAATAAACAAGTTTAGGATAGTGGTTATCTCTGCGGGAGAGAGAATTACATGGGGCGCTTCAACTGGAATAATAACACAGAGGTTGACGAAATTATTTTACGCCCTTTTGAATGTCTCCAACATTTCACAATAAAATTTTAAAATATTAATAATTGTAATGACTACAGTGTAACACACATAGCTATCCAACACAGCATTATAGACTTATCTTTACTGATAATGAAAGATGTTAGAATATTTTATCAAGTAAAAAATCAGATTATAAAAAGCATGCTTTTCCTTTTAAAAAGATTCATAAATGAATAATTATTATATATTATACATTTTTAAAGTTTAAAAAGATATCTAACCAAAATATGAGCAATAGCTATGTCTGCTATGGATGATTTTCTTTTTAATTCTGCTTATTTCTATTTTCCAGTTTGGAGATAATAAATAATCTTACTTGGGCAATAATACTAACTTCTTTAAAAACATGATAAAATTTATTACACAAAATCCTATTGTTAAATTTTAGAAACAAAATACAAACCACTGTTCCTGTGGGTGGGTTTCCATTGCTGTTTTACCCTAACTAATAAGATAAAAATTAAATTTAAAACATTTCCAACTTCAAATGTCAACAAAAATATAATTAAACATCCAGTAGAAAAGAAGGAAAAATATACATGTTAAGCCATTTTAAGAGTGGTCAAATTACAGGGAATGGATAGGATATAAAAATTGTAAAGGTATATCACACACACACACCCCTACAACAAAAACTTTTTTTTTGAGATGGAGTCTTGCTCTGTAGCTCAGGCTGGAGTGCCGTGGTGTGATCTCGGCTCACTGCAACCTTGGCCTCCAGGATCCAAGCGATTCTCCTGCCTCAGCCTCCTGAATAGCTGGGATTACAGGCACCTGCCACCACACCCGGCTAGTTTTTGTGTTTTTAGCAGAGACAGGATTTCACTATGTTGGCCAGGCTGGTCTCGAACTCCTGACCTCGGGTGATCTGCCCGCCTTGGCCTCCCAAAGTGCTGGGATTACAGGCATGAGCCACTGCGCCCGGCCAACAAGAACATTTTTAATGGCTTAGTGAATACATAAAAAGGGTTATTAATTTGGGTGAATGATGGGGGCCAGAGGGAACATTTGCATGAACACTACATGAAAGTCAATCAGGGCTTTCACCACTAAACAGTACTATTTAAATTACCTTTCGTTTCTCATCATCTGGATAAGTCCAATAAGATATACAGTTTCCAGAAAGAACACACCATCTTCGATGCCAGGCACCAAAACCACTAACATCTTCAAATATGGTCTGGAAAAGTCAATTGAAATGCTGGCTTTAGAAAATTGAGGAAAATGTCCTAACAATGAAATGCTGATTCTGTATGCTAACTGTAGTATGTTGACATATTTCATATCTCAAAATCTATCTGTATGATTTTTTTATCATGTCTTTTACCTTAGTAATGAAAATCACTGATTATTCATATCAGAAATTTTCTTCAACATCATCTACAAGCATTTAAGAACATTCAGATATCAACCCTAAATTAAATACCTCTATCTAATCTTAGATTTTTGAAAAGTGTAGTGTCCCTAACGAAATGCTCCTTAAACAACAGAAATGGCTTAAGTGTTGGAGAATTAATAATACAAAATTACCATACCTTATATATTTTAAAAAACTAATGATAATATATTAAGTTAAACCTATCTTAATATGCAAGACAGGCATTTAATCTTTGTTTAGGAGATCAAGTTTTCTAACAGGATTAGAAAAGAGGTAGCTTATGATCACAGGCCTTGGTCAATAACCATGATAAACATCACAACTCCAAGTCCGCTGCTGAACCGTGAGACCCGCTTGAAGTGGTGCCTCCCTGCAGTCAGGCGTTTGTCCTTAGGAATGTTACTTATATTCTAAAGGTAGGCCAGGCAGTAGTGTTGGCTAGAAACAGGATTCCAGAATAGGCAACTAATAACATCTGGTTTTGTTCCACGGAAGCACTTCCACTTAAACAGTGTAAGTAGAAGCTAAGAGTTTTTCTCTCACTACTTTTTAGCTATAGTCATAAAAGAGCCCTAACTGATATAAAAGCCCTCACTTTTAACTAAAAAAAAAAAAAAGGCCGGGTGCAGTGGCTCACGCCTGTAATCCCAGCACTTTGGGAGGCTGAGGCGGGTGGATCACGAGGTCAGGAGATCGAGACCATCCTGGCTAACACGGTGAAATCCCGTCTCTACTAAAAATACAAAAATTAGTCAGGCGTGGCAGTGAGTACCTGTAGTCTCAGCTACTTGGGAGGCTGAGGCAGGAAAATGGCCTGAACCCGGGAGGCGGAGCTTGCAGTGAGCCAAGATCGTGTCACTGCACTCCAGCCTGGGCGACACAGTAAGTCTTCATCTCAAAAAAAAAAAAAAAAAAAACCATAAAAAAATTAAAAAAAACATCATTCATCTAGGAACTTCTGTGTTAAAGAACAAAGCAAGGTAAAAACATAACAATGATGTAGATCAGGGAAACTTTTTCTATAAGGGCCAGAAAGTAAATATTTTAGACTTTGGGCCATACGGTCCCTGCCACAGCTACTCAGCTTGGCTACTGTGGCACAGAAGCAGCAACAGATGCTAAGGAAGGAGATCAGCCTATGTTCCAATCAAAGACTATAAAAACAGGCAGTGGGGCCTGCTGTGCTGCCCTCTGATACAGATGATCCAAAGGCATCTTTGCATTTGATTTTAGATTACCTTCATATCCCAACTTTACTTTTCTGATTGTTGAGAAGCTAAGAATAAACTAGTATTACTTGGTTGTTGCTGTGAGGGACCATTCTAAGTATATCTTTAAATTATCTCAACTACTCCTTACTCCAACCCTATGACAGTAGGATATACACACTCTTCTCAATTCACTGTTTTATGTAAATTTCCCAAAAGGTGGCTTGAATTAGGAGTCTAATTTCTGGCCATGATGTGTGGGAGCAAATGTTACCAAGCTAGATTGAAACTTCAGATTAATTAGCTTGCTCCAACCATATGCTCTCCTGCCTCACCTTTTTCCTCCTCCCCTAATGCTTCCATTTTTCTCCCAAAGCAGCCTTTTTCTAGGCAATACTGCTCACAGCTCCCCAAGGAAGAAAGAAAGGAATCTTGTTATTTCAATCTCAAGCACGAAAGTTAACAGAAATCACTCACCAGCTCCCTCCTGTGTTAACGTTCACCTTTTACATCATAAAGGTAATAAACAGACAAGGTAACTTTTGATAAACAAGATTAACACCAGCTATTATGACATCCTACTATAATCAGAGAAGAATAAGGACAGCCTTTTCATTCCTATAGCTGAAGAAACAGAGGGCCAAGGAAATTAACTGACATCACACAGACCGCAAAACTAGAACCTTCTGGCTGCCAAATCGGAGCACCTGCCTCTTGTTGCTCCTCAGCGAAGGCACAGCTAGCTTGGCATCCTGTTGAAACCACTTACCTGTCTCTGGTTGGAGTCGCCCTCTTCCAGGGCAGCCCTGGCACATCCTCACACAGGAAGCTGAGCTGAGGAGCTTTCATTTCCATTACTACCTCTAATTTTTTATAGGGGGTAGAGGCAATTAAAATGCAATGTTTAGGCAGAGGACAGAAGTTATGTCGGGGAATCCAGAGCTCTTTCTTACTAGATTTCTGTAAGTATGGATGTAAGAAGAATGGGCTATAGGATTCAAGACAGAGTAAACTTGAAGAGATCTAACAAGTTCGTTAAGAGCCCAGCTAAAAAATTAATTAGGTGAGACGTTATATGCAAATGGACCAGCTACCTTAACATAGCCTATCCATTGCTAAAGGCATCTACAATAAAATATAATAATGTTTACATGAAAAGAAAAGGTCGTTAGGCAAACACTGCCTTCAAGTCAGAAATTTACATGCTTTTCCAAGACTACCTAGTGCCACCTGCTGGATTTACATGTGATAAAACCTAATAAGGAAAGAAAAAATACTATTAATAAGTAGCAATTCCCAATCCTTGGGAAGTCGGCTTCAGTTACTTAGGCCACCGGGCTTTCCTTACTATCCAGCTCTTCTGAACCTTTGACAGCAGTTACAAACTGACTTGTAACATCCCTTGCATCATTCCAGTTCTTGCTTCATAGAGAATACCAAAGCAACTGGATTTTCTCCACTTCTTGTACCATACTCACAATCTTCTATGCGTTCTACACACACACTTTCTTCCTCGCATCATGAGAAAACTGTAATTCTGTATCAAATAAATCTGTGAACTGTGGCTTGGGCTTAATTCTCCCCATTCTCATGACCTTGCTCTATGAATTACCCCGTAAGCCCTAGTTAAGGTCCTCCATGGCCTCTATCTTCAATCTCTTTGGCCCTATCAGAAGCTACCCATCTACATTTAAAGCCACTTATGTCTCTCCCATCTTAACAAAATGTTGACAAAATCCTCCTTTCAACCTACATACCTCTGCAAGCACAACACTCTTCTCTCCTTACTCCTTTACTGCCAAAGTGTTTCCAAGAGTTTCCAAGCTCCTGTGCTCATTCCTCATCTCCCACTCACTCTGGACCCATTTGCAGTCTAGCATCTGCCCTCACCTGCGCCAGAATGATCACCCGATAGTAAGTCCTACAGTCCTTACAGAATCTGATCTAACTTAACCACTCCCTTCTTTCAATGTTCTCTTCTATTGGCAACCATGATGCTAGATTCTCCGTTTCTCTCCCTGCAGTCTCCTCTGAGGCTTCCCTCCTTCCATCCGTCCTTTCAATGCTGGCACTCCTCCAGTGAGTTGGCTCTGCTTCCCTCACTTGCCTTGGGCTTCCCCATGCTGCAGATATCCACATCTTTACCTTCTACTAAATGTCTGTCTTGAGCTCCAAACCCAGAACTTTCACACATGTTTCCAGGCATCTAAAATTCAAATCATGTAAAACTTAACTCATTAAAATTTCCCACATCGGTGGGAACTGACTAGTCTTCTTTGGGGTTGTCATTCTCCAATCTGCTTTCCACATTGGTCAGAATGATTTTCTCAATCCCAAGTTGAATAATTTCTTTCACTTAAAATCCTATAAGAGCAACTCACTGACTCCAGGATAAAGTCCAAATTCTTTAAAAGGCCCTTGAACTCTTGTCCCATTTCCCTAACCACACTTTCCTCCTCATTCCCCACCCGCCAATCACACGCATGCACTCAAACTCTAAGCTCTAGCTATCCTGAAATACCTTCCACTGTCTGCATGTGTCATCCTTCTTTTCTTTGGGTAGCAGTGACAAAGAAGGGCCCTTCAAGGCACTGTACATTCTCCCCCTATCTAGAACACTTCTCCCCTTTCTCCCTGATTAACTTACTCAGTTTAGAAATTACTTCTCTCAGCAGTTCCCTTTATCCCACCCCACCCACAGTCAAGACCTAATGTCCCACCAATTGACAGCAATGCACCGTTTTCTCCTATTAGAGTATTACATTGTGCGTGTCTGTTTATTTGTATTTCTTTCTTCTAAATGAAAAGCTCGTGAGTAGAGGAATTATTTTTTGTGGTCTTTTACATTCCAACGGCAGCACAGTGATTGGCATATAAAGGACATGCAACAAATCTTTACTGAACCAACTTGTCACTTAATCACAAAGGATTTCATTCCTATGGGAAACAAGTCCGTATTTCACAAAATGGAAAAAAGGAAGTTAAAGACTGTGATGTTACTTACTAGAAACCCTCTTTCTTCAACACTGGAATTCACTTGACATTTTATTTTTAAATAAATATGACCTTCCAAAGAAGATAAAAAGGGGACCTGCAAAGAAAACAGGTAAATTATTTGCAAAACAGGTTCAAAGTGTGACTTTTCTTAATAAATCATATATAAATCATGAACAGAGAATATTACAACTTGAAAACACAGTGTTTTCTAAAGTTGGAATATAAAAGGCATGGCCAAAAAGCCATTGGTTCCTTATCAACAAATACTTTTGAAGAATAAATTCATTCAAGGTAAAGCTTGACAAAACCAAAAGCCCTAAGTCTCAAGTTAATGTGAGAAGGAAAACAGAAGACAATACTTGGGTTTATCTCCATCAACAGGAGAATATACTCAGTAAAAAACTGGATAAACCAACCTGTAAATTCAAGCATACAATACCATCCAGCAATAAAGAACAATAAACTGCAGATATGGAAAAGCCAGTCCTTGAATTCATATGGAATTGCAAGAGACCCCAAACAACCAAATCAATCTTGAAAATTAAGAACAAAGGCGAAGGAATCATATTTCCCAATTTCAAAACGTAATTCAAAACTTTGGTAATCAAAGCAGTGTGGGCTGGCTGGACATGGTAGTTCATGTCTGTAATCTCAGCACTTTGGAAGGCCAAGGAGGGGGGATTACTTGAACGCAGGAGCTCAAGACCAGCCTGGGTAACATAGCAAGACCTCATCTCTATTAAACATGAAAAAATTAGCCAGGTGTGGTGGCACATGTCTGTAGTCCCAGCTACTTGGAAGGCTGAGGCAGGAGGATCGCTTGAATCCAAAAGTTCAAGGTTGCAGTGAGCTATGATCATGGCACTGTACGCTGGCCTGGGCAAAAGCCAAAACCTTGTCTCAAAGAAACAAAACCAAACAAACCAGTGTGGTTTTGGCATAAGAATAGACATATGGACAAAAGAAATGGAATTGAGACCAGACATAAACTGATGCATCTTATGGCCAACTGATTTTTGACAAGGATGTCAAGACCATTTAAAGCGGAAGAGCAGCCTTTCCAAAAAATGGTGCGGAGAAAATTAGATATCTACACGCACCAAGAGTCATGGTGGAGCTCCACCTCATACCATTTATAAAAATTAAACCCAAATGGATAATATCCTAAGTATGAGAGCTAAAATTATAAAACTCTTAGAAAGGCCAGGAGCAGTGGCTCACGCCTGTAATCCCAGCACTTTGGGAGGCTGAGGCGGGTGGACCACCTGAGGTTAGGAGTTCAAGACCGGCCTGACCTTGAAGGGATTTCACCTTCAACATAGTGAAATCCCGTCTCTACTAAAAATACAAAAACTAGCCAACGTGGTGGTGCATGCCTGTAATCCCAGCTGCTCGGGAGGCTGAGGCAGGAGAATCACTTGAACCCGGAGGCGGAGGTTGCAGTAAGCGAAGATCGTGCCATTGCACTCCAGCCTAGGCAACAAGAGTGAAACTCTGTCTCGAAAAACGTTTAAAAATAAAACTCTTAGAAAAAAACCATAGAGGTAAAGCTTTGTGATCATGGATTTAGCAGTAGATTTTCAGATACGATACCAAAGGCACAAACAACGTGAGGAAAAAATAGATAAATTAGACTTTACCAAAATTAAAAACTTTTCATTACAGAGGTTCCACAAAAAAATGAAAAAATAAAACTACCATATAACCCAGCAATCCTACTTCCAGGTATTTATCAAAAGGATTGAAACTGGGTTCTTGAAGTGCTATCTGCACTCTTACGTTCATTGCAGCATTATTCACAATAGCTAAGAGATGGAAATAATCTAAGTGCCCGTCAATAAATGAAGAGACCAAAAAAATGTAGTACATACATACAATATAATATTCTTTAGCATAAAAAAAGGAGATCCTGTCATACGCTACAACATAAACAAACTTTAAGGACATCATGCTAAATGAAATAAGCTAGTCAGAGAAAGAAAAACACTACACGACTCCACTTATAATGAAGTATCTACGTTTGATCTTATCCAAAAGGCTGAAAAGCAACATACGGGCTGGGTGCGGTGGCTTACGCCTATAATCCCAGCACTTTGGGAGGCCGAGGCGGGCAGATCACGAGGTCAGGAGATCGAGACCATCCTGGCTAACACAGTGAAACCCCGTCTCTACTAAAAATGCAAAAAATTAGCCAGGTGTGGCGGTGGGTACCTGTAGTCCCAGCTACTTGGTAGGCTGAGGCAGGAGAATGGCCTGAACCCGGGAGGCGGAGCTTGCAGTGAGCCAAGATCGCGCCACTGCACTCCAGCCTGGGTGACTGAGCAAGACTCTATCTCAAAAAAGAAAAGTAACATATGAAATCTGTAAAGTAGACGATCTCATAGAAGCAGAAACTGGAGTGGTAGCTGCCAGGGACTGGGGAGGAGAATATGAGGAGCTGCAGTTCCATGAGTATAGAATTTCAGTCATGCAAAATGAAAATTCTATAGATCTGCTATATAACATAATGCTTATAGTTTACAATACTTCACTGTATACTTAAAAATTTCTTCAAAAGATAAATACCATGTATTATTTACCACGATAAAAAAAATTATAAACCTTTGCACATCAAAGTACTTTATCAAGAAAGTGAAAAGACAATCTATGGAATGGTTTGAAATATTTGCAAATTATATATCTGATAATATCCAGAATATACAAAGAAAACTCTTACAACTCAGTAACAAAAAGACAACCCAACTAAAACAACTCAAACAAACCAAACTAAAAATTTGGCAAAGGACTTGAATGGACATTTCTTCAAAGATACATATTTTGTCTTCCAATAAGCACATGAAAAGACATTTAACATCAACAGTCATTAGAGAAATTCAAATCAAACCTACAATGAGGAACCACTTCACACCCACTAGGATGGTTATAATTTAAAAATAAAACAAACAGAAAATAGACAATGGCAAAGATATAGGAAAATGGGAACCCATATTACTGGTAGAAATATCAAATAGTGTAGATGCTTTGAAAAACAGTTTGGTGGTTCCTAAAAATAATTATCATATGATCCCACAATTCTGTTCCTATGTATATGTACAAAAAAAAATGAAAACAAATCATGCACACACATGTTCAAAGCAGTTCTATTCACAATAGCCAAAATGCGGAAACAGCCCAAATATCTATCAATGAATGAACAGATAAATGAAATGCTGTATATACATATAATAGAATATTATTCAGCCATAAAAAGAAATGAAGTTCTAATACATGCTACATCATGGATATACTTCTGAAACATTACTCTAAGGGAAATAAGCCAGACATAAAAAGTTACATATTGTATGATGATTCCATTTATATGAAATATACAGAATAGATATATCCATAGAAACCAAATGCAGATTGATGGTTGTCAGGGGTTCGGGGGGAGGGAAGATGGGCAAAGACTGCTTAATGAGTAAGACTTTTTACTTTTAGAGACATAAAAATATTTCAAATTAGACAGGTATTTTGCACATCACTGAATGTACTAAATGCCACTGAATTATTTACCTTAAAATTGTTACTTTGGTTACATTAATTTCATTTCAATGCATTATTTTTTGAAAACAATGAACTACTAACATGAACAGCAGCATGAATAAATCTTAAAAACATCATGTTGAGCAAAAGAAATTAGATTCAAAAGAGTACACATTCTTTGATTCCATTTAAATGAAGTTCAAGCCCAGGTATGGTGGCTCACATGTGTAATCCCTGCACTTTGGGAGGCTGAGGCAGGAGGATCGCTTGAGCTCAGGAATTCAAGACGAGCCTGGGCAACATAGTGAGACTCCCCATCTCTATTTTCTTTTTTAAAAGATAAAAAAAAATTAAAAACAATAAATGAAATTCAAGAACAAGCAAAACAAATCTATGGTGAAAACAGAGATGAGAAGAATGGTTGCCTGTAGAGGTTGGGATTGACTAGATGAGAGTGATGGAAATGTCCCTTATCCTGACTAGGTATTGGTTATATAGGTGTATTCATTTGTTAAAACTCACTGAATGCTACACTTAAGGTGTCTATAATTAACTGAACATAATCTTTTTACAACTACATTGAGTACAATAAATTGAACATATTTAAATATAGGGTTTGATGAATTTTGATATATGTATATTATAACCCATGAAAACTTGACCACAATCATAATAATGAACATTTTCATCACCCCTCAAAGCTCCCTCCCATAATCCTGCCTCTCTCTATTCCCATCTCCAGGAAACCAATGATATGCTTTCTGTTGCTATAGGTGATTTTTCATGCACGTCATTTTTACACATCAAAAACAAGTGTTTTTTTGTTTTGTTTTTGTTTTTGAGACAGAGTATTATTCTGTTACCCAGGAGGCAGTGGCAGGATCTTGGCTCACTGCAACCTCCGCCTCCCAGGTTCAAGCGACTCTCGCACCTCAGCCTCCCAGGTTCAAGTGATTCTCGTGCTTCAGCCTCTCCTGTAATCCTGGAGTTACAGGCACGCACCACTACACCTGGCTAATTTTTGTATTTTTAATAGAGATGGGGTTTCATCATGTTGACCAGGCAGTTCTTGAACTCCTGACCTCAAGTGATCCAGCCACCTCGGCCTCTCAAAGTGCTGGGATTATAGGCATGAGCCACTGTGCCTGGCCAAAAAGAAGTATTTTTAAAGAAAAGGAACCTAAACATGTAAGAAAATATTCTTAACAACTTAGCAGAGGAGCAACCTTGCCATAAGCAACAAATTTTGCAGGGAAAAAGAGAAACTAGTTGAGCCTTCAGCGGTTGAGCATGGGCTGAGGTAGACAGGCAGCTCAAGAAGCAGAGGCAGAGCTAGCTCTCCCTACCCGCCAATCCTCCCCAACAGGAATTTTGCTGAGAAGTGATGGTTGAAGATATGTCTAAAAAGCAGAGAGAAATCTTGTAGACATGCAGTACTTAGATCTCAAAGTTCTGCTCAAAGGTGGGGCCTGAAACCATTCTCAAAGCATTTAAAACAAAACTTGAACCAAATCTATTCATAGCCTAACTTCAGCTCAGTTTCTGATTACATAAGAGACCAGTCCCTAATCCATACTGTCTGAAAGACAAAAGAGCAAGGTATTACCTATTTCAGTCTCTACTGTTCTTTTATAATATAATATCTGGCCTACAATTAAAAAATTACAAGACATGTGAAAAAGTAGGAAAACATGGAACTTATCAAGGGAAAAAAATCCTGTCAATAGCAGATCCACAGATGATCCAAATGTTAGAATTAAAAAAACAAAAACGTTTATACAACATTAAAATATTTAGACGAAAAGATGGAGAAAAACTAGTGAGAAAATGGAGAACTTCAGCAGAGAAATTGAAACTGTAAAAAAAGATCCAAATGAAAATTTCAGAACTAAAAAAAAGTCTGAATTTAAAAATTCATTGGCTAGATCAAATCAGGAAAAAAACAGGTGAACTTGAAGAATTGATAAATAGAAACCATCAAAAATGAAGCACAAAGAAAAAAGAATTAAATGAAAACCAAAAAGAATGTCACAGACCTGTAGAAAAATAGTCAATAGTCTACATTAACTGGACTTTCAGAAAGGAGAGAGCAAGGCAGAAGAAATAATTTTAAGAGACAATGGCTGAGTATTTGCTAAGACTCATAAAACAACTAACTACAGATCATAAAGCTCAGTGAAACCAAACAGGATAAATACAAAGAAAACTACATGTACGCACATTAAAATCAAACCATTAAAAACGCAAAATAAAAAAGCAGAAAAGAACGATGGCTGGCTGACTTCTTATTAGAAACAATTAAAGCCATAAACAATAACATCTTTAAAGAAGTGAAAAGATAAAAACCTGTCAACTTAGCAGTCCCAGTGACAATATCCTTCAGAAATTAAGGCAATATAAAAACATTTCTGGACAACCAAAACCTAGAGATTTCATTTCCAGCAGACCAATATTACAAGAAATAATAAAGACAGTTCTTCTTGACAGGACAACAATCTCAGATGGAATTCTAAATCTACAAGAAGGAAGAACCCCAGAAATAGTAAATATAAGGGCCAATTTATAAAAATATATCTTAAAATTTCTTTTAAAAATTGATTCAAGAGGTTGGGCACAGTAGCTCACACCTGTAACCCCAGCACTTTGGTGGATGGCTTGAGCCCAGGACTTCACGGCCAGCCTGGAAAACATAGCAAGACCCCATCTCTTAAAAAGGAAAAAAACTGATTAAAGAAAAAGTAACAACAGTGCATTGTGTGGTTTATAACAAAGAAGTAAAATATATTGGGATGGGAAAATGAACTATATTGTTGTGAGGTTCATATTGTAAGGTACGTGAAGTGGTGTAACAGTATTTCAAAGCAGACTTTAATAAGGTAAGGATGCATACATTATTTCCTAGCAACGACTTAACAACAACAAAAAAAAACCAGGTAATTATAGCTAAAAAATCCAAAAGAGGAGATTAAAAAGGATTACGAAAATACTCAATTAATCCAGAAGAAGGCAGGAAAGGAAAAACAAAGCGGCAAAGAACAGATGAAACAAATAAAAACAAATAACAAAATGGTAGTGTAGGAGTTGGCAAACGTTTTCTGTAACTTACACAGACTGTATACATGGTGCCATTCAGTCAAGAGAAATGTAAACAAATATAAAGATGCACTTTTTGTGAAATACCTTTTGATCTCATATTGAAAATACAGTTTTTATGTGAGTGCAGGATTGCTATAAGAAAGGCATACCTATAGACTCTAATATAGGATTAAAGGAAGGTGAAGGATTTTCAACTGGAAAATTTAATGCCAGCAAAGGATGGTTTGATAATTTTAGAAAGAGGCTTTAGAAATGTCAAGGTACAACAGGAGAAGCAGCTTCTACCAAATGAGATGGGAGATGAGTTCCCAGAAACCATTAAGAAAATCAATGAAGACAAAGGATATCTGCCTGAACAAGTTTGTTTTTTGTTATTATTTTCCAAAACAAGGTCTCACTCTGTCACTCAGGCTGAAGTGCAGTGGCATGATCATAGCTCAATGCAATCTTGAACTTCTGAACTTCTGGGCTCAAGCAATTCCCCCATCTCGGCCTTCTGAATAGCTAGGGCTACAGGTGCTTACCACCACCCCCAGCTAATATTTTTTCATTCTTTGATGAAAAACAACTTTTTTCCTCATTTATGTTGTTCAGGCTGATATTGAACTTCTGGCTTTAAGCGATCCTCCCACTGTGGCCTCCCGAAGTGTTGGGATTGTTAAGTGTGAACCACAGTGCCCAACCTGAACAAGTTTTTAACTCAGATAAAAGTGCCCTATTCTGGGGGGAAAAAAGAAAAGAAAAGTCACAAGGGACCTTTATTAGCAAGGAAATAAAGTGAGAACCAAAATTTAAGGGAGAAGGGATAGGCTAACTCCTGTTTTGTGTAAATGTAAATGGATTTATGATCAGAACTGCCCTTATCTATAAAGCTGCTAACACCCAAGTCTTGAAGGGAAAAGATAAACACCAACTGCTAATCTTTTGGTTATACAAGGCCTGGATTGGTTCCATCAATGATTTGTCCCTGAAATCAAGAATAAAATGGTAACATACATACACATATGATTGATTGATTGACTGATTGATAGACAGATATCTAAAGTAATGTTGACTTCTGAGTCAAAATAGAAAGGAAGATTGAAGTGTCTGTCATTCCTATTACCCAGGGAAAAAGAATGCCATCCCAACTGGATTAATCTTAGTTAAGTCTAAATTTCAGTTTTTACTATAATTAGTTTCCAACGATTTGATCCTCTAACATAGCAAAGATAATTTAAAGGGGGAAATTCTAAGACAAAAAGTATAAATTTCAATAGACAAGTTTCATGAGACGAATCTCCAACTGCCCAAATTTGAAACCGATCCACAATGTAGAACCAAAACATCATATGCCTCACAATCCTATTTTGTAAAAATTCCCTTTTCGCTTTTCCTTACAGTGAGTTTTAAGTTCCTTAGGCTCTTTCCTCTCAATGTTATTTAACGGAATTCCATTGTTTAGCACAGAGCATGCTACTGATAACAAAAATCAGAACGATGAGAAGAAAATGTGCCCTCTTACTCTACAGCTGAAGAAAAGTAGACAATATTTTTGGTTAGAAGCTTGTCCTGATAAAGAAGTAAATTGAAAATATTCACAAAACCATCAAGTGTACTACCCCTCCCCCTAGTTGAGTGTGGAGGGGGACTTGCGTGAAAATGTATGATCCTATTCTGTTTTGTGTTTAACAAAGGAGTCTTTTAAGACATCCACACTTCAAAGATTATGTTAAGAGCTGTAAAACATAACCTACAACCAGGGAGACTGTGTAATGTGTTATATGCTGGGATATTTTTGAGGGTGAAAGGGGCACCATTAATAATTACACAAGGCCAACAGGCATAAACTGGATAATTTAGGACATACCAGAATGCCTAACCATCTTCTTCAATCCCAAAACTCTATAATCCTAATTGGTTGTTTTACTTCAAAATTGTTTGCTCTAATAATATTCAAATTGACATTTCTATTTCCTAAAAGGTATAAATACGAGGTTCCTTTAAGTCAGAAGAGGAACTGTGGGACATCCTTCTCCCTTTATCTATAATAGGATAATAAAACTATGACTGTTTTGGATTCCCTATTCAAAGAAAGGTTTTGAAAGTCTGACTCACTAAGATTTGTAATTTAAATTCCAGGATGCCAGGCTTTAAATCAGATCTGAATAGCCTCAAATAAGATGGAAATCCACTGACAGTGGTGTCCTAAATCCGTAGAGCAAACCAACTGGATTAACCTCAACAGAAATTCCATTCTGAAAGGGCCTCACAGATAACCCCTGTGATTGTTGTATTACTGGTCAAGGCACCAGTAAAATAAACCAAGACTGCCGTGTACTGACAGTATCTGATAAGACAGGAAAGACATTTATACTCTTTCAGTGACAATTAAATGGGATTATTACATGAGTATAGAAGGTCTTATATTTTTCCCATCAACTTCAAGACCATTTAAACTTAACTATTTTAAATATTCTCCTATATCAAATCCAGGCAATTGGAACAAATATTTGCTTCCCCTCCTCACTCAGAAAAGCACAAAATTTGTTTCAGATTTTACTTCTAAATGGTACTGTATCTGACTGAGAAGGAGTCTTAAGAGTAAAAGACACAACAAATTAAATTGAGTGGTTTGATTTTGCATTCGATCATGTGGTTGGCTATTTAAGTTATAAATTCAAAGGAGTTAAGTGAATGGGAATATAATTTAATTTTAATTGGTAAATGTGACATTTTGATTTAAAATGGCAGCCAAAAAAGTTTTTAAAAGAACAGTCTATATTTAAGATATGTCATTGAAATCTCTTTCATTTTACAGATTAATGAAAACTCTTACATATGTAGAAACTGGCTATGTGACAATACAGAGTAAAAAAATACAGTTCATAAAATCTCAATTCTTACGGTTATCTAATTTGCAAATCCTATTTTAAGAATTTAAAATAAAATAAAAAATACCATCCAGCATTTTGTTAACTAGCATCTCTTTAACCCAGACAATGTTTGTAACTGACCTTTACAAGAATATTAAAAATTTTTAGCTGGGTGCGACGGCTCACTCCTGTAATCCCAGCACTCTGCGAGACCAAGGCAGGCAGATCGCCTGAGGTTGGGAGTTTGAGACTAGCCTGGGTAACATGGTGAAACCCCGTCTCTACTAAAAATACAAAAATTATCTGGGCATGGTGGTGCACGCCTGTAATTCCAGCTATTTAGGAGGCTGAGGCATGAGAATTGCTTGAATCTGGGAAATGGAGGCTGTAGTGAGCCGAGATCACGCCACTGCACTCCAGCTTGGGTGACAGAGTGAGACTCTGTCACAAAACAAGAAAAAAAACTTTAAAAAGTTTTCCAAAACATATTATTATATTCAGTATAATTTTAGTGTTAAATGTATTATAATTTCAAAATTAACAAGCAAAGGGTCATCTATATAGCAAAATACCTATTAGCCAATTAAGACCATAAAAATTTTCTACTTTTGGCCAGGCACAGTGTTCACACCCATAATCCCAGCACTTTGGGAGGCCAAGGCGGGTTGATCATTTGAGGTCAGGAGGTTCAATACCAGCCTGACCAATATGGTGAAACCCTGCCTCTACTAAAAATACAAAAATTAGCCAGGTGTGGTGGCGGGCACCTGTAATCCCAGGAGGCGAAGGTTGCAGTGAGCCGAGATCATGCCAATGCACTCCAGCCTGGGTGACAGAGCACAACTGCCTCAAAAAAAAAAAAAAATTCTGCTTTTATTTAAAACATCACCAATAGCTCTTCAAGTATACAGGAGGTCAAAAATATTGAATAATTCTTAGTTTTAAATATAGTTAATAATTTGGTATTATAATTGTACCTAGAAAAATCAATATTGAAGTGAATACAGGATTTTAATGAACTATAAGAGAGAAGAAAGAATATGGAAAAAGACCAAAACACCAAACATGCATTGAAAAAATAGAAAACTTTCAAAGAAGGCTTTAAAGTATTATGAGAGTGGAGAACAAGACGCCCATCTATAAGAGTCTCATGATAGAATAATGTACATAATGTCCTTAATTATTCAAAGTAAACAAAAAGATAGTTAGTAAAACAAATATATGTAGATCAAAAATTAAGGATTGATTTTTAAGCTCATTAGTTTCAAGCAAAGAAAATAATGACAACCTTTTCCTGGAACAAATAGCCCAGTAGCTCTCGCTCTCTTACATCATAATTTATCTAAAACAGACAAAATAAAAGACAGAGAGAAAAAAACCCAGGATCACTCAACTGGTTAAAGTAGCTGAATTACTAAATAAAAAGTTACAAAAAATTTTAAAATTAACTTGTTAAAATACATTTATGCATTAATAGTAATAAAAACTTCAAATACAGTCTGCTTTTTGTCCATCAACTAAAAGAGAGCATTTCATAGAATTTTAGTTTCAGGCTAACTTAATATTCTGTACTGGAAAACAAGACCCTAGAGAAATGAGTTGACTTTGCTCAATGTTAAAGAGTAAATCACTAAGGGTAAATACTAGAAACCAGGGCTTCTAATTTTTATACTTCTTCAACTCTATATTCTCACTACAGAAATCTCATTTGATAATATAAATTATCACTGTATCATATAGAAGTCAACCTAAGAAATAAAATTTGCCTCTAGTTAGTTTCACTCCTTAAAATAGTCTTGATGAAAAAGGACTCAAAAGTGATGTTAACACAGATCTGATTTTTGAAGCTTCTAATATGAAAGGGAAGTATGAGAAGGAAATCTCTTAGATTCATAAGTACTTTTCTAAGAGGTTAATCTACTTTTCACTACCTTGTCAAAACTAAATTCATAAAATATTGCTCATTTCTAAATATAAGTTCAAATAGGCTGGCCGGGCAATGTGGCTCACACCTATAATCCCAGCACTTTGGGAGGCCAAGGCAGACAGATGACCAGAGCCCAGGAGTTCGAGACCAGCCTAGCCAACACGATGAAACCATATCCCTACAAAAAAATATAAAAAATTAGCCAGGCATGGTATCATGCGCCTGTAGTCCCAGCTACTTGGAAGGCTAAGGTGGGAGCCCACGAGGTTGAGGCTGCAGTGAGCAATGATCAGGCCACTGCACCCCAGCCTGGGTGACAGAGTGAGACTTTGTCTCAAAAAAAAAAACAAAAAAACCCAGAAATGGAAATAGGCAAGGTATTATGTTTTAAAATTATAAACTTAACATCTAAATGCAGGAAGTAATACTTCTTAGCCAGAAGTGATACTTAGAATAAACAAGCATTCACTGAAGTTCTAACTATTAAAAGGGAGACATACTTCCAATACCAAAAAAAAAAACATTTAGGTACACTCATACCTAGCAAAAATGTGCAATTCTAAGAACATACATTTTCAGTCGAAGATTTCAAATACCTAAAAGCATTGTGGCATTTCCATTGACCTAATTTTCCTAAGATTAAAAAAAACACCACACCCTCACAAATAAAGTTGGATTACCTTGTCCAGAACAAACTTAGTATTTCCTACTGAAGACAATGATAATGTGTAAGATCCGACAAGGGCGAAGTTGCTGGTTCGCACAGCATTGAGACCTCCTGGACTGGCCATGACTGTGAAGAACGAGGAAATTAAGTTTAGTTCAGAATGACTTTTGTTAAGTATAAATAACAATTCCTCACCCCACCCCGGTAGAAGAAAATTAAGCTGCCACAGAGAAAAAAAAAAAACTGCCTCATTTTCCTTCATCTTTAAATATGGGGGAAAAAATCAACTTATTTCCTAATGAAAGAAAACTATTAATTTAAGGGAGGTACAAGCACTCCTTAATAATTGGGATGGATATGTTTTTAAAGATATAGACCTAAAACTGTATGCATAAAAAGCAACTTCCCAATAAAAAACATGGAAAAGACTTCAGTGCTAGTTACAACGCAGGGTGACAAAATCAGCAGCAGAAACTATCTCTGCACAGGTCTCTTAGTAAATCTCTTGTGCCACAGAGAAGAAAGACCAATAGCCTAAAGGAAGCGAGTGAAACCAGCTTCATCCTAATTCCTTTTGGAAAAAGGTAGGCCTAAAGTCATTCTAAAGAAGGCCTTTCCTGGCTTGGCGGCATTCTAGTTCCCAGTGAACTAGAAAGATGCATTTCTGACATGATACAATGCCAGTTATGATCAGTAAAGCCAAAAGAAGTAAAATCTGCAGTATGGATAGCACAAAACAAATCTATACAACAGGAGTTGAGGTAAAGAGTAATGCTACCTGCTGCTAGAGCTGAATAACATGACGACTGGTGCCTCTATGATGGTACCTAACAAAGGTACAACCAAACTGCATGCTACTCTGGCCAGTAATCTTGTAACTAAGAAACCCACATAGAAAATATTATTCCAAAGGAGATCAAGGTAAACATTCATAAATCAAGATGGTCTATACATATGTAAATATGCAAGTGCTTAATTCCTTACCTTATTCTAAAGTTTCAAATAGTTCAAGATACACTCACCTGAAGAAGCAATGTTGCTTTTCTAAAAAAAACAGGTGTGAAGAAGAAACATAAGTTATTTCCCTTATTTGATACCAAGATTTAAATATGAATCACTCATCTCTTTTAACACAATAAGAACTACATTTCAGAAAACACTTTTCCTACATAAATTACAGGGATTTCCCCCATTAGTACATGTTAAAATTTTCCACAGTGCTCAAGGTTCAGAAATGATTAACCAATTTAAAATTGTTATGTGTAAGATGAAGATTTCTCAAGGAAGCTCAATTTCTCAAAAACTCTACTTACTGTGGTTATAGATGTGAGGAGTCGCTTTGGAGTAATAGCCTAAAAGAAAAGATAGCTTACTATATATATTTCTTATCAAACATCATGTCTCAGAATGTAAAACTATCCAACCTTGAGAAATTCCTACATAGAAAATAACTAATTCTTGGCCGGGTGCAGTGGCTCACGCCTGTAATCCCAACATTTTGGGAGGCTGAGGCGGGCGGATCATGAGGTCAAGAGATTGAGACCACCCTGGCTAACATGGTGAAACCCCTTCTCTGCTAAAAATGTGACAAATTAGCTGGGTGTGGTGGCACGCATCTGTAGTCCCAGCTACGCGGGAGGCTGAGGCAGGAGAATCGCTTGAACCCAGGAGGCAGAGGTTGCAGTGAGCCGAGATCGTGTCACTGCACTCCAGCCTGGGCAACAAAGCGAGACTCCATGTCAAAAAAAAAAAAAAAAGAATTAATTCTTAAATATGAATATATTAAACTTGAGTCCTTGAGTAATTAATTCTTAAATATGAATACATTACACTTGAGTCCCTGATTAAGGCTTTCTTATACTGTTAGTCCTTTTTTGTTAGAGCTAAAGAAAAACGTTTTAAAATGATGACTTAAGAAAAGAAGAAAAGAACACAGCCTGGGAAGGCTGGAAAGCAACCTTATGCCTGTAAAGTGACGGCATAATTCCTAAGTACTAGTTCAGAGAACACAGAGAGAAGAGAGCTCAGGGCAAAGTCTTGAGAAAAGTTTTAAGCAGTTATAAAAGTTGTCAAGTAAATGTAGAGAAAATAGGATTATCTAGCCCAAGTGTATCAGCAACTCATACTGAGAATCATGATCACTCACAGTTTATTTTCAGTATTCATACCTATTTAACATAGTAACTACAAATTGGAACGTGAAACTTATCCAAAAACTTCATAATCATTAAAAGTTGTACATAAATTAAAACTGGTATGATGACATCTATTACTTCTGATGAAAATATTTTTACTGGGTTTCTTTAATTCTCACCTTGGACTTGGATGTTTTTTTCTTCTTATCAAGGCCTGAGGGATCTTTCTTTTGCACCTACACACAAACCCAAAACATAATTAATTTATAATCTGATACTGTAAAGAAAACTATACTCTTCATTATTTTAGAAGGCTTTATCAGCTTACCAAGCTGTAAACTTCAATATTTATTTCAAAGTCATTGGATACATCTTGCCTGGAAAAATAAAGCATTAAATAAAACCTTGAGAGAAAACCTCAATCACACCATTAAAAATGATGCTGCAAATACTCTTACAAGACTCTGAGAGTAAAGGAATCTACTATGTCTATGTCTTTAAAGACAGTAAAAATTGTTAAGAAGTCTATTTTTTCCTATAATGCAAGTCCAAAATTTTTTCCTCAGTATTTTACAACTCACAATCTTCAATAGTAATTATTTTTCAAACTGCACTTTGACTCTTATTTAAAAATAAATGTTTCACTAAATATAAATGTATTTTCATTAAGACTGAATGTTAAGTACATTATGAGATTTAAGGCATATGTTAAAAATCTATGGTCCAGGTTTAATATATGTATCATTTCAAAATACGCAATACCTACAGTCACATGGAAAAAAGATGCTTCTCAACAAAAGGAAAGATAGACACATATGAGTTAAAGCAACAAATTTAAAGATGGGTTATCTGTCAATATAAAAAGAATGTGCATAATGCATTTCAAAGATTATAAATGCCACCTGAATGCTTTAGACTATATCAACTCTACAAAAAGAAAAATGCGTTCGAATCATCAAAAGCCTGATTTACTTACAGAGTAAATGTAGTCGTGAATGTCAGAGCATCACCGTTAAGAGAGTTTGAAGTACTTGCTAATGGTGTGGCTACCATATTTTCAGCTCCTGCTTTTAGTATAATTAAGTAATAGTAATTTGCTGCATCTGCAAGAAGTAATCACATTACATAATAAGCACAAGCAAAATCAGATTTAGCTAATCGGCATTCTGGAATACTAAAGAAATAAAGGAATACTGAACTGATTTATATACAATTTATTTTTAAAATTACTAAAATCAACTTTCCAGACACAGAAAGCTAAATAAGACTTAAGTAGGCAGTATAATCCTGAAATAAGCATCATCAAGGTCTCTCCCTACTATGTAAATTGAAATAATTTCACTCCACATTCCTCAATTTCTGCTGATTTTGAATTTTACCTAATGACCCTTAATTCTCAACTAATAGTATATATCTCAAAAGGGCAAATTATGGTTTGTTATTTCAAAACTGAGATTAAAATACTATATATCTATAAAAGTTACTCAGAGATAAATTATAATAAAAACATAAACTATTTCTTCACTATTTGTCATTAATAACCACGTACCTCAAGACACATACTAAATTACCAATAAATTTCTGGCCATACCCCATCAAAATCAGGTAACAGCAAGAATTAGAACCTAAGTTACCTTATTCCTACAAAAATGCTCAAACCTTTCTCTCTATTTACTTTCCCTATGCCTGAAATTTACTTCTCACCTGTGTCCAGCCCTCCTTCCCCTCAAAAAGTATGTTCCACACAAATAAAATTTTAAAAAGAACTATAAAAACCATATCCAACATTTAATAAAACTTTATATTCAAACTTTCAGTAAGAGCAATGCCCATTATTGTATAGATTGGTATCCCCATATATATCTGAAGTTTTCCCTTAGTTATTTTTATTAAATCTTGATAAAAGGACCTAAAGGCCAAAGATACAAACTTTGCATTGTTATGCATGATTTACTTGTTTCTATCCTGTACAATTCAATCTAGGTGAGGTTCATAATTTAACACACAATCTAGAAAAATCACCACCATACCTGGTTTCTGAATCGTACTGCAGACAAAATCTGCTTTTAGAGGCAAGCGGATTTCTGACAAAGTAACTGATCCTTTGGATGGCATAAATTCACTTTGGGATACAGGACTAGCCTTATTCTTCCTCTGAGGTCCTTCGTTCTTCAGTTTATTCAATTCGTCAATCAAAAGTGTTCTCTTCTCAGCTATGTGAAACACGCAATATTCCAAATATTAAAATTGTAACTGTTTCTAATGAGAGCAAATTCAAAAAAGTGTACTGATGTGGAAACTGTACATAACACATAAAGACGAAATTAGTAACACTATCTTTATAAAACAGACGATAGGTGGATGGGGAAAACCTTGATTGCTCATCTATTTACCAAGTCCTTATGATTTAATAAATCAACTTTCAGCTAGTTTTCATGTGTGGTATCATCTGTCCACCCCAACATGCCCCATCATCACCACCATATATGCATACAGCAAAATTCAGTTGTTTTAGCTATTTATTGATAACGGAAGGGAGGGAGAGACAGAGAGAGAATGTATGGGTACATGTGTATATATAGAGATTCATTCATTCATCCATTCATTCATTCAATCTGCACAACTGCATTTCTTCGAATGCATTTCAGTTGCTTTTACCTTTCATGCAAACTACAATTTGTTTTACATAGAGTTCTTAAACCTTATAAAAACAAGAACAAAAAATAGATCCACTGGAACAGATGACTAGGAAAAGCCCTTTCTCTAAACTTAAAGATTTCTAAATATCAAAATGAGTTTTCCCTGATTAGAAATTTGTTGGAATTCTTTCAGGTACATCACACGTACTTGCAATTAGAAGAAGTCTTTCTGCTTCAGCTTCTTCTAGGGATCCTTTTCCATGCTCTTCATCAACACAGCAGTTAAGAGCCTGGCTAGCTTGATAGATCACTGTCTGTTGCATATTTATTTCGTTATTGAGTTCCTAGGAAAACCAATGAGAGGAGAAAAAATACACATATTTTAAATCATCATTTTCACTTTAAACTTTAATTCTAACTAACTTGATTGGATAGTTTCTAGAATTTCCAGATGGTAAAGTCAAAATGTTAGTTTCACTGCTCAAGTTTCTAGACTATGCACCAAAAACATTTAGCATGTTATAATAATTAAGCTATAAATATTATTTCTTATGAAAAAACTTCCAATTCATATTTATTAAAGTTAAAATTGGGGTTATGTCCAACAAAACAGAAATTTATAAAGTATTTGATTCATTTTATTTACATCACAATTACACTGCTTTTTAAATATGCTTCCTTAGGGCCAGGCATGGTAGCTCACACCTGTAATCCCAGCACTTTGGGAGTCCAAAGCACAAGAATCACTTGAGCCCAGGAGTGTGAGATCAGTCTGGACAACACGGTGACACTCCATCTCTATTTTCTTTCATAATTAAAACTTTTTAAAAAGCCAGGCATGGTGGCTTATGCCTGTAATCCTAGCACTTTGGGAGGCTGAGGTGGGTGGATCACTTAAGGTCAAGAGTTCGAGTCTGGCCTGACCAACATAGTGAAACCCCATCTCTACTAAAAATACAAAAATTAGCCGGGTGTGGGGGTGCATGGCTGTAATCCCAGCTACTTGGGAGGCTGAGGCAGGAGAACTGCTTGAACCCAGGAGGCAGAGGTTGCAGTCAGCCAAGACTGCGCCATTACAATCCAACATGGGCAACAAAGAGCAAAGCGGTGTGTCAAAAAAAAAAAAAAAAAAAGAAAAGCTTCTTAGCATGAAAAAACCTTGAAGTGCATAACAAACTTCCCACTACATCATTACCCAATTAATAGTTATACTTTAAGGATATTTATGAAAAATCTGTTTAAAAATAAATATTTCAGCAATATCAAAGAAGTTTCCAACTTTTCAAAATGAGTACCTTTCCAAAAATAAACTGAATTCAAATGTGATTTACTGAGCTTCTATGCATCAGACACTATTCTGGCCACTCAGGGTTCAGAGATGAGTAAGGCTGGGCCCTTGTCCTCACAAAGCTCACAGCCTAGTGCAAGAAACATTCCAAATCCCCTTTCCACAGAAGTACATACCTGCATTTTCTGTTTGATATTAACTTCACAAGGAAAGGCATTATTTTTTTCATCCAGTTTTGAAGTAACATCTTCCTTCCGAACAATCACCTGCTTTATTGATGGACGTTCTGTTTCTTTGAATCTTTGAGATCTATATGCATCAATGCTTCAGGAGGTAAGTTACATTCTATTAGAAATCTAGCAACACACTGAGCACTATCCTTTATTGAATATATCAGCAGAATTTGACACTGATATTGAACATGTCAGCAGAACATTTCACAACAGAATGGAACTCTCATTTGGTGAAAGAGAGGCTAACAAAAGTTATTCCAAACTTTTATACAGATGAGTTATTAATAACATTATAATTACAAATTATAACACGACTTAATGTCAATCTAAACCATGACCCTTAGTGAGTGAATGCCTTCCAGAAATGTTCTTACCTGTAAAGAAGATCACGATCTTCAGAACCAAGGCTATCACCAGATTCAGCCCGAGGGACACGAGTTCTTTGGAATTTTCCTGGTTTTGGACTTTCATCACTTCTGCTGGTGTCTTTCAATTCCAGTCTAGGTGTGGACACTAAACTCTGTGGGAAAACACATCAGATATTAGTGGATTTTATGGATAAATAACATTGATCCTAAATGATAATTCATTTTATTGTGTGAAAAAAAATCAATGAATTCTCCATTAAGAAAAAAATCCAGTAAGTTGATTGATTAATCATAAAAACAAAGCAAACTAAGTTCCTAACACATAAAAGAATAAATAAAACTACAAAGACAGCTGAAACTCATACTTTAAAAAAAAAAAATTCTAGTTGAATCAATCCCCAGAGTTGCAGTTATTCAATTGAGAGTGAAAGCTAATAACAGTAGTTAGCTGTAAATAAATGTTAGTTATATGTGTTTGGAGCTAAATACCGATACACTAACACAACAATGTTCACACCAACTCCACGATATAGGTATTATGAATAACCTCGTTTAACAGAAGAGGAAACGGTGGCATAGAGAGGTTAAATAACCTGACCAATAAACAGTCAGTAAATGGCAGAGCCAAAAGCTGAGCCCAAATGTCTGGCCTTTTAAGCCATGTTACTGTTTGGATTTCACCTAAGGTCAAAAGGAAACCACTCAAGAGTTTTAAGGTTTCTTTTAAGAGAACTGACTAGAGGTTTGCAAAACCCCCTTGGCTACAGAGCCAAATGCCCATCTGTCAACAAGAGAAAGGGGAGATATGAAACTACTTAGTTTACTTATATCCTGGGCCTGTTTAGTTAGCCTTCTCTTACCTCTGGACTTATCACACCAACTGTTTGTGCCAACGGTGCAAGTAAAGACATTGAGGAGATATTCAGTGCATCTTCCTGTTCTTCGCTGCTTTCTGCTAATGCTTGATCCATCTCCTCCTGGCTCTTCTCCACATCTAGTTCACCTTCCTCTAGGACATCACTGAAGATGTCATTAATTACTTTTGAACTATTGATATCATCATCATTATCCGCACTCATCTCAATTTCACGTATCACGTCTGAAAAATATTTCAATAGGTGGATACTGTGACTCAGACATTTAAGAATTAAAGGCATAACAAAGAAAATTTAATATTCGTATTCTTACTAAATAGGAAAAATGCCTTAAAAAAGCACCTCCTAAAAAGAAAAATAAGCAAATACTACTAATAAATGAAACCAAGATAATCTTCAGTTTCAATAACACTTTCTAAGAAATGAATATTGGTAATCCCAGCACTTTGGGAGGCCAAGGCAGGCAGATCAACTGAAGTCAGGAGTTCGAGACAAGTCTGGCCAACATGGCGAAACCCCATCTCCACTAAAAATACAAAAAACAAATTAGCCAGGCGTGGTGACAGGTGTCTGTAATCCCAGCTACTCAGGAGGCTGAGACAGGAGAATCATTTGAACCCAGGAGGCAGAGGTTGCAGTGAGCGCAGATGGTGCCATTGCACTCTAACCTGAGTGACAAGAGTGAAACTCTGTCTCAGGAAAAAAAAGAAATGAATATTGGGTCTATCAAAACTGACTTAATACTTTGTGTTTAAGTAAGAGCATTAAGAACTCAAATGTAGAATAATAGCCAAAGACTTCAGACTTTCAAAAAATATTCTCTCAAATGACCTTTTCTATTGTTGAGAGCTACCCTTTCACACAGCTGTCAATAATAGGAAACTATTAACGTCACTTAGAGCAGGGTTCGATAATAATCTTCAGGGCTGCTAACACCCTATTATGATATATACTGGTTTTCATCCATGATTCCTCGTTCATAACGGCCGTATCCCTAGTTACTGTCTTTCATTATAATGCTGGGTGTATTAGGCCTCACAGGAAACAGAACTCTCCTGCCCTCCTTTCACCTGCCCCAAGGCAGGTCTCTAATCTTCTCCCATCTTTCTCACTGTGGTTCTTAAGAAGACCCCTCAGCCCCCGCACCCCCCACCAGAGAGGATCCAGCCTCATACCCTAGGGGAGGGAATGCTGACTTTATGAAGCTTCCAGTGAAACCAAAGAGAACTGGGTTCAGGGAGCTTCTGGATAACTGAACAAGTAGAGGTTCCTGGAGGGTGGTGCCCAGGGAAGGCAATGGAAGCTCCATGCCCCCTTCCCTATACCTCACCCATATCCTTTATAATAAAGCAGTAAACATAAGTATTTCCCAGAGTTCTGTGAGCCAATTAATCAAAGCTAAAGAGGGGGTCACAGAAACCTCAGCTTGAAGCTGGTCGGTTAGAAGTTTAAGAGGCCTGGGCCAGGTGAGGTGGCTCATGCCTGTAATCCCAGCACTTTGGGAGGACAAGGCGGGTGGATCACGAGGTCAGGAGTTCGAGACCAGCCTGGCCAATATGGTGAAACCCCGTCTCTACTAAAAACACAAAAATTAGCCGGGTTTGGGGGTGCGCGCCTGTGGTCCCAGGAGGCTGAGGCAGGAGAATCGCTTGAACCTGAGAGGCGGAGGTTGCAGTGAGCCGAGATCATGCCACTGTACTCTAGCCTGGGTAACGGAGTGAGACTCTGTCTTAAAAAAAAAAAAAAAAAGAAGTTTGAGAGGCCTGGACTTGCAACTAGTATCTGAAGGAGAGGAGGCAGTCTTGGGGACTGAGTCCCCAACCTGTGGGATCTGACACTACCTCCATGTAGCTAGTGTCAGAATTGAGTTGAATTGAACTGGTCACAAAAGTCTTCTGTGTTGATGATTGATGTGGTGCTACGAAAACAGAGGAAAACACGGTCCCAGAGAGGTTTTCCCTGAAACACCCCTCTACCAGTACACAGTGTGGGAGGGCAACACCTTTCCTATCCCTGTGAAAGTCAGTGAGGGTCTTAACCACACTTTCACAGATGCCTGTGAGCTAGCAGTAACTGTTAACAGTACCACATCTTGGTAGAAGCTACAGTATATTCTGATTTAATTAAAAAAACAGAGACACTCTCAATTTGAATATGTGCTTCTATCAATATATCATTTCCTATAGTATGTGCAAAGTTAATAATAAATAAAAAATAAAAACCAACCAATTTTCTGCTCAACCTTTGGGTCTGATGTTACTTTTAAGGATTTGTCCTCTTCTAAAAACAATGTTATTTTCAAAGGGCTAGATTTCGTCATTTTGCATTCAGTGAAACCTAAAAATGTTTAAGAAAGATCATATTAATATATATATAAGAACCTATAATTTTCTAGTTAAGGAATCTTGTGTCTTTTTTTCTGATTATAAAACTATGTATTTGTTTTAAAATATTCAAATCCAGAAATGTATAGAAACACCCCTCCCTGAATACCTGTCCTCTCTTAACCCATTTATGCCAGAGGTTGCAAATTATTTTTGTGAAAAATCAGACCTCGGTGACAACCATGAGCAGTAGGATATAAGTAACTCCCACAAGCTTAACATTCCAATAACAGAACACTAGGCATAAATGCGTTAACTTTTCCCCCATCGAGAGAGAAATGGGACAGCAATATTACCAGGTTATTGTTTGTTTTTCCAGTTTCCCCCTAAGTATGCATATTTACATACCATTTTGTTTCGTTCTGTGATCATACCATATATACTACTCTGCAATTTGTTTTTTACTTTAAAAACAAAGTGTCAGGCCAGGCACGGTGGCTCAAGCCTGTAATCCCAGCACTTTGGGAGGCCGAGGCGGGCAGATCACGAGGTCAGCAGACTGAGACCATCCTGGCTAACGGTGAAACCCCGTCTCTACTAAAAATACAAAAAGAAATTAGCCAGGCGTGGGGTGGGTACCTGTAGTCCCAGCTACTCAGGAGGCTGAGGCAGGAGAATGGAGTGAACTCGGGAGGCGGAGCTTGCAGTGAGCCAAGATCGCACCACTGCACTCAAGCCTGGGCAACAGAGCAAGACTCCATCTCAAAAAACAAAACAAAACAAAACAAAACAAACTAGGAATAGAAGGAACATACACAACATAACAAAGGCCATATATGAAAGCCCTCAGCTAACATTATACTCAACAGTGAAGGATTAAAAGCTTTTCCTCTAAGATGAGGAACAAGACAAAGATGCCTGTTTTAATGACTTCTATTCAACACAGCATTGAAAGTCCCAGCCAGAGCAATTATGCAAGAAAATAAAAGGCACCTGAATTAGAAAGGAAGAAGTAAAATTATCTCTATTCACAGATCACATGACCATATATGTAGAAAACCCTGGTCTGAGCGCAGTGGCTCACCCCCCTAATCCCAGTACTTTGGGAGGCCGAGGCAAGCGGATCATGAGGTCAGGAGTTTCAGACCAGCCTGGCCAACATGGTGAAACCCCGTCTGTACTAAAAATACAAAAATTAGCTTGGCGTGGTGGCAGGCACCTGTAATCCCAGCTACTCGGGAGGCTGAGGCAGGAGAATCGTTTGAACCCAGGAGGCGGGGGTTGCAGTGAGCTGAGATTGCACCATCGCACTCCAGCGTGGGTGACAGGGCAAGACTCCATCTCAAAGAAAAACAAAAAAAGAAAGAAAATCCTAAAGATTCCCCAAAAAACCATTGAACAAATCCAGCAAAGTTACAGAATACAAAATCAACACACAAAAATCATTTGAGTTTCTACATACTAACCATGAACAATCTAGAAACACTGACCTGTAGGTTCTGTACTGGAAATTTTGGCTGGTGTCTGGTTTTCTGTCACCTTTTCTGTTACTGGAAGTGACTGAGTTTTTGAAACACCTTGGTGTTTTTTGAGGGGAGTGCTCTGACAGTGAGTTTCCTGCAAAAAGCAAATGAAAAAGTAAATTTCATTTCTCAAAACTATAGATTTTATTTCTATGTTATTAAATGAAACAAGATTATTATTAAATATTACTCTGTATAAGTTTCCTTAGAACAAAAGAAACAGTGTGTGTGAATAGGCCCAGTCTTGTTTAGAACACAACAAGCCCTCAGTGCTAGTTCACATTCTTGGTAATTCTCAGTATGTAAAATCTCTTTTGGAGAGGAGGTGGCAAGAAAGAACAAAAATTCACATCAGGGCGCAGTTTTAGATAAGCCAGTAAAAGTGAAAGCCTCTCCATGAAGTCTGGGTATTTGGTAAAATAAAATAAAATAACAACAAAAAAACAAAGTGAAAGCCATACAAGGGAAAAACACCCACCCCTATATCACCCCTTATCTAAACCCACACCTATAACATCTGGCGACAGCTCCTACACATCAGGATTCCATTTAACTATCAGTTACCCAGAGGGCAAGAGCAAGAGAAAACAAGGACAAAAACAGATCAGAAGGTAACGAAAGAAGAGAAGAAATCTTTCCCTCATCTGAGTCTTTTTATTCATTAGCAAGGTTATTTAAGAGGAACATTCACTATTTTTTTTTGCATGTTTAAAGACTTTATATTGTTGTACAGATTATTTCATCAAAGAAATAAAAGAAGACTTTATGAATAAAGTCATAGTAGAAATCATCAAATAAGAGTAAAGATAAAGGCAGCTAACACTTACACAGAGCTCAATATGTGCCAGCCACCTTTCTAAGCACCTTATATCTATTGCCTCACTTAATCTTCCCAATAACCCTCTACATTAGGTACTAGTATCTCCATTTTACAGATGAGAGAGCTAAGAGACAAAAAAGTTAAGTATCTTGCACACAGTTAGTGACTGGCAGAGCCAGTATACAACAAACCCAGGTACTCTTGTTCCAGGTCTAGTTCCAGACTTATTAATAGTCTCTCAAGTTAGAAGCAGCTTTGGATGTGTAAAAGCAATGTAATTAGTGTGAAGATGAGTGGATTAAAAAAATACGCAAAAATGTTTAAAAAACACTAAAAGCATAGTAAATTATCAAATGATTCCACTACAAAATGTATGGTCTCATCTCAACTAAGTCTCAACACTACCCCCTATTCTTCCTATGTCTGAGTCAGCTCTCTCTTCTTTCCTCCACAGTATTTCCCTGTCGCCTTCCCTTTCCTAAGAATGAATGAAACAGGAGGTTTCAGCAGAAAATCCATCAGTGTTTGCTCTCATAGCTCTAAGACTACCAGCATACCTAAATGCTACTTTCCTCTTTCCTTTCATCACAGGAGATTGTCCTCATCAGTTCTGTTCCCTTCACTGTGCTGAGTTCATCCATTCTCACCTCATCCCATTAATTGTCACCCCTTATCCCATCACACAAATTGACTTAGGTCTTAGAAAGGACAAAACACATACAAACCATACTTTTCTTCATCTCCTCTAGTCACTACTTCCTTTCTCCCCTCCACTAGGACCAAACTTCTTCTAAGAAATGCCTGCACTCATTGGCCCTGCTCCTCATGCCCATTCCCTCCTCCACTCAGCACCACCTGCATGCCACCTTCACCTCTTCACTAACACTGCTCTTTGCCACGTTACAGCAAACTTCTCACTTCAAAACCTAGTGGATTTGGCTTGACCCACATTTGAAACACGACAATACCAACCACTCCTTCCTTCTCAAAAGTTTTCTTTCTTCCCTTGACTTTATTTCTCTTTTTTTTGAGACAGAGTCTCACACTATCGCCTGGGCTGGAGTGCAGTGGTGCAATCTCGGCTCACTGAAACCTCCGTCTCCTGTGTTCAAGGGATTCTCCCATCTCAGTCTCCTGAGTAGCTGGGAGTACAGGCACCCGCCACCATGCCTGGCTAATTTTTTTTTGTATTTTTAGTAGAGATGGGTTTTTACCATGTTGGCCGGGCTGGTCTCAAACTCCTGACTTAAAGTGATCCACCTGCCTCAGCCTCCCAAAGTGCTGGGATTACAGGCATGAGCCACCGCACCCAGCCCCTTGACTTTAAAAACACTGCCTTCAACTGCATTTTCCTCCTAGCTCTTATATGTGCAACTTTCTGGGAGGAATTTCACAGGTTTATTGGGAATTATTTAGTACAAAATACTTTAAGAACCCTGCTCTATACTTTCTAGACACAGGCGGAAAGCCATGAGAATATGATATGCTGGCAACCAGGTGAAGAAGGCACTCCCAATAGAAGAGTGATCGACAATGTCAAATGCTACTAATCAACTGAAAATTGATTAGTAGGTGAAGATCACTTACAAATGTGATAAGGATACTGACTCTGTGGAAGGAGTGATAGCAAAGCTTAAGCAGAGAGTTCTAGAGAGAAGGAGGAAACCTGAAAGCAACAAGTAGAAATAACTTGTAGAAGAGTCTGCATGAAAAGGAGGCAAAGAAAAGGAGGGGAACGGGGTCCCGAGAGTTGTTTTTGTTTTCAGATGGCAGATAATAGCTTGTTATATGCTGATGGGAAAGATCAGCAAGTATATTTCTTCCTTCCTTCAAATACAAGTTTGTTGAGCTCCTAACTCTGAGTCAAGCACTAAGAACACAGGTAGAGAAGACTCCCATAGGCAGTGGTGGAATGCAAACTTACAACATTCATGGGAAGATAAATATTCTAGTTGAGGTATACACAGGATGACATGGGTAAAAAAAGTGGGACCCTTTGAGAAAAGGGCCAAGGAAGAATTCCCAGAGGGGATTAATGTTTGACCTATTCTTAATGAAGTGTGAGCTCACCAGGGAGATATTCCTGACAGATAACAGAAGTCAAAGGCAGAGAGATGTGAAAACATGGCATATTTGGCCGGGTGCGATGGCTCACACCTGTAATCCCAGCACTTTGGGAGGCCGAGGCGGGCGGATCATGAGGTCAGGAGATCGAGACCATCCTGGATAACACGGTGAAACCCCATCTCTACTAAAAATACAAAAAATTAGCCGGGCATGGTGGCAGGAGCCTGTAGTCCCAGCTACTTGGGAGGCTGAGGCAGGAGAATGGCGTGAACCTGGGAAGTGGAGCTTGCAGTGAGCCGAGATCGCGCCACTGCACTCCAGCCTGGGCGACAGAGCGAGACTCCATCTCAAAAAAAACAAAAAACAAAAACATAGGTATATTTGAGAAACTGCAAATAGCCTGCATGGCAGGACTGACACATACCTGTGGAGGAGCAGTGGGGAGGCGTCAGGTGAGGAATCATTCTATATGTCAAGCCAAGCAGTTTGTGAATTTTTCTGATGACAACTATGGGGAGCACTCCAAGATTTTAAGCAAGTGAATACGTGAATATGCGACTTTTAAAAATATTTCTCGGCTGGGTGCAGTGGCTCATGCCTGTAACCCCAGCACTTTGGGAGGCTGGGGCGGGTGGATCACCTGAGGTTAGGAGTTCAAGACCAGCCTGACCAACATGGAGAAACTCCGTCTCTACTAAAAATACAAAATTAGTCAGGCACTGTGGCACGTACCTGTAATCCCAGCTACTCAGGAGGCTGAGGCAGAAGAATCACTTGAACCTGGGAGACGGAGGTTGCGGTGAGCCAAGATCACGCCCCGTACTCCAGTCTGGGCAACAGGAGTGAAACTCCATTTCAAAAAAAAAAATTATATATATATATATATTTCTCTGGCAGCAACTGGTAAGGTGGATTGGAGAGTAGCGAGACTAGAAGCAGGGTGTTCAGTATAAAGCTACGGCAGTAACTTTGGTAATAGCAGAGAAAAATATAGAAGACGAGGCAGGTTGGTGACAGATTTAGAAAACTAATCGCTGCACGTGTGTGTTTATGCATATGTGTGCTGGGGCAAGAAGATGGGAAGACACCGTAAACAAGAGGAAGAATCCAAGGAAGAACTTCCAGATTGTTTTAGATGATGAGGTATAGAGTAAACCAACAAGAGAAGACAGAGACTACAAGGGGAAGATACTACAGCAAAGCACAGCAGGCTCTGCTAGCCAACCACACCTAGAGCTCAGGAGAGAGATCAGCACAGTGGAGCTGAACATCATCAGCATTTCAGTGCTTATCGGAATCTAGGTATGTGGACAGGGAAGAGATATTCCAGAGCAACTGAGAAAAAAAGGTTGAGATCAGAACTCTGGGAAATGTGATTTGTTAAGCAAGTGAACTGATAAATCAGTCAAGTAGATCTCTCTCAAAGAATACTGGTTAAATTTACTGTTGTTTTACTTTCTATTAGTCCCCACTGTAAATACAATTCTATTAGCTTAAAAACATATCCTAACACAGTACTTTGAAGACACGTAAATGAAACAGAACACAGCTTACATCGTAGAGATTTTGTTAAAGGCTGACTAACGAACCTTGACCAGAATAAAGAGCAATCTGGGAGGTGTGTGGTGACTGAAAGGATCCCAGATAGTCTAAAGACATGGTGTGTAGGGAAAAGTATACAGTCATCAATGAGAAAAGTAGATGCTCAGAAATATTTCAGAACCAGCATCTAAGTGGAAAGTTAAGTAGACTCTGAAATCAAATGAATGATGAAAATAATTTTCATAAAATTTGATTTTAAGGTCATCAATGAATATGGTGAAGAGTTCCACTGAAATAGAAAATATCACAAGAAAAGCAGAATTGCTTGCACACTTAAGGGATTTATAGGCAAAAAGTGACAGAGTTAATTGGAACAGAAAAGTCTGTAAAGAATTATTTGCCAATACAGAACTACAAATTAGATCCCAACACTATTTGGGGACCACGTCCGCTTTTATATTTCTTGTTTACATTACCTGTTTGGTTTCTAGTTGTTTGCTTTTTGAGTTTCCGCCTTTCTCTGCACTCCATATATTGCCCTTGTCAAATCGGCCACGAAGACATGCTAGTTCTTTTTGACGTTCCTAAACCCATCAAAAGCTGTATTTTACACAAGAGCCAGTAGCATGTTTAACATCCAAACACTACTAAAATTTTCCTTGTTTTCAGTTTTAAACTGTTTAAAAGGTTTAAACAGTTTGCAGTTTAAAAAGTTCACAATACACATGGAATTCATGACAATATTTCTAATTTGAAATGAGTGATACTGTCTACGGCCATACCACCCTGAATGTGCCCGCTCTTGTCTGAAATTAGTGAAACAAAATCAAGATGCTACTTATCTCAGTCAAAAAGACTGGCATCAGAACCCATTTTGATTTCTAGGTTATATGCAGGTATCATGTGATGAATAATGTTAAATACAGTACATCATACCTGCTTGAGCTGTTGTGCTAAATGGGTAGTAGATGAAGATGTGTCTTGCTTGAATAATCTTTCTTGGATGGCCTTTGTATTTGGAGTAATAATGGGGGTTCTATGGGGTGTGCTACGAGCTGGACTTTCTTTGCTGTGTTCTTGACAACGCTCTCCAAAGCGTTCCAGGAAAGGCTTAATTCCTGCTCCTCCTACAGAAAACACACACATTTTTGGAGGCTATTCAAAATAAAAAATTATTATGATTTCTATGGAAAAAGTTCTAAACTACATTACAGCTTCAAAATGCTTTGATTTTATCAGGAATATTCATTCACAAAGTAAACTATAAAAATACTTCAAAATTTTAAAAAGTTTACTTTACTATTCTATTTAAGTACATGCCCTAAAACCTACTCATAGAATTCAGTTATTTAAAAAATAATAATAATTTTAAAAAGGTAGAATGAGGACAGAGCAGTAGGGCTTAGAAAACTCCCAAACTGAACAACCAGAATTTAAATAATTAGAAATTAACTGTATATATATTAATAAATCTACCTTCATCACCAAGTGTGCTGGCCATGGTAACTTCCAATAACTTACATTTCTATAGTCAATTTATTTTATCTTGCTTTTAGGAAGCCTAACATGAAAATAAGGGAATTTTTCCTTTTTCTCCTTCAGAAGGAAAACTAGAGATTATTCATTTTATCAAAAGGACACCTTGATTTTACAGTATCTTAAAATAGTATTTGGTTGGGCACGGTGGCTCACACCTGTAATCCTAGTACTCTGGGAGACCGAGGCAGGTGGATCTCTTGAGCTCAGGAGTTCGAGACCAGCCCGAGCAACATGGAGGAACCCCATCTCTATAAAAAAATACAAAAATTAGCCAGGTGTAGTGGCATGCCTATAATCCCAGCTACTTGGTGGGCTGAGGCAGGAGGATTGCTTGAATCTGGGAGGTTGAGGCTGCAGTGAGCTGAGATCATGCCACTCACTGCACTCCATCCTGGGTGACAAAGTGAGACCCTGTCTCAAAAACAAAAACAGCAAAACAAAACAAAACAAAAAACTCCACAGCACTCATTTGAAACAGTATGAAGTAAATTTAAAGTAGGGCAAATGGGGCATATATCACTCCCATCAAGAGGATTCTAAGGTTGTATTACATAAAAATAGGCTTATCTATATCAGAGATTAGCATATATTTTCCTGTAAAGGGCCAGGCACTAAATATTTTGAGCTTTGTGGGCCATATGCCTCTGTCACAACTATTCTGCTCTGCATTACAGAATGAAAGCAACCACAGACAATATGTAAGTAAATGGGTGTGACTGTGCTCCAATAAAACTTTATTTGCAAAAACAAGCAAAGAGTAGAATTTGAGCCATGGCCATAAATTGAGGACTTCACCTGTCACTTATTACTACTTCAGGCCATATTCCAAACTAGAGTCCATTAAGAATGCAGTGAAGTATCTAAAATAAATATCTCTGAAACCCTGGAAATGTGATTCTAGGTATATCCAGTAGTCAAGAACAATTAAAACACATGCTTCTTATCTAAGCGTTGAGTCTTTAGAAAATTAGGACTAACTAGTCCTATTCCATCTGGGGATCTTGCTATTGTTTCCAATTCTCATTCCAGCTCAACTGGAAATTGCTGATTTCTACCTACCCCATAACCGCTTCCCCACTCTCATTTCTGTTTACTGCCCCTTTTTGATGAACTATAGTTTCTGCAGAGGTTGTATTTTCAGAAAGTTAAACCTTAGAATTAAAAGTCTTTCCAATGAAAATGAACACAGTTCAGAATAAACTCGATTACCATATATTTTAGTCCTGTGTTTCTCAATTAACAGCATGTGGAAGTGTGCCAGAAGATATAAATCACCACAAGATAAATATGGCATTTCCTGGAGTATCAGTTTACTATGGCAAGAAATTTTGAACTTTTATATGTAAATGCTCACACACAATATATACACAGATAGATATAATTGGGGGATGAAGAGAGGTTGATTAATGAGTACAAATATACAGTTTGGCAGAACAAAAAAGACCCAGTGTTTGATAGATCAGTAGGGTGACTATAGTTTACAATAATCTATTGTATACTTCAAAATAGCTACAAGAGAAGAATTCAAATGTTCCTAGCATAAAGACAAGTATTTAAGGTGATGGATATCCTCGTTACACTGATTTGATATTTACAAACTATATGAATATATTAAATCATCAAATATACTTCCAAAATATATATATTATTTACCAATAAACAGCAATTTTTTCAAATATTTCTATCATTTATCAATTTAATAAATAAATAAAATTAGAGGTGGAGTCATTCATATGCACATTCACTTCTCTCTGCTATTAGAGGTGCCTTCATACTCAAGATTGAGAAGCACTGCTCTGCACACTTGGCTACAAGAATGTTTCTCCATTATGCCCCTAAACTGTGATTTCCAGTTAAATATGCTTTGTCTGAATCAAAAAATATAGAAAATAAAATCTAGCAAGATCATCCTGGAAAAAGCATGTTTAAACTGTTAAAATGTAACATATTAAGTCCTTTGACCAGTAAATAGGCTAGTCTACATTAATAAATATTCATTGAATCAACTAAAGCTGAGGTCTCATTTGGAACATTCAGGCATTGGCCCTGGCAAACCATTGCTGTACCATTGACAACTGGATATTTAAAATGTTGAGAATAGATATCCTGAATATAGTCAGCAATAATTTTAAATTTTTTATAAATACATAACCTGGTGTTGTAGATTTGTCTTTAGATTGAGATTGCAGACAAATTTCTCTATTTAGTTCTCCTTTGGACAGAACTGTCTGGGGTAAAGTTGACTTCACAATTGGTTTCGATACCTCCGTTTTCAGAGGACTAATAGGAGTTTTTGGAAGTTCAGGATTTTGTCCCTCACAACTTTTAGCATCAGTGATAGATGTAGTAGATTTCACTGGAGAAGAAGTAGGTTTCTGAAACATGAAAACGCCTAGGGTAAACAACATTCACAATATCTAAAAGTAATCCTATAACAAAACAATTCAAGTCCTATTTACTTGATAGCCTTTATGTAAGATTTATGAAAATGAAATGATTTTGCTCTCTAATAGATCAAACAAATATGCAAGATTTGGGAAAAATACCCAACTTAAAAAATGCTATTATTTAAATTATAATATGTGGGTTAGTCTGCATAATGTATTCATGGGTAATTAAGTATTAGCAGTACGATCACTATTTTAAAAAAAAGTTTTACTCATATTATTGCACTAGTACCTTTATCAAATTTTTAACCATATTAGACCAAATTACATTTTAATTAAGTCAATAAAAATTTAACAAAATAGTATCATGTACTTGATGGTTAATAAATTAAGTACTTATACATAGCCAGGTACTGTGCTAAGTGTTTTATGACTCTTATTAACCCTCCAAATAATCTTTTTTTTCCTATTTTACATACAGAAAAATAAAGCCTTGCAATATTAAGCACCTTGTCCAAAGTCACACTTCTAATTATGTGGTAGAGCTAGGATTCAATGCAGGTCTAATTCTAAAGCCTAGCTGTACACTAAAAGACAATGGTCAGAAACACAAAATTATTTTTCCTTTTTATTTAAGATTTTTTTTTTGAAAACTGTTGAGGTAATACATGCACAAAGTAAAAGTTTCAAACATTTCAAACATTTCAAAAGGATATACGGTGAAAGTATCATACCCTGTTTGGCAATTTGCCTTCCTGGAGGCAACTATAGCTACTAATTTGTTATACATCTTTTCAGGAATATTTGATAAATTTATATAAATTTCTCATTATATATATTTAAAGCATTATAACAGAGGACTTACTTTTCAGTGCTCTCCTTAATGACTAAGAAGAGGTTCTATTATTCCATTATAGACTGGATTTGCATCAAATTAGTATAACTTCAACTGTCAACTGCTAATTGATCTTGGGATAGGGTATCCAACTTAACGATTTTCAGTTTCTAAGAAACTGCTACCTTACAAATACATATAAACTCACTATGCATCTATTATAAAACATATATCCACCCATCCACCTGCACATACACACAGATGTATTATACCACTCATAACAAAAAAAGAAAAGGCTTCCAAAGACCAAAATGATATTGACTTACCACAGAGCTGGAAATTGAGGTATTAACCAAAGATGCATCATCAGCACTTGAGGATGGGGCTTTATTCAAAGAGCCATCGCCATCCCTTTGGGAACAGCATGTAGCTTCCTGCTTAACACTGCTGCTATTGATCCTAGCAGATGCTCCACTTGCAGAGGAAAATTTGGATAAACAAGTGGTACCAGGCTGTTCTTGTACACTGTTTTGTTTTGCAAATGAGTGATTTACATCATCTTCCCAGGAGCAAATAGTTGCAGCAAGGTTGGCCAGACGGCCCCTTCTCCCAACTGGAGCTGCTGAGGCATTTGAAAGTGGTGGTTTGGGAGGGGAAGCAGCCTTTTCCTCTGATGGCATTGGTGAGAAGAGTGAGCTTTCAGGAATATCATCTGAAAATGTTTTCAGAAAAGAGTTAAAAACCACGTTTAAGAGTAATATTTATGTAAAAACCAGGATCACTCTATGCAGAATTTTTAAATGAGATTAATAGGTTTAAGAACCAGTGAAAAGTTCTAGCATGCATGAAACTATCAAGATATTTAAATTTGACATTATCTTTTTAAATCAAATGATATTAAATCCAACATTTAAAAAAAACCTATTATACCTATTTTTTCCATTTTTCGATGGATCATGAAGAAGAAAGGCTATATTTTTAGAATGAATTCATGGTGTTATATATAACATTGCGCAATTTAAAATTATGTATCTCACAGAAACTTTTTGTTTTAAAAATGGATTAGACTATTGCTGTACGGCAGCAATAATGCTGTAACCATTAGCCACTTGTGACTAATGAACACTTGAAATGTGGCTAGAGCAGCTGATAAACGACATTTCATTTCATTTTAATTAACTTAAACATCCACATATGGCTAGTGTCTTCTGTATTGGGTAGCACAGGGTTAGATCAAATCAAAAACAACCAAATGTTTTCCTGGATAGTTACTTCATTTGGAGAGAAATCCCAAATAGTGATATTTAACTGACGAAGAATCTAGGCCTTCCCTAGGGCATGTATATAGGGAATCCAAGGTTCACAACAGTTCCTACTCCACAAATTCAATCAAGGAAAGAGGAATTCCTCCTGTCCAAAGCTTCTACTTCTGCTGAATTTTCAGTTCTGCACCTCCAAAACCTTCTCAGGGATCTTGCTCGAAATAAGCCCCCTCCTTCTCTACAAACTCTTCTCTGCACATAAACACAGTTATGAGTTGTTTAACAATGGGGATACATTCTGAGAAATGCATCATGAGGTGATTTTGTTATGTGTACATCACAGAGAGCACTTCCACAAACATGGTGTAGTCTACTATATAGTTAGGATATGTGGTAAAACCTATTGCTCCTAGGCTAAAAACCTGTACAGCATGTTACTCTACTGAATACTGCAGGCAACTGTACCACAATGGGAAGCAAACATCTAAATATAGAAAAAGCACATTAAAAGTACATTATAATCTTATGAGACTACCATTGTATATGCAGTCTACCACTGACAAAAACATCAATATGTGGTATATGACCATACAGTAGCCCAACCCTTATCTTCAGTTTCACGTTCCCAGTTTCCTTACCAGCAGTCAACTGTTGTCTAAAAATATTAAATGGAAAATTCCAGAAATAAATAATTCATAAGTTTTAAACTGCACACTGTTCTGAGTAGCATGATGAAATCTTGCACCATCTGACCAGGATATGAATCCTTTGTCCAGCATATCCACACTGTAGACGCCACCCGCCCCATAATCACTTTGTAGCCATCTTGGTTATCAGATCGACTACTGGAGGATGCAGTGCTTGTGTTCAAGTAGCCTTTATCTGCCCTAATGATGTCCCCAAAGCACAAGAGCAGTAGCAGTGATGCTGGCAATTCGGATACACTTAAGAGAAGCCGTAAAGTGCTTTCTCGAAGTCAAAAGGTGAAAGTTCTCGACTTAATAAGGAAAGAAAATATGCTGAGGTTGCTAAGATCTATGGTAAAAATGAATCTTCTATCCATGAAATTGTGAGGAAGATAAAAGAAATTCATGGAGTTTTGCTGTCGTACCTCAGACTACGAAAGTTATGGCCACAGTGTGTGTAAGTGCTTAGTTAACATGGAAAAGGCATTACATTTCCAGGTGGAAGATGCACAGAAAGATGGTATGAATGATGGCAATCGGGTTCCGTACTGTCTGAGGTTTCAGACGTCCACTGGTGGTCGTGGAACATATACCCAGCAGATAAGTGGGGAGACTACTGGATTCTCAAGTTTCTCTCACCTTAGAAATAAACATACCGGCAAGGCGCGAAGGGCCCAAGCCTGTAATCCCAGCACTTTGGGAGGCCGAGGCAGGCAGATCATTTGAGGTCAGGAGTTCGAGACCAGCCTAATTGACATGGTGAAACTCCGTCTCTACTAAAACATAAAATTAGCCACACGCGGTGACGGGTGCCTATAATCTCAGCTATTCAGGAGGCTGAGGCAGAGGAATTGCTTGAACCCAGGAGGTGGAGGTTGCAGTGAGCCAAGATTGTGCCATTGCACTCTAGCCTCGGTGACAGAGCAAGACTCCCTCTCATAAACAAACAAATATACATCCTGGCAAGGAGTGGCGGGCTCACGCCTGTAATCCCACCACTTTGGGAGGCCAAGGAGGGTGGATTGCTTGAACTCAGGACTTCGAGACCAGCCTTGGCAACATGGCAAAATCCCGTCTCTATAAAAAATGCAAAACTTAGCTGGGCTTGGTGTTGCGCCTTTAGTCCCAGCTACTTGGGACACTGAGGTGGTAGGATCGCTAGAGCCTGGGAGGTGGAGGAGGTTGCAGCGAGCTGAGAGCGTTACCACTGCACTCCAGCCTGAGCAATGAGGCGAGGCCGTCTCAAAAAAAAATAAACATCCCCTCATTGATATACATCCTCTTTAACTACTGGCCCTCTTTCCCTACACAATATTCACTCACCACTTAACTCACTCAACTGAACTTCTGCCTGTACCACTGCCCTGAAGTTGGTTTTGTCATTGTCACTAGATGCCAGTTCACACTTTGCAGGCTTTGTATTTCTTGACATCTCTAAAATATATCACTCGCTTTCTATTTGTGACATCATTCTCTACTGTCCTTCCTGGCTTATCCTTCACAGTCTTCCAACTACCAAATACCTCCATTTGGCTCGCCCAGATATCCCAAATAACATATCTGAAGGTGAAATTGCCCTGAACATATTCCTCCTCATCTTAGGAAAAGACATCGCTAACTATCCAGTCACTGGGGCCAGGAATCTGACCTCTTCCTCCCTTCTCCCTCATCCTCCACCATCCAGTCATTAGGTCCTAGAGTCTGTTTCCTATATCTCTCAAATCCAGCTTCTTCTCTTCATTTCCACAGTCCTTCACTCTTTGCAACTAGATTATATTTTACTTTATTTTATTTTTTGAGAAAGAGTTTTGCTCTTGTTGCCCAGGCTGGAATGTAATAGCACGATCTCGGCTCACTGCAACCTCCGCCTCCCGGGTTCAAGAGATTCTCCTGCCTCAGCCTCCCGAGTAGCTGGGATTACAGGCATGCACCACAGAGTATAGTCACAAGAGCTAGAGGTCTTATTAAGCCTATTCCTAAAACATGACAATAAAACTGTCATCTGCTGATAGGACAGTGCTTATTCTAGGGAAAATAACAGAGGTATATAAAGGATATTGCAGGGGGTCAGGGAGGCTTTTCTGGAGGAAGAGACTCCTTAAGCTGGACTCTAAAGGACAACTGGCTTCAGAGAATGGAGATAATCTAGTCAGAAAAACAAAAATGTATGGAAAGCAGAGGTAAGTAACACGAGCAGAGTGTGTGTATAAGTAGATCCTATTCTGGTGTTTAAAGCAAGCAGTAGAAAAGCAAGAGTTACATTTTTTTTTTCCATTCTGAATGTGTCAAAATAAGGAGATACGTTTGAAAAAGCAGCAGGTCCAGACTGGAATTTAATCAGTTGATGGGGAGGTCCTGGGAGAGTTTAAAGCAGAAGCAGGCAAGTGTTTTAGAAAAATCATGCTGGTGTGAGAATTGAGGAGGGACTGGACAGGGCAGAGGTTTGAAGCAGGAAGAACAGTTAGAAGGCTAATATTATAATCTAGGTGCAGGCAGGATGTGGTGGCTCACATCCCAGCACTTTGGGAGGCTGAGGCAGGCGGATCACCTGAGGTCAGGAGTTCGAGACCAGCCTGGCCAACATAGTGAAACCTCGTCTCTACTAAAAATACAAAAAATTAGCTGGGTGTGGTGGCATGCACCTGTAATCCCCGCTACTCGGGAGGCTGAGGCAGGAGAATCACTTGAACCTGGGAGGCAGAAGTTGCAGTGGGCCAAGATTGTGCAACAGGGCAAGTCTGTTGCAAGTCTTGCCTGGGCAACAGGGCAAGACTCCATCTCAAAAAAAAAAAACAAAAAAAACAGCTTTATCGAAGAGGCAATGTAATAGCTCTCTTGATTCCCTGTGCAGAGCAGGGCAGAGAGTAGCAGTTTAGGGCAGTTTTACAGTCATATTTATACCTACTCTTAATTGCATGCACATTAAGCAGCAGCTTATGAAGAAATATCTAGGGAAGGGATAGTAACTTCTGGGTCATTGCCATGGAAAGGGGTGGTAACGCCTGGGTGTTGCCATGGCGATGATAAATTGACATAGCACACTGGTGGGCATGTCACTGGAAAGCTGCTTACCCCTAGGCCCTGTTTTAGCTAGTCCTCAATTTTTTTTTTTCATTTCTTATTTCTTTGTTGTTGTCATTTCTCAATCTTGTTCAGTGTCCAAGTCCCACATCTGGAGTCAAGTCCTATCTCTTACCTCACCACTACTAAAATAAATAGGTATTGATTGATACCATAGACTATGCTATGTGCCAAAAAACATCAGGTGGCCGGGCGAGGTGGCTCACGTCTATAATCCCAGCACTTCGGGAGGCCGAGGCAGGTGGATCACCTGAGGTCAGGAGTTCAAGACCAGCCTGGACAACATGGCGAAAGCCTGTCTCTACTAAAAATACAAAAATGGCCAGGGGCGGTGGCTCACGTCTGTAATCCCAGCATTTTGGGAGGCCAAGGCGGGCAGATCACGAGGTCAGGAGATTGAGACCATCCTGGCTAACACAGTAAAACCCCATCTCTACTATTAAAAATACAAAAAAAATTAGCCAGGCATTGTGGTGGGCACCTGTAGTCCCAGCTACTTGGGAGGCTGAGGCAGGAGAATGGTGTGAACCTGGGAGGCGGAGCTTGCAGTGAGACAAGATGGCACCACTGCACTCCAGTGTGGGCGACAGAGCAAGACTCCGTCTCAAAAAAAAAAAAAAAAATTAGCTGGGTGTGATGGTGTGCGCCTGTAATCCCAGCCACTCAGGAGGCTGAGGCAGGAGAATTGCTTGAACCTGCAAGGTGGAGGTTGCAGTGACCCGAGATCATGCCACTGCACTCCAGCCTGGGCAACACAGTGAGACTCTGTCTCAAAAACAAAAACAAAAACAAAAAAATCATCAGGCAGGTCATAGGAATTAAGAGCTCTAAAGTCAAACCATTGGGATTTGAATTTGAGCTGGCTAACCAGGACAGGTTTATTAGCCTCTATGAACCCAGTTTCCCTCCTCTATAAAATGAAGATAAAAGTAGTTTATATCTCAAGATTATAAGAATTAAAAGCTATTAGAATAAAAAAATTTACATTAAAATAAAAAATATTTGCAATGCCTAGCATTTTACATACTGTTTGCTCTTGCAATTATTATCATCACTGTCAGAAAACATAATCTTAAACTCTCTGCTAATTCTTATCAAAATTTCAGTTAAAAGAAAAGAATTGATATGTATGGAAGACTGCCTGAAATACATGTAGTCCATCTGGTTTAATCCAGTCTAAAATAGCTGTCATCTATCCAGCCCCATTCTTCAGATCACTTGATCTCAATTCTGGCTATGCATCATAATTACCTAAAGAGCTTTAAAAAAAATAAGACAAAAGCACACCTTGGGGTTCCACCACATTTCTGAAATTCTAATCCTATGGTCTATGTGATTCTGATACAATCAGCCAGGCTGAGAACCACCTAAGGAATGCTTCCTTGGGTGAGGCCCAGTAGCCACTGAGCTGTCTGCAAGCACCGTGGGGTCTACCTGCACTGTGCTAGCTTACTTTAGAAATGCTTCTACTGCCAGGTGCGGTGGCTCATTACTGAAATCCTAACACTTCGGAGGCCAAGGCAGGCACTTCCTTGAGGTCAGGAGTTCGAGACCAGTTTTGCCAACATGGTGCAACTCCATCTCTACTAAAAAATACAAAAAAAATTAGCTGGGCATGGTGGCACACACCTGTCATCCCAGCTACTCGGGAGGCTGAGGCACGAGAATCACTTGAACCTGAGAGGCGGAAGTTGCAGTGAGCCAAGACTGTGCTGCTACACTCTAGACTGGGTGACAGAGTAAGACTCTGTCTCAAAAAAAAAGAAAAGAAAAGAAAAAAGAAATGCTTCTACTGAGCTTGGAGCCAGGACATCTGCCTACCTTGAGAAACCTTATAGGTTTCTTAGCTCCCACAAAGTCATATTTAAGGACACATGAAAGAAAGTTCTCTCAGGTCTTACTGCCAAATCTCAAGTCTTAGTGCCAAAGATGGTTCTGCTTTTAGCTTGTTAGTCACGTAACTGATAAGTGTTTCACGTCTTCACATGGGCCACTAGCAAAAGGAAGACTTTACAGTCTGCATTTAATAAAATGACTTTACTTTTCACTTCTTTGTTTTTCCTTCCCGTATTTTCTCTTCACCTTGACTTCTTTACTTTTCTTGTTTTGTAATACAGATATTTTTATAAGTCATCTCAAGGCTTTGTTTTTTTTTGTAACAAGGCAAGCGATAAGTGAAATTGATCATAGCATAAATAACTCTGTTGCATAATTGTTGCTTTACTTCTCAGGTTCCCCTTCTGATGATAGGCTCATGAAAGGCAAGGATCAAGTCATTTCATTCGTTTCCAGCACTGTGCATAATAAAATACTTTGTAGGTGCTCTATTTATATTTTTTGACATTTTATTTCTCCCCTGCCGAACAGCATTGCATACCTTAGTCCCTCAAGTTTATTTAATTATTGAATCCATGAAATAGGATTTCTTTAACATGGAGCTGAGGGTTAGCAATGCTAATGACACGTATAGTTTGTTCTCAACTATTTTTCGTTGCAGATATTAAGGTAATGCATAAGATCAGGTTTCTACGAACTAGTCCAAGAACCTCATTGTGATCTACTTCAATTTAAACAAAACCAACGTATACTACTGGTAGACAAACCATTTGCAAGCAAAGGATACTCAACATATAGATAAAACAAAAGCATTTACTTTTCATGAGTTAACTGATAAAATGTTTAACATACCAAACTGCATCTTATTGGAACAGATGTATGGGCCATACCATCTATACAATTCATACCTGTCATATCATCATTATCCCAACGGCGCCGTTGCTCTGCAAGTTTTTGCATACGTGTTTTAACTGAGGAGGCTGCAGTTGCTTCCAATCTTGAGTTCAGCCCTCTCCTCATGCCCAGCAGTGATGCCGGGACAGCCACAGAATCATTGACGGTATCTGCTGCTTGTGGCTGCACCTGAGGAGACACAGGACTTGGAGAACAAGATTTTGCAGACGATGACTCAACTGGTTGTTTATTTTCCAAGTTAGAAACTTCTACTTCAGTGTTGTCAGAACAGTGTTTTTTTGATGGTGATGGTTTCGTACAAGATTTCTCTACATTAAAAAAGAGGAAAAAAGACATTCAAAATTTGCAATTTTTCACAGCATGAAAAACTTGAGGGTAGATACTTAACAAATTAATAAAACATCACCCCTCCCTATTCTTTTAAATGATTTTAGTTACAACCAGAAATATGTAAAACCCCATTCTCTTTCAGCAACTTAGAAATCTGATATGAAAGATCTTTTCAAGCAAACATAATTTATGGTATAAAAACCTTAATGAAAAGATATTTAGAGCTAAGCTATGGGGATGCAAAGGCATAAGACGGATGCAATGGACTGTGGGGATTTGGGGGTAAGAGCGGGACAGGAGCAAGGGATAAAAGATTACAAATATGGTGCAGTGTATACCGCTCAGGTGATGGGTGCACCAAAATCTCACAAATCACCACTAAAGAACTTACTCATGTAAACAAATACCACCTGTACCCCAATAATTTATGGAAAAATAAAAATAAAGACATTTAAATAACATTTTCAAAATATATTGCGTAACACTTTATATAGTGTTAAGACAACAGTAAATAGAAAGTGCATACACACAGAATAAGAAAGCATTCTAACAGATTTTAAAGATTATACAGCCTAATCACCTCACCTTCAAATATGAAATATCAAGCCTAGAGAAATTCAGTTACCCACCTAAAGTCACACAGCTGAGCTAAGTGTAGAAACCAGGTTTTCTGTTTTTGAAACTTTCTTTCATGGAAAATAACTAATAAGCATGGTTAGAAGGGCAATTGGCTTGAGGTTTAGGATTATGACAGGCGACAGAAAAAGTGACTGAATTATCTGGTCAATACCAAACAAATTCACCAGTACGGATATTTAACATTTCATATTTCAAGCTTCTATGAACACCTACAAAATAAATGAAAAAGCCCTAAAATTAAAAAAAAAAAAAAAATTATCATAACCATAAGGCATATTATTTCTAACTACAACTGAGTTTCAATATATCTTCTGGAAAATTAATATTTTAAAAGAATGTACATTTCATATTAGGTCAGTTTCATCAATTGCCTAACCAAATGTTCTGGCAGTGACCAAAGTAGTATCAGGGATAAATCATGATTGCCCTTGTTGACATCAACCTAAGTAAATATACATTATGAAACTTTCTTATCTATTTTTTCCTTACTCCACTTTTTTGTCTCTTTTTTCTTTTTTTGAGATAGGGCCTCACTCTGTCACCCAGGGTGGAGTGAAGTGGTGCAATCTCAGCTCACTGCAGCCTCGACCTCCTGGGCTCAAGTGATCCTCCCACCTCAGCCTCCCGCGTAGCTGGGACTATAGATGTGCCACCATGCCCAGCTAATTTTTGTATTTTTTGTAGACAGGGTTTTGCCATGTTGCCCAGGCTGGTCTCCAACTCCTGAGCTCAAGCACTCTGCCCACCTCAATCTCTCAAAGTGTTGGGATTACAGGCGTGAGCCACCACACTTGGCTCTTTTTTCTTTTCTTTTCCTTTTTTTATTTTGGAAACTTTCTAATGTTTTGTAACTCATTTATGGATCTATTTACTATGAACACACCTAATAATTTTTGAAAGTGTTCCTGCTTTAACATGCAATACCATCTGGAAATACAGAATTATTCTAGTTTACAATTATCTAAAACAGTAAATGTAAACTTCTACCTAAACATCAAAATGTAGTTTTGAACTTCTATCTAAGCATCCAAACACTAGTTTTCAAATACATAGCACTCAATAGTACAAACCCATCTCACAGGGAAAACAGAAGATCCTGGACTAGGGACAGGCCCCTATTTTCCTGGCTGAATGCCATATAATATGTAATGTATTTCCTTCGCTCTCCCTTCAAAATGGATAAATGTATGAACACTAATTTTTGTTCTATGACTAGCTTCCAAAATAACTGAGCTAGCCCCATGTACTCTTCTCTTTAAAAAAAAAAAAAAAAAAAAAAAATTGGTTTTCCCTCTGTAATTTTTTCTATATTTTATTTTACAGTGGTATTACAGTATTTTACAGATGTACTAAGGAAGATTATTATCTCCAGACTATTCCACACTCCAGGAAAAGACTAAGGAGGCTGGCTGATGCTGGCTGGGAATCCTAGGATTGAGGGAAGAGTAAGACTACAGGTGAGTTTGTGTTTGTGTTTGTGTTGTGTGTGCTTGTGTTTAATTCCACCACTTCCGGAGATTTAACAACCTACACTTTAGAGTCGGTTCAGCAAATAGAGGGTGAAAAAGGTTCATTAAATGTCAAGCACTGGCAGTGTGCCTTCCATTGCCTTGCTAGTACCAGAGACACCATCCACACTCTGTGGCCAGCTGTTCTGCCACCTCTGGGATAAAAAACTACACACTACTGTAAGCATAAATGTTACCCTACTCCTTTATTTTTCTTCACTTGAAGTTTTAAGGATAACTTCAGATTGGAGAAAATAAAGTTCAATCAATTAATTTGAAATATTTGTTAGAAGAAACTCTGTTCCAACCCGATGGGTTCTAGGCCTAATATAATAACTCTGAAATAGAATAGAAGGCTGTTATTTCTCCCAGGGGCTGTTACATTTGTCTCCCAAAGAGCTTGGTTCTTCTATATGCTAACGAAATGTCCGGGGCTTGCCTCCTTCAAAAGAAAAAAAAAAAGCAAATGTTATTTTTCCCCACAAAGTCTATTACCTTCACCACCAGAGAGGGGCTGCTGGTTACTTGCTTCTGAAAGTGGCTGTCTGGCTCGCTTAGCATGAGTCATAGACCTTGGAGCTGCTGTGGGTCTCTCAGCCATTTTTCTCTGAAGATTCTCTCGCCTGGCACGGGTTCGCTCCAGCAGTTTCTATACAAATAAATATATCAGTGTTAAAACGCAAGTTTAATCAAAAGTTCATAAAATTGCAGTATCTTCTAAAATCACCAATTGCCACATAGGATGACAGTTAAACACATTTCAAAAGTGAATCCTAAGCAATTACATCAAGATTCACTAAATGAGCACCCCAATATCATAATTATTATAGGAACATTACAGGGGAAATAAAATGTGTAAAGTTACTTATATAAGATTTTTAAAGGCCACAAATTCTTTGTGCTTTCATCAAAAGACAGAATCTATTTCTTTACCCTTGAATCTGGGCTGGCCTTGTGATCTGCTTTGACCAATAAAATATGGAACAAGTGATATTGTGAGACTTCTAGGCATCAAGAGATTTTACAGTTTGGGGTCTCTCTCTCTGCCACTAAGTGAACATGCCCAGGTTAAGTCTATTAGAGACACATGGCCCAGCTGATGGTCAGTATCAACTGCCAAACATGTGAATAAGGCCATCCTAGACCATCCAGCTCCAGATAATCTGCCAGATCACTGAAGATTCCTGCATGACCACTGGAGAGACAAGCAGAAGAACAGCCCAGCTGAGCACAATACAAATTGCTGACCCACTGAATCCTGAGAAAATAGAGTATTGTTTTAAGCCACTATGGTAGGCAAAATAATGGTCCCTCAAAGATTTTTTGTCCTAATACCCTAAACCTCTGAATATGTTGCCTCACAGGGCAAAAGAGACTTTACTGATGTGATTAAGAATCTTTAGATGGAGATAATTCTAGATTATCTGGTCAGGCCCAACATAATCACAAAGGTCCTTACAATGGAAAACAGAGAGGCAGGAAGATGAGAGTCAGGGAAAATATGACAATGGAAGCAGAGGTCAGAGTAATGTGATTTGTGGCTTTGAAGATGGAGGAACGGGACAAGCCAAGATATGCAGATGGCCTTTAGAAACCCAAAGTTAGGAAAGAGATTCTCCCCTACAGCCTCCAGAAGAAACACAATCCCACTGACATATTGATTTTAACAAAGTAAAATCCATTTCAGATTTCAGAGTGAGACTCTGTCTCTAAAGAACTGTAAGATAATGAATATGTTATTTTAAGCCACTAAATTTGTGATAAGTTGTTACAGCATCAAAACTAACATAGCCCCTAAAATCTGGGATGGTGGTAAGCAGCAAGAGATAAATAACATATTAGTCCTTTGAAAACATAAAACACTTCCTAAGAGGAAAGAAAAACAAAATAGTCTTATGTTTTATTTAATTAAATATTAACATATAATAAAATGGTTTTAAATTGAAATCTTAGCCATTGCATAAAGTCATGAACACTCCTTTCTACTCCAAATCAACTGATGTTCCTATTTTAAGTCAATTTAAGTAAATCTCAAACACAAGACCCTGTGAAACAATTCATTTTCTTTCAAATGCACACAACTAAAGGAGGTATGCAGATTATTATTACCGCCTTGCATACTCAGATACAGTAGTTAGTACAGGCTGAAAAATTAAATTCCATTTGACTCTTTTTAATTCCTTAAAATAGAGTAACAATTTTTTAAAAATCTGAGTATGTAAAAGAAACATGAGCTAAATATGAAAGAAGGCACACTCTCTACTCTTCTTAAGAATGATTTCTAATTTAAAGTTCATTGAAAAAAATGACACTAAATTGAAATGCTCTAATCACTGAAAAAATAATTTATGAACCAAATGGCTTCCAAAACACAAGACCTTCACCCACTAAATAAAAGTCCTTCAAAAAATTCAAGAATAAGCATATTGTTTCACAAATCCATATATGACTGATAATTTCTCCCATGATACAATACGAGAACTAAAAATAAAATACTAATCCTCTCAATCAACTGAACAAACCCCCTCTTGATGAAGGGGACCCCAGAGAAACCTTAAAAACTGAGTGCTCAGCCATGATGGGACAGGAGGCTGCATGCACCTTGTTATACCCCTCCTTTTGCTGTTTAGACGCAATAACTGATGAGCATTAATGTTAGGTAGAGATCATAAGACTGACAGAAGGCTCTTTGTAGCAATAAGATATCAAATTATAAACAGGATCAAGCCTGGGCAACAAAGCAAGACCCTGTCTCTGCAAAACATACAAAAGTTAGCCAGGCCTGGTGGGGCACACCTATGGTCCCAGCTACCTGGTGGGTGGGGTGGCTGAGACAAAAGGATTACTTGAACCCAGGAGTTCAAGGTTGCGGTGAGCTGTGATCGCTACCGCACTCTAGCCTGGGTAACAGAGTGAGACTCTGTCTCTAAACAAATAAATAGGACCTAAGGCCATGCCAGGCAAGGGTTAAGTCACAAACTCCCTACACTTAAAAAATAAACTGTCTTCTAAATGCCAAAGCTTTTCTTTTACTCTAGTAGCTGAACAAGCACTGACCTCAAGATAAGCAATAAATATTAAAATAATTGCAGCTCATCCGCCATCAGACAATGACTAACCCTCGTGCTCCACAAGCTACAACTACAGCTTTAATTGGACAAGAGATTGATTTCGATAACTCTCTCTCAGTAAGAAGACCACCAACCATGAATTGGTTCTGAGGCTGCTCACTTGAATGCCTTCATGTCTCCACCTCACCTTTTTACATATAGGGCCCAACTGTAATGTATTTACATATTAAGTCTTCATTCCAAAATGAACATGGGATGCATGTAACCACATGTTTGCTCAGTACCCACCCATTGGGACCCCTTTTGTAAATACTCATAGCTCTGCCTATAACCTGTTGAATATGTATACTTGGCTAACCCTTTAGGCACACATCCCTGTTCCACCTTCTCCTCTCTTGAAGTGCCTGTTTCCAGTCTCTGCCCGAAGCTAGTAAATATGTTTCCCAGTCTGTCAGGATGGCCACACTGTAGATTGTAACCCTTTATAAGAAAGTCTCTGCTGGGCACAGTGGCTCATGCCTGTAATCCCAGCACTTTAGGAGGCCAAGGCACGCGGATCACATGAGGCTAGGAATTTGAGACCAGCTTGGCAAACACGGTGAAACCCCGTCTCTACTAAAAATACAAAAATTAGCCAGGTGTGGTGGCGCATGCCTGTAGTCCCAGCTACTTGGAAGGCTGAGGTAGGAGAATCACTTGAACCTGGGAGGCGGAAGTTGTATTGAGCCAAGATCGCACCACTGCACTCCAGCCTGGTGAGAACAAGACTCTGTCTCAAAAAAAAAAAAAAAAAGAAAAAAGAAAAAAAGAAATAATGATTCCTTTCTAAATTAATAAATTTGTGATTTTTCAATTGCTATATCTATCACTTCCCAGATATAACACTAGCCTAATTATATTCATTCATAGACATGCCCACATTCCATTCTGGTCAGTTAGAACATTTGTGAGTCAGCACAGCCTCAGTTACCATGAGCAGTATGTCACAACAAAAGAATGTGATTTTGTCATTCAAACATATATGAACGTTCTATTGCTTATATTAGATTCAAAAATTTCCAGATTAAAAAAAAATTAATAGATATGCAAAAACAGTTTCATAATCTGTGAAATAAAGCTACAAACACCAAAGGTTATTAATTTAAAAGAAATTATGTATCTGAAATATATAAACTCAATAGCTCAATAAATGTAAGTAGCCCTTCCTTACAGTATATCAGGAATTTTAAAGCTCTTTTAAATACAAGGTATATTCCTTGAAATATCACACCTTTCTCCTAACAGTGTAGGCATTAAAAAAAAAAAAAAAAAAAAACACTGCAATAACATATTCAAGAAGATAGCCCACATGAATGAATCTCAGAAAACTGAAGCTTATAGTGCCTGAACAACTTTTGCCACATACACCCCAAAGTCATTTCTGACAAATTTTTCTAGGAGATTTCACTCATTTCCTTGCCTTCTTTAACAGAGTAGACGCAATATAAATTAACTTCTTATTTTCAATATGCTCTAGCAGCTCTTCCCCAGGGACTTTCATTTAATTCTGGAAAATAAGATAAATTCTACAATAAAATATGCTTCTGTGAAGTATTTTAATTATAGCTTTTTCTCTTTTAAGGTTTTTATAAAGAAAGTTCTGGATTGGTAGACTTTACTCTGGGTTTCTTTGTAGTATTCTTGTACTGGGATGACCATCACCTGTGAGCAGAGCTTCAAACCCTTGATGTTATGAGTAGTGAGTTTATGGTTTTGTCACCTGGGCGACAGTGCGGGACTCCGTCTTAAAAAAAAAAAAAAAAAAAAGAGTGCCAGAACAGTATCAGCAACAGCAGGGAGGAAGGGCGATGCAAAACAGTCTTGTTTGAGGAAAAGAGAGTTTACCATGATTGTAACCTTTCTCAACTGGAGTTACCAAAACAATCAAGCCCTAATACCCTGGCGTTAATGTAATAGACTTATTTTCTATGTTTGCAGGGTGGCATTGAATTATCCTTGGGAGAACTGAGAAAATAGTCTCCCAATTTTCCTGTGTACCATAGTCTCTCAATTTTCCTAAGTTCCTGAGAGGAAACCCTGGTTGAGAAAGTCATTTTATACTAACTTTCAGTCGATAGACAAAGAACTGTACCAGTAGCTTATTTCACTGTGCAAATGTTATAAATGCTATAATTAAGCACCCAAGGGTTGGAATCAATTCAAGTAGTTCATTCATTACCTATTAAGGAAAAGACGTCTAAGCTGTTTTTCCAACTGCAAGTGATCTAGCTTTTCATAATATAAACCATACATATTTCTGAGCACATTCTAAAATGATCTAAACAGGTAAAGTTTCTTTCAATTGAGATTTGTACTACCTTCAGAATGACATTTTTAAGTAAAATGAAGTGCAATTTTCAGCCAACTTAAAAATGCTTTGTTCCTGTCTGTTACTTAGGAGGACACATAGGGCTAATGATTTAAGGAATCCTATTCTAGTTTAGATAAAATACACCCTTTCCGACCTCAGTGTAAGTGAAAGATATCTGGTGTATGACCAGCCCTATTTTAAAGCTAATACAAAAATATGCTCTCGGTTTTTCTATTAGAACCTTTAAGGAAGGTGAAAAAAATTGATGTATTTGTCCCAAGATGATTAAGAATTTGAAACAGAAAAATAGATTATGTCATGCTTGAATATAAGTAAACCCTAATTGCTGAAACCTGTAATTAATATCTTACACATAACTTACAGAATTATAATTACATCTCCCCGAAAGAATTACCACTCTTCACAGCATTTAAGTTTTTCAATCAGTGTAAACACAGTTTTAGGTCCACTTTGCAACACTCAAAAACCAACAGTTTAAAACTTGCACAACAGCCTGAAGAAAGAGGAACTGTCCTGGAATAAAAGGGAGTGGACAACTGGCAACAAAACACTCCCGAATGTGACAATGCAGTCTCCACAAAAGCTAAAATCGACACAATAACGATGTAACCCATATGCAATCTCAAAGGAACAAAAGATGAAATAAGTACTGTAATGACATGCCCTATAAACACCGAAAGGTTTATTTCTTTGCTCTAAAATCGTGAGCTGATAGTTGTGGTCGGCACACTTGCACTGTTTCCTTTCAATTAAAATGTCAGTCCCGGGTATGAACTTCTTCGCTAGTTAGCTGAACAATGGGATATCAAGGAACTACTGACTTTTTATGAACGAATGCAGTGGTTTCTAGCACCTGCTTATTTTAACGTTTTGCTGTCATGTCATTAGCATCTCTGCGAGCTGAGTGAACTCCGCAAATCACACATCCCACTGCCTTTCCCGGCGGCAGCCGCACTGAGTCACCCGCCCCGGACCCCGCCCTGCAGGGCATTCCGGCTGCTTCCAGCAGGACCCGTTCCGCAGGCCTGCGCCTCACTCTTGCTGGGCCAGGACTGCAGAGGGACATGGTAAAAACGGGGGCTGAAAGACCTCTCACTACCGCCTTTTAGGACAGACTCAAAGCCTTCCTCCCTGAGTTTTATCTGTAGGACTGGAACAACAAAATCTCAGAGGAACCCACCAATGACACAGCAGGCCGCAGCCGCGGCCCCTGCTCTGCATCCTCAACCAATCCGACCCCCGCCCGCACACACTGCGCACGCGCACACACGCGCCCTCCGCCCTGTAGGGGTTCGCCCAGAGGTTGACAGAGGAAGGGGGGTGGGGGCCTAGAGCGGTGGGTCATGGCTGGCTGCACCCGCAAACTCACTCACCTCGGTAAACGGATCCATCGCCCCAGACGTCGGACTACGAGACGATGGAAACGGTGGTTCAAATTCAGGAAGAGAAAAGTGAGTCTCGGCTCAGTGTGTCTCCTGGAAAAAACCAGGAGTCTTGAGGCGGGGGAACTCTCCCACAACCAGCTGTCCTCTCCTCTCGGCTTCCAGTGTCGGACTCGGTCTCTGCAGCCGTTCAAATTTGAATTTCAGCGCCGAGCCGCGAGCATGCGCGCTGGGCGGAGCCGGGGCGCCCTCTCCCCGCTCCTGAGCTCGGTCACGTGGCCGCGCCAAGCCCAGTGGTTCCCGGGGCGGCCCCGCCTCCTTCCCGGCCCTCTCCCAGCCGTGGCCTCGGGTTGGAGGCGGGCAGCGGGGCGCTTCCTGCTCTCCAATCGCGTCGGGTTCTCGGCTCCACCCCCAACAACCACACATTCCACTCAGCTTTAAGGCGATTGCTTCACGCCAACCGCGTTTGGGCGTTCCCGCCTTCCTTCATTCCTGAAAAAAGTATTAAGACCGGGAGTAGTGGCGCATGCCTATAATCTCAGCATTTGGGGAGGCTGAGGCTGGAGGATCGCTTGGGCCCAGAAGGTCATGGCTGCAGAGAGCTGTGATCTCACTACTGCACTCTAACCTGGGCGCCAGAGTGAGACCCTGCCTCAAAAAAGAAAACAAAGGATTAAGAGCCCTTGTGTTGGCCGGGCGCGGTGGCTCACACCTGTAATCCCAGCACTGTGGGAGGCCGAGGCGGGCGGATCACGAGGTCAGGAATTAAAGACCAGCCTGGCCAACATGGTGAAACCCCGTCTCTACTAAAAATACCAAAAAAAAAAAAAAAAAAAAAATAGATAGGCGGAGTTGCGCGTGCCTGTAATCCCAGCTACTCAGGAGGCTGAGGCAGGAGAATTGCTTGAACTGGGACACGGGAGGCGGAGGTAACAGTGAGCGGAGATCACACCACTGCATTCCAGCCTGGCCTACAGAGTGAGACAGAGAGCCCTTGTGTTTCAGGTGCTCTTAGCCCTTTGGCCTTCAACAGCTTTGTTTCCCAGGTCACACCCAACTCCTAGTCCCCAAAAGGGGGACTGCAGGTCTGGCCCTCAGAAAAGGCAGGTCTGGTGGGTCCCCGACACTCAGCCAGTGAAATAAAGCTAAAATTAACAGACTGTGTGAAGGGTTCATGCACAGTTTTTTATTTTAAATTCCATCCAACTGTGTACAGTGTTAGAGCGGGAGGAATTCTGACAAGCCCTCTATCTAGTTCAATCCTTCCTTTTACAGCTGAGAGAAGGGACAGCGGTAAACGTTAAAGTAACTTGTCCAAGGAAATGAAAACCCCGTTCTCAGCTCATGATCCGTTTTCCACACTAGCTGAGGCTGTGTCTCCTGCTTAATTTTTTGTACAGTACCCCAAATTGTAAGATAGATTACATAATTTCTGTATCAGAGTAATTTCTTCTATAACAAGTCTGTGCAGGTAAAGATGACAGTTCTTGATTTGTTCATCTGAAAAGTTAAGAGTGACTGTCCATGAGCTGAACAAAACAGAACTATTCCTCCCGACTAAGTGGTTTCAAAATGTATAATAACATGTCCATCTTAGCAGTCAACATAACAAAAAGTATTTACTAATATTTTTAATTTGAATTTTTGTATGATAGATTGTGCGTAACCGAAATCAGAGCAAGAGGTAAGGGAAATATTGCTTGGGGTCAGGTCTCCACCCAGTTAGCCAAATCGGTTAACCCATGGGTTGTTTTTTTTTTTTTAACCTTTGTGGGGAGTCATGGACTCCTTTGAAAATATATTAAAACTGACCCTCTACCTAGAAAAATGACCATTTAATCATGAACTATTTAACAGGATTTTGTGAAGTTCATGGACACCAGGCCAAGAACTTCTGATTTAGCCTGTTTGTATTTTAGTTTACTCATCTGTGTAACATGAATAATCATTTGCCCTGATTTCCTCAGAGTTGTTAGGAGGGGCAGCTGAAAAATGGAGAGACATAATCCAAAAATATTCTGTAATAAGACACTGAGTGTGTAGTATACAGAATTATTAGTATTTAACCCAGAATGTGTTATTTATGAACAAAGGAAAAAGATACTTGAATTTTTTTCAAGTGTGTCAGGAAAGGGGTATATGTATTTGGGGTGTGTCTGTGTGTGTATGCATGTTTTAAAAAACGTTGGAAAATGAGTCATTAGAAATTTATGTAGCTGTTGTGCCTTCTGGCTATCACTATGAGCCTTAGTTTCTTTATATCTACCTCAACTAGATTCCAGTTAGGACTAAAAGAGGTAAAGCACTTAGCATAAGATAGCTACTCACAACATTTAGTGTATCTTCCCTCACCATCCCACTATCCCACTATGTTTTTAGTTTCTACCTTTATAATGATGATGATAGTAATAATGGCAACCATCACAATTAAATAACTCCTAAGACTAAAACACCTACTATGTCCCAGAAACTATGGTAGATATTCAAGTCTACTATCCTAGGGTACTACAATTGTCTCCTACCATATTTCCTTTCATTCTTAACCCCTGGTAGTTCATTCTTCAGTTTCTAGGCTAGAATGATTTTTATCTTTTAAAAAATTGTGTTATATAACAAATAACAAAAAAATTGAAAACAAAAAAATTACGATATACAACAAAGATGTGAATAATGAAACATAACCATATACCAGCCACCTAGCTTAAAAAAATATAAAACATTCCACATGTAATTGAAGTCTCCTGTGTATCCCTTCCTATTCTCATTCATCTTCCCACTCTTCTGGGGTAAAACTGTCTTGATTTGATGTTTATCATTCCCATAGAAATATGTATACTTTTATCACATCTACATATATATATATCCACAACAATATCTAGTGCTTTATGTATAAATTTTATTTTCAGGATATAAGTCTTTCTGCAACTTTTTTTGGCCCAATAATATATTTATGGGATTTATCCTCACTAATAACTATAGCTGCACTTAATTCATGTTCACTGCTAAATTATATTATACAAATATACTTGTAATTTATGTACCCATTATCCTGTTAGTTGCCATTCAGCTTATTTCCAGTTTTTCATTCCAAAGATCCCATGATGCCATGACTATCCCTTACATGCACATGCAAAACTTTCTCTAGAGCAGTATACCTAGGAATTAGTAGCTTATTTCAATATTATTACCAGATATTAAAAATAAACTGCTCTTCAAAATGTCATAACAATTGATACTCCAGTCAGTAGTATATGCCCCTGACTGCTGCTCTAGTTCCTCCCCAATATGTGGGTACATTTAAAATTTTGCCATTCTTGTTTGAGTGCCTTTCTTTTACCACTAGTGAAGGTGAACAGGATTTTGTATTTACTGGACTTTCAATTTTCCTTTTCTGTGATTTTCAACTTTATATCCTTGCCCATTTTTCTGTGCAATTATTTGCCTTTTTCTTATTGATTCATAGGGTTTTTGTTGGTTGTTTACTATTTTCTGGTAAAATAAACTTTGTTGGTTTTTTGGCTTGCCAATTTTTTGGTTTGTCGTTTGTCTTTTTACTTTATGATGTCTCAGATGTAGAGAAGTGTTTAATGTAACTAATGACACACACACATATATACACATACATATACCATATATATTTTCCTTTAGGGTTTGTGCTTTTTATGCCTTAAGAAATCCTTCCCTAACCTGAGATAATAAAGATGTTCTGCTGTACTTTCTTCTAAATATTTTGAAGTATGGCTTTTCATGGTTTTGGCTTTAAACTATCTGGATTGATCTTGTTTTTTATATGAATAACCAGTTGTCTTAGCAGCAGTTATTAAATTGTCCATCCTTTCTCTCATTGACCTGTAATGCCACTTTTATAATATATCAACTTTTCTTCCCCCCCCCCCCGAGACACTCTCGCTCTTTCGCCAAGGCTGGAGTGCAATGGCCTGATCTCAGCTCACTGCAACCTCTGCCTCCCGGGTTCAAGTAATTCTGCTGCCTCAGCCTCCCGAGTAGCTGGGACTACAGGCATATGCCACCACGTCTGGCTAATTTTTGTATTTTTAGTAGAGTTGGGGTTTCCCCATGTTGAGGCTAGTCTCAAACTCCTGGCCACAAGTCATCCACCCACCTAGACCTCCCAAAGTGCTGGGATTACAGGCATGAGCCACCATTCCTGACCAACTGTTCTTTATTTTATTTTATTTTATTTTATTTTATTTTATTTTATTTTATTTTATTTTATTTTTTGAGATAGGGTCTTGCTCTGTCACCCAGGCTGGAGTGCAGCAGCACGATCATAGCTCACTGCAGCTTCAAATTCCTGGCTTTCCAAGTATCTGGGACAACAGGTGCTTGCCACCACACCCCGCTAGTTTTTAAAATTTTTTGTAGAGACAGGATCTCACTTTGTTGCCCAGGCTGGTCACCAACTCCCAGCCTCAAATGATCCTCCCACCTTGGCCTTCCAAAGTGCTGGGATTACAGGTGTAAGCCACCATGTTCAGCCTCAACTTTTTATGTACATGTAAGTCTATGTTGGGCTCTATTCTGTTCCGCTGGTCTATCTATTCCTCTCCCAATATCACACTATATTAGTTATGTATGTTGATATCTGGTAGGGCAAATTCCAATTCGACTTGGATTGTTTTGCCTCATTGTTCTTCCACATGAATTTTAGGGTCAGATTCTCAAGCTCCAAAAAGAAAAGAAAAGAAAAGAAAAAAGAAAAGAAAATCCTCTTCTGATTTTTAATCCAAATTGCACTGAATTTATCACATAATTTGGAGAGAATTCGCATCTTTGTGACACCAATGCTACCCATTTATGAGCATGGTATATCTTCATTATACCTGCTAAAAATGTCTATAACAAACTTACATAAAGATCTGTAAACTTTTGTTAAATTTATTCCTACATATATTTGTTGTTGCTGATCTTATTAGTTTTAGTAATTTATTTATAGAGAGGGATCTTTTTAAAATGTAAATTTTGCAGTGTCAATTCCTTGTTTGGAGCTGCTCTATGTCTTTCATTGCAATTAAAATGATATCCAGTAATATCCTTATCATACCCACAAGGCCATGCATGATCTGGATCCTACCTGCCTCTCTGAATAACCTAGTATTCTCCTAACATCACAATACTTTCCCTTTTTTTTCCACTAGGCTCCAGCTTCAGGCCTTTTTTCTGGTCATAAAAAATGCCAAATTTCTTCCTACCTCAAGGACTTTCCTCTGCCTGGACACTCCTCCTCTAGATTTAGCACGTCTGCTCCTCATTATTTGGGCCTAAGCTTGCATGTGCTACCTCCTGAAAGAGGACTTCTTTGATCAGGCGGCCACCCCCGTCTTCTCTGCCCACCAATCACTTTGCATTCTATTACTCTGATTTCTTCATCCCATTTGCCACTATCTGATATTATTTTATTTATGTATTTATGTTTATTATCTAGGCCTTCCTACTAGAGTATAAGCTATGGCAGTGCAGGGCCTTGTTTATAGCTGTAGCCCAGCACCTTCTGGCACATGAGTGCAGTAGATACTTGTTAAATAAATGAATATAAGAATAACACTTATTCCTATTTTAGAGATGGGAAAACTGAGATGCAAAGAGGCTAAGGGATTTGCCTAAATCATCAAAAGTGTCTTCCCTACTTATTTAAATAAAACACAAAACTTCCCAAGTTGTTTAAATAAAGACCACAACATAATACGTTAAGAATAGAACCAAGAGTCTGAGGTAGAAATAACTGGAGATTAAAGATAACCCTGGAAAATGAGTATTTGCTCCTTCTAAGACCTGCTCTTTTAAACAAATGAAATAATAATTATGTCTTTTGCAAATAAAATTGCTGATAAAAAGGCTGAAAAACACAAAAATTTGAAAGCATGGACTGCAACAAAGACCATCCAAATGCTGTATACTTACAGTTAATTTTTCAAAATACAGTCACACACATTTGTATTTTATATTTTATACTATTTTTATACTTTTAAAAATACTATTTATATTTAATTTTTAGATTTTTAGACTATTTATACTTAATTCACAAAGTAATACAATAACACAAATCTTTTTATTTTTACAGGGAGAGAAAAGGCCAAGACCTAATCATAAGGCAGTGGCAAGAAGAACTAAACTCAAGTTCTCTACCTCAGGTTATCTGGCTGAAGGGCCACTTCTTTTACAGTTTTTAAAAATTATTATTATACTTTAAGTTCTGGGGTACATGTGCAGAACATACAGGTTTGTTACATAGGTATACACATGCCATGGTGGTTTGCTGCATCCATCAACCTGTCATCTACATTAGGTATTTCTCCTGATGCTGTCCCTCCCCTAACCCTCCACCCGACTACAGGTCCTGGTGTGTGATGTTCCCCTCCCTGTGTCCATGTGTGCTCATTGTTCAACTCCCACTTATAAGTGAGAACATGCAGTGTTTGGTTTTCTGTTCCTGTGTTAGTTTGCTGAGAATGATGGTTTCCAGCTTCATCCATGTCCCTGCAAAGGACATGAACTCATCCTTTTTTATGGCTGCATAGTATTCCATGGTGCATATGTGCCACATTTTCTTAATCCAGTCTATCATTGATGGACATTTGGGTTCGTTCCAAGTCTGCTATTGTGAACAGTGCCACAATAAACATACATGTGCGTGTGTCTTTATAGTAGAATGATTTATTATCCTTTGGATATATACCCAGTAATGGTATTGCTGGGTCAAATGGTATTTCTAGTTCTACACATTTATGATAATGAAGAAACTAGAACCATCAAAGGATGTTATATATTATTAAAAAGGGCTATTTTGCTTGTTACTACTCTCTACTATTAATGATTAATGATTAATGGTACTAATCTCTACTATTAATGATTCTTAGTGCCACATAGATTTTTTGTTTCTAGTTTAATTGATGAAGATGTTTCAGATTCCAGAATGGCATAAACATATTGTGCTTTCTGAATATATTATATTGTTTCCAAAAACCAGCGCAACTACAGGTGTAACTCCTTTATTCAATAGACTAATCTCAAAATGCATACAACTTTAATCTCCTTTTTATTTTCTCATGTGGTTAATAAGGATATTAAGATAATTCATATTTAAAAGACCACAGTAAATCCTTTCATAAAGAGGAAGAATTATTTTATGTACTTATCACAGTATACTTTTTATATTGATAACTTTTCTTTTCCATACCTAATTTCTTAAAGCTATTTTTACAAAACTTAACTTTTAGTGATATCATACAAGTCACTCTTAAATATTACAGAAATAACAGAAGCCAGTGTTTCCTAAATATCAGAGTCCATTTATTGAATATCAAATATAACATCTTAAATTTTTCTCCCATGCAAACAGGCATTTTGCAAATTTCTCTTTTTTGAGACAGACCCTGTCACTCAGGCTGGAGTGCAGTGGCACAACTCTGCTCACTGCAACCTCCGCCTCCCAGGTTCAAGTGATTCTCCTGCCTCAGCCTCCCAAGTAGCTGGGATCACAGGCACCCGCCACCATGCCTGGCTCATTTTTGTTTTTTTTGTTTTGTTTTGTTTTGTTTTTAGTAGAGACAGGGTTTCACCATGTTGGCCAGGCTGGTCTTGAACTCCTGACCTTAGGTGATCTGCACCACCTCGGCCTTCCAAAGTGCTGAGATTACAGGCATAAGCCACTGTGCCCGGCCACAAATCTTCTTAAATTTGATACAAGAGAACAAGAGAATGTAACAGATTTATTGCATTCCATTGATGTCTGTCATGAATTTAGTGATCTTCTAAACACTTCAAAAATTTCTCCTCACATACAATTTCCAGACCCAGGGTTCATTAATTCTTTCATTAATCTTTCCAAATGTTGGGGTTCAGGACATTCACTTTCGCTCTCCTCTTTCCTGCTTCTCACAGTCTGACACCATCCCAGTCTTCCTCAGTCCTGTTCGTGCCTGGCACTTAATAGGCCCCCAAGAAATGTTCGCTGTTTGCTGATATATTCTCCGGGACCACAATCTCCTTCCTTTTTTTTTTTTTGGTGCGTGGCGGGGGAGGTGGAGTCTTGCTTTGTCACCCAGACTGGAGTGCAGTGTTACCATCTTAGCTCACTGCAACCTCCGCCTCCCAGATTCAAGCGATTCTCCTGCCTCAGCTTCCCAAGTAGCTGGGATTACAGGTGCCCACCACCATGCCTAATTTTTTGTATTTTAGTAGAGATGGGGTTTCACCATATTGGCCAGGCTGGCCTCAAACTCCTGACCTCAGGTGATGCGGCCTGCCTCGGCCTCCCAAAGTGATGGGATTACAGGCATGAGCCACCTCACCCGGCCTCCTTCCTATACTCTGACCTTACCATTCCTCAAACCTTCCAACTGTACTGACCTTCTCCTCCCTTCTCATCCACCCACATGTATGACCATACATGGACTCTAGTCAACACTGGGAAATGCTCCAGCTCCAAGATTTCAAACCCCAAACCTGGTCTCCTGATTCTAATCTTGCTTCCTTATCTCTTCTTCAGTGCTGCTCACTCCTAAACCTGCAAGTCCCCTCCCCTCTCCCTTCCAGTCCTAATATTCAGTTCATTCTCCTTTTTCACCTTTGGGCCCAGATTGAAAATATTATAGCTGGGGCTTTATAGCTATGCCCAGGTGTTAACCTTGATCTCCTACCACAACCTTTTCTAAGAGGTCACATGCCTCATAAGTAGCTCAATCTATTTTGAAAAGGAGGCCAAGAGAAAAGGGAGTTTAAAACAAAACACAAAACAAAACAAAACAAAACCACCAGCCTGGCCAACGTGGTGAAACCCCGTCTCTACTAAAAATACAAAAAATTAGGTGGGTGCAGTGGCACGCACCTGTAATCCCAGCTACTCAGGAGGCTGAGGCAGGAGAATCACTTGAGCCTGGGAGGTGGAGATTGCGGTGAGCCGAGACTGTGGCACTGCACTCCAGCCTGGGCTACAGAGCGAGACTTTTTCTCAAAACAAAACCTTAGAGCTATCAGGGAATTTACAGACCACCTAATCCAGCTCCTTAAAATAGTAGATGAGGAAACAAGACTGTGAATAGTCTAAGATTTCCAGAGCCTGCCATCAGCCTTTCCTGGGTCTCTTCCCAAACACTGCCCATCCTCCTTTAAGCCTCACTTGCTCCTTCCCAGCCAGACCTCAAGAGAAACTATTTTAATACCATTCTCCTTGGTCTCTTGTCCCTTTTGCTGCACTTAACTTGCTAATCTCTAACCTTGTTTGTTCTGTTTTCCTGGCTTGCTCAACATTGCCAGAAAAAGACAAGAAATTGAGCCAATTCCAATTCAAATTTATCCCACTGGACTATTAATGTTGCTCAGAATCTATTTGAATCATTTGAATCAGAATCCATTTGAATCCCTATCATAGTCTCAATCACATTTCCCATCCCACCCCTTTCCTCTCTGCAAATGACCTTACCACCCACTTTGCTTAGTATTCAATACCAAGGAAAGCACGCAGAGATTGGAACCCAATCACCTGCTGTTCATTCCTGAACAAACCCTGCTATTTGCCACCTCTATGGCATGCTCATCCTACTCCTACTACCAAAATGTCCTGCCCATCACCTTTGAATTTCTAAATACAAATCCAGCTGAATAGTATATCCTACAAGATTTCTTACCTACTCCAAGTGAGGTCATCTTCCACCTTAGTACTCAATTTGCACCACTTTATTTTGCCATTATTTCAGACTTACAGAAAAGTTGTGAAAGGTTTACATGTACACACAGAGAGAGAGAGCGCGCGCAAAAGTGGAACAAAGATTCCTGGATTCCAGGAATCATCCAGATTCCCAATATAGTAACATGTTACTACACTGGCTTTATAATCTCTCTTTCTCTCTCTCTCTCTCTCTGTGTGTGTGTGTGTGTGTACTTACCACTGTGTTACAATTACCTCCAGTATTCAGTATAGCAACATACTATACAGGTTTGTAGTCTAGGAGCAATAGGCTACACCATCTAGGTTTATGTAAGTACATTCCACGATGTTCCCACAATGACAAAATCACCTAGTGATACACTTTTTTCAGAACATATCCCTATCAGTGACACATGACTGTACATATACACATATACTTATATACATTTACATATATACATACATACTCTGAAGTGTTTAGGGGGAAAAGGATATCATGTCTAAAAGCTACTCTTAAAACAGTTCAGAAAAAAGTCATATATATGTATATAGGTATATATATACACACACACACAGACACACACATGCATAGTTATAGTTACATAGTCATATATGTTTCTCTCTGTGTAGACATAGACAGATAGAAAGAAAGATAAAACCTTGTGGGTTCTTCTTCCTCTGCCCCATAACCAAATGACTGAGAACTCTAAATTCTTCCCGGAATGCTTTTATCTGCCTGTGTACACTCCCCAGGTGATCTCCTCAGCCCCACTGACTTAAAATTTCCATCCATGTAGTGGAGTTCATTCCAATATGGCTGAATAGGAACAGCTCTGATGTGCAGCTCCCAGTATGATTGACACAGAAGACGGATGATTTCTGCATTTCTAACTGAGGTACCTGGTTCATCTCATTGGGACTGATTGGACAGTAGGTGCAGCCCACGGAGGGCGAGCCAAAGCATGGCAGAGCATCACCTCACCCAGGAAGCGCAAGGGGTCGGGGGATTTCCCTTTCCTGGCAAAGGGCAGCCGTGACAGTATGTACCAGGAAAATCGGGACACTGCCACCCAACTACTGAGCTTTTCCAATGGTCTTAGCAAATGGCACACCAGGCAATTATATCCCGTGCCTGGCACAGTGGGTCCCATGCCCACGGACCCTTGCTCACTGCTAGCACAGCAGTCTGAGATCAAACTGCGAGGTGGCAGCCTGGCTGGGGAACAGACGTCTGCCATTGCTGAGGCTTGAGTAGGTAAACAAAGCAGCCAGGAAGCTTGAACTGGGTGGAGCCCACCTCAGCTCAACGAGGCCTGCCTGCCTCTGTATACTTCACCTCTGGGGGCAGGCCATAGCTGAACAAAAGGCAGCAGAAACTTCTGCAGACTTAAACATCCCTGTCTGACAGCTCTGAAGAGAGCAGTGGTTCTCCCAGCATAGTGTTTGAGCTCTGAGAACAGACAGACTGCCTCCTCAACTGGGTCCCTGACACCCGTGTAGCCTAACTGGGAGACACGTCCCAGTAGGGGCCGACTGACACCTCATACAGCTGGGTGCCCCTCTGAGACAAAGCTTCCAGAGGAAGGATCAAGCAGCAATATTTGCTGTTCTGCAATATTTGCTGTTCTGCAGCCTCAGCTGGTGATACCCAGACAAACAGGGTCTGGAGTGGACCTCCAGCAAACTCCAACAGACCTGCAGCTGAGGGACCTGACTGTTAGAAGGAAAACTAACAAACAGAAAGGAATAGCATCAACATCAACAGAAAGGACATCCATACCAAAACCCCATGTGTAAGTCACCATGATCAAAGACCAAAGGTAGATAAAACCACAAAGATGGGGAGAAACCAGAGCAGAAAAGCTGAAAATTCTAAAAACCAGAGAGCCTCTTCTCCTCCAAAGGATTGCAGCTCCTTGCCAGCAACGGAACAAAGCTGGACAGAGAATGACTTTGATGAGTTGACAGAAGTAGGCTTCAGAAGGTCGGTAATAACAAACTTCTCCAAGCTAAAGGAGGATGTTCGAACCCATTGCAAGGAAGCTAAAACCCTTGAAAAAAGATTAGATGAATGGCTAACTAGAATAAACAGTGCAGAGAAGACCTTAAATGACCTGATGGAGCTGAAAACCATGGCACGAGAACTACATGATGCATGCACAAGCTTCAATAGCTGATTCGATCAAGTGGAAGAAAGGGTATCAGTGATTGAAGAGCAAATGAATGAAATGAAGCAAGAAGAGAAGTTTAGAGAAAAAAGAGTTAAAAGAAATGAACAAATCCTCCAAGAAATATGGGACTATGTGAAAAGACCATATCTATGTTTGATTGGTGTACCTGAAAGTGATGGGGAGAATGGAACCAAGCTGGAAAACACTCTCCAGGATATTATCCAGGAGAACTTCCCCAACCTAGCAAGGCACGCCAACATTCAAATTCAGGAAAAACAGAGAACACCACAAATATGTTCCTTGAGAAGAACAACCCCAAGACACATAATTGTCAGATTCACCAAGGTCGAAATGAAGGAAAGAATGTTAAGGGCAGCCAGAGCAAAAGGTCGGGTTACCCACAAAGGGAAGCCCATCAGAATAACAGCAGATCTCTTGGCAGAAACTCTACAAGCCAGAAGAGAGTGGTGGTCAATATTCAACATTCTTAAAGAAAAGAATTTTCAACCCAGAATTTCATATTCAGCCAAACTAAGCTTCATAAATGAAGGAGAAATAAAATCCTTTATAGACAAACAAATGCTAAGAAATTTTGTCACCATCAGGCCTGCCTTACAAGAGCTCTTGAAGGAAGCACTAAACATGGAAAGGAACAACTGGTAGCAGCCACTGCAAAAACATGCCAAATTGTAAAGACCACTGATGCTAGGAAGAAACTGCATCAACTAATGGGCAAAATAACCAGCTAACATCATAATGACAGGATCAAATTAACACATAAAAATATTAGCCTTAAATGTAAATGGGCTAAGTGCCCCAATTAAAAGATGCAGACTGAAAAATTGGATACAGAGTCAAGACCCATCCGTGTGCTGTATTCAGGAGACCCATCTCACAAGCAGAGACAAACATAGGCTCAAAATAAAGGGATGGAAGAAGATCTACCAAGCAAATGGAAAGCAAAAAAAAAAAAAAAAAAGCAGGAGTTGCAATCCTAGTCTCTCATAAAACAGACTTTAAATCAACGAAGATCAAAATAGACAAGGCCATTACATACTGGTAAAGTGATCAATTCAACAAGAAGAGCTAACTATCCTAAATATATATGCACCTGATACAGGAGCACCTAGATTCATAAAGCAAGTCCTTAGAGACCTACAAAGAGACTTAGACTCCCACACAATAATAATGGGAGACTTTAACACCCCACTGTCAATATTAGACAGATCAACGAGACAGAAGGTTAACAAGGATATCCAGGACTTGAACTCTACTCTGCACCAAGCAGACCTAATAGACATCTACAGAACTCTCCACCCCAAATCAACAGAATATACATTCTTCTCAGCACCACATCGCACTTATTCCAAAACTGACCACATAGTTGGAAGTAAAGCACTCCTCAGCAAATGTAAAAGAACAGAAATAACAACAAACTGTCTCTCAGACCACACTGCAATCAAATTAGAACTCAGAATTAAGAAACTCACTCAAAACCACTCAACTACATGGAAACTGAACAACCTGCTCCTGAATAACTCCTGGGCAAATAAGGAAATGAAGGCAGAAATAAAGATGTTCTTTGAAACCAATGAGAACAAAGACACAATGTACCACAATCTCTGGGACACATTTAAAGCAGTGCGTAGAGGCAAATTTATAGCACTAAATGCCCACAAGAGAAAGCAGGAAAGATCTAAAATTGACACCCTAACATCACAATTAAAAGAACTAGAGAAGCAAGAGCAAACAAATTCAAAAGTTAGCAGAAAGCAAGAAATAACTAAGATCAGAGCAGAACTGAAGGAGATAGAGACACAAAAAACCTTCAAAAAATCAATGAATCCAGGAGATGGTTTTTTGAAAAGATCAACAAAATTGATAAACCGTGAGCAAGAGTAATAAAGAAAGAGAGAAGAATCAAATAGATGCAATAAAAAATGATAAAGGGGATATCATCACCGATCCCACAGAAATACAAACTACCATCAGAGAATACTATAACACCTCTACACAAATAAACTAGAAAATCTAGAAGAAATGGATAAATTCCTGGACACATACACCCTCCCAAGACTAAACCAGGAAGAAGTTGAACCCCTGAATAGACCAATAACAGGCTCTGAAATTGAGGCAATAATTAATTGCCTACCAACCAAAAAAAGTTCAGGACCAGATGGATTCACAGCCAAATTCTACCAGGGTACAAAGAGGAGCTGGTACCATTCCTTCTGAAACTATTCCAATCAATAGAAAAAGAGGGAATCCTCCTGAACTCATTTTATGAGGCCAGCATCATCCTAATACCAAAGCCTGGCAGAGACACAACAAAAAAAGAGAATTTTAGACCAATACCCCTGATGAACATTGGTGCAAAAATCCTCAATAAAATAGTGGCAAATCAGATCCAGCAGCATATCAAAAAACTTACCCACCAAGGTCAAGTTGGCTTCATCCCTGGGATGCAAGGCTGGTTCAACATATGCAAATCAATAAACATAATCCATCACATAAACAGAACCAATGACAAAACCACATGATTATCTCAATAGATGTAGAAAAGGCCTTCAACACATGAAAAAATGCTCATCATCACTAAACATCAGAGAAATGCAAATCAAAACCACAATGAGATAGCATCTCATACCAGTTGGAATGGCAATCATTAAAAAGTCAGGAAACAACAGGTGCTGGAGAGGATGTGGAGAAATAGGAACACTTTTACACTGTTGATGGGAGTGTAAACTAGTTCAACCATTGTGGAAGACAGTGTGGCGATTCCTCAAAGATCTAGAACTAGAAATACCATTTGACCCAGCCATCCCATTACTGGGTACATACCCAAAGGATTATAAATCATGCTACTATAAAGACACATGTACACATATGTTTACTGTGGCACTATTCACAATAGCAAAGACTTGGATTAAGAAAATGTGGCACATGTACACCACAGAATACTATGCAGCCATAAAAAAGGATGAGTTTGTGTCCTTTGTAGGGACATGGATGAAGCTAGAAACTATCATTCTGAGCAAACTATCCCAAGGACAGAAAACCAAAGACCGCATGTTCTCACTCATAGGTGGGAATTGAACGATGAGATCACTTTGACACAGGGCAGGGAACGTCACACACCGGGGCCTGTCGTGGGGTTGGGGGGGGCAGGGGGAGGGATAGCATTAGGTGAAATACCTAATGTAAATGATGAGTTAATGGGTGCAGCAAACCAGCATGGCACATGTATACCTATGTAACAAACCTGCATGTTGTGTACATGTACCCTAGAACTTAAAGTATAATAAAAAAAAAAATAATTAAAGAAAAAAGAAAGAAGTCTTAGGGGTTTTTGAATCTTGTTCTTACAACTTAAAAAAGTTCAAGATATTTAATACATGCAGGAATTACATATTGGATTTCAAAGACTTCAATTGTGAGATTCAGTTAAAAGTGCATTTTTCTAGTGTATTTATCTGAATAATTATTTGTTATATCTTTTATGTTATATCTCATATAATCATCTAAAATTTTGTTTACTATTTCATGAAATAAAAACCTCAAAAAAAACAAAAAAAAAAAGAAAAGAAAGAAAACCCTGGAAAGTGGCTCTAATATAATATTTTTCAATTGGAATTAATTTTTCAAAATGAAAATGACTTCATTGTTATTTTTATTATAAAATTAGTATATGTTTATTATTAAAAATAAGTACAAAAATCTCTAAAAGAAAAAGGGAACAATTACCAGCAGTTCCACATTCCAGAGCTCATCACTGTTAGCATTTAGGTATACAAATAGCCAAACACTTTTCCTATCAATACAATTAATTTTTAAATTTGACCATTATGCAATGTACACATGCACTGAAACATCATACTGTACCCCATAAACATGTGCAATTATTATGTCCATTAAAAACAAGATAAAAAACATTTACAAAAAAAAAAAAAAATCCATCCATGTAGTAATGGCTCCTAAATTTATTTCTCTAGCCTGGTCTCTTCCTTGAGATCTGAAATCCAACTGCCTATTTGAAATCTTGGCTTAGAGGGCTGGGCACAGCGGCTCACACCTACAATCCCAGTACTTAGGGAGGCCAAGATGGAAGGATTGCTTGAGCAGAGGAGTTTGAGACCAGCCTGTCAACAAAGTGACACTCCATATCTAAAAAATACCAAAAAATTAGCTGGGTGTCCTTGACGTGCCTGTGGTCCCAGCTACATAGGAAGCTGAGGCAGGAAGTTGAGCCATGTTTGAGCCACTGCCCTCCAACCTGGGTGACAGAGCAAGACCCTCTCTCAAAAAGAGATCTCAGCTTAGATATCAACTGGCATATTAAACATGACATATCCAAAATAGAATTTCCCCACTAAACCTGTTCTCCAGTCTTTTCCATTTCAACTATCCACCCAGTTGTTCAAGCCAAAATCCTAGGAGTCATGTTTAATTCCTCCTTCTACTCTTCCTACTCCATTCACACACTAACCTGCTGATCAACTCTGCCTCCAGAACATATCTTGAGTCTTCTACTCCTCTTCCTCTCCATACCTCCCTTTCCACTCAGACCCATCACCACTCTCTCACTTGGCCCACTGCAAGAGGGTCTTACTTGGTTTCCCTGCTTCTACTCTCAACTTGGTCTCCCTGCTTCTACTCTCAACTTCTTATTCATTGTCCTCAGAGATGCCAAGGCAAGCTTTTAAAAACATAAATCATGTCATGTCACTGCACTGTTTAAAATCCTCCAGTGGGCTAGGTGCAGTAGCTCATGCCTATAATCCCAGCACTTTGGGAGGGCAAGGCAGGAGGATCACTTGAGTCCAGGAGTTCGAAACCAGCCTGGGCAACATAGTGAGACTTGTCTCTACAAAAAAAAAAAAAAGATTAGCCATGCGTGGTGGGTCATGCCTGTAGTCACAGCTACTCAGGAGTCTGAGGTGGGAGCATCACTTCAGCCCAGGAGGTGGAGGCTGCAGTGAGCTATGATCTCACCACTACACTCAGCCTGGGTGACAGAGTGAGACCGTGTCTCAAGAATATATATATATACATAAAATAAAATGGCCAGGCACGGTGACTCATGCCTGTAATCCCAGCACTTTGGGAGACTGAGGCAGGCAGATCACGAGGTCAAGAGATCAAGACCATCCTGGCTAACATGGTAAAACCCTGTCTCTACTAAAAAATACAAAAAATTAGCCGGGCATCGTGGCAGGCACCTGTAGTCCCAGCTACTCGGGAGGCTGAGGCAGGAGAATCGCTTGAACCCGGGAGGCGGAGGTTGCAGTGAGCTGAGATCGAGCCACTGCACTCTAGCCTGGGCAACAGAGTGAGACTCCATCTCAAAAAAGAAAAAAAAAATATCCTCCAGTCGCTTCTGATTGCACTTGGAATAATACTGAAATTAGGCTGGGTGTGGTAGCTCACACCTGTAATACTGGCACTTTGGGAGGTAGACGGGGGAGGACTGCTTGAGGCCAAGAGTCCCAGACTAGTCTAGGCAACATAGTGAGACCCCCATCTCTATGAAAAATTTTTAAAAAATAAAGAATAAAGTCTAAACTCCCTTCCCTGGCCCCTGCCTACCTCTCTTCTCCTACCCGCTTTCCCCCAGCTTACTAAACTTCAATCATACTGACCTTCATGTGGGTCCAGGGATCATGCCAAATCATTCTTATCTCAGGGCTTTTGGCTTTGCAATTCCCTTTGCCTAGATGGCTTGTCCCCTAAAAATTCCGACTCTTATTCTTCAAGCGGCTGACATTTGTTCTTCAAGCCTTAGCTCAAAGGTACTTTCTCAGAGGCCTTTCCTGATCACTCCAAGTTACCTACCATCTAGCATACTTTCCTGATTTGCTGTGCTTCATAGCACCTATCTGTATCTGAAATTATATCTTTTGTTAAATTGGTTGTTGTTTTTTTTCTCCCAGTATAAGTTCTATGAGAACTGGGACTCTGATTTACTTACCCTAGCATCCCTGTCATATATGCTAAAGGACTGATTGATGCATGTACATAATTTTTATTGCTTTTTTTTTTGAGATGAAGTCTTGCTCTGTTGCCCAGGCTGGAGTGCAGTGGCACCATCTTTGCTCACTGCAACCTCCACCCCTGGGATTCAAGTGATCCTCCTGCCTCAGCCTCCCGAGCAGCTGGGACTACAGGCATGCACCACCACACCCAGCTAATTTTTGAAATTTTAGTATAGACAGGGTTTCATCATGTTGGCCAGGATGGTCTTGAACTCCTGACCTCAGGTGATCTGCCCACCTTGGCCTCCCACAGTGTTGGGATTACAGGCGTGAGCCACCAGGCCCAGCCATCATTTTTACATATGTATATACATACCATCAGTAAGTTCTTTAAAGGTAGGTTTCAATCTTTTTCATCATCTTTTTACCTTGTATATAATAGGAACTTAAATATCTGGAAGGAGTTAAGTTAATGCACATCTTGGTTTCTCCAAAATATAATTAAGAGAAGTATCTTTTTGGCTGATTAAAAAACATCCTTCCTCCCTTAATCATTTCCAACAAACATTAAAAACATCATTTACACACATATAAAATCACAGTGTTCCTCAGGGTTTTTGTGCTGTTCTGTTTTCATTGAGGTGAAAAGGCAGAGGCGTTTCACAAAGCATTCTTTTATTTGGCTTCCACTTAATGCTTTTCATTCTCCTGAATATAGACATGCTGCAAAACATTCCATTCTCTTGATATAGACATCCTGAAAACATTCAAACTGTGCTGAATTTTTTTTTTTTTTTTTTTTTTTTTTTTTTTGAGGCGGAGTCTCGCTCCGTCGCCCAGGCTGGAGTGCAGTGACGCGATCTCGGCTCACACTGTAAGCTCCGCCTCCCGGGTTCATGCCATTCTCCTCCCTCAGCCTCCCTAGTAGCTGGAACTACAGGCGTCCGCCAACACGCCCAGCTAATTTTTTTGTATTTTAGTAGAGACAGAGTTTCACCGCGTTAGCCAGGATGGTCTTGAGCTCCTGACCTCGTGATCTGCCCGTCTCAGCCTCCCAAATGAAATTTTTTTAAAAGCCAAGGAAAAACCAATTCTACCAACTATTTCCTAGATTTCTTTGTTTTTCCTCCTGTTTTATGAATCGAGAAACATTGTTTACAGTTTGCCCTGAGGCTTCTGGTAATGCTTATCAGCGTCTGAGGTATTGCAACTAGAGTTGCTCTGTTCTTTTACAACCATAGGCTGCAGAAGCTTCCCTCCCCATTTTTTAAGTTTCTCATCTGAAACTTACAAGTAAGTAAATATAGTGTTCTAATTCATTTTTTGTTAATAAGTTAAAAACCTCTTTTTAATAAATTAAACTTTTTTCAGTTGCAAGCATGATATGCTCTTAAAAAACTGAACTTCTGCTATAGAAAGTGAAGTATTACAGGCTGGGTGTGGTGACTGACACCTGTAATCCCAGCACTTTGAGAGGCTACAGAGGGAGGATTGCTTGAGGCCAGGAATTTGAGACCAGCCTGGGCAACAAAGCAAGACCCCATTTCTACAAAAAGTGCCTGTGGTCCCAGCTACTTGGGAGGCCAGGGTGGGAGGATCGCTTGAGCTGAGGAGTTATGATCACACCACTGCACTCCAGCCTTGGCGACAGAGTGAGACCCTGTCTCTGAAAAAAAAAAAAAAAGTGAAATAATATACTTTTCTTCCAGTAGCAACACTTTCTGGCAGCCTTGTCCAGACCCCATCTCTCTCTTCCTGTTTCTTGGTCTTTACTAGCCTTTATGCCCTATCAAGGTAAACGATCAAACCTCTCCTGAATCTTTAACAAGCAGGATGTTGATCTCTTTTTCTAAAAAGAAAATGATCTTCTCTTATTACACACAGATGGTATAACTTACCTTTTTTTACTTTTTTTATGCCAAATAAACATTTGTCAACATCTGTTCTACTATGTAAAAACAATATACAGATAAACATGAGTAGTTAATTAAACAAGCACTGACGAAGTAAAAAAAAATAGTTAATTACTGGGCATGGTGGCTCACATCTGTAATCCTAGCATTTTGGGAGGTCGAGGCAGTCAGATTGCTTGAGTCCAGGAGTTCAAAAACAGCCTGGCAACATGGCAAAACCCCAACTCTACAAAAAAAAAAAATAAAAATTTCGCCTGGCCTGGTGGCACATGCCTGTAGTCTCAGCTACTCGGGAGGCTGAGGCTTAGGTAAGATCATGAACCATGATCATGCCATTGCACTCCAACCTGGGTGACAGAGTGAGCCCCTGTCCCAAAACAAAAAATGAAATAAAATAAATAAGTTCTTTACCTATAACATAACAATCCTGCCACACATAAAATAACAATATTTCTATCAAAACACCTATTTTTCTATTATTTTAAATCTAAAATTAAATGGAAATAATCCTTACAGATATTCATTAATCAAAATGATCCACAATACAATGCTTCTAGAATACATAAAGATGACCATAAAAGGAAAGTGAGTATATCTCAGCAAGACAACTGCAATGGCATTTTTGGTTATTATTGAAAAATTTAAGTTTAATAAAACTTTAAAAAGGGTGAAGGGCATCCTTAAAGGTAAACAGAAATTATTAAAATCAGTTTTAATGGCCAGGGACAGTGACTCACGCCTATAATCCTAGCACTTTGTGAGGCTGAGGCGGGCAGATCACCTGAGGTCAGGAGTTTGAGACCAGCCTGGCCAACATGGTGAAACCCTGTCTCTACTAAAAATACAAAATTAGTCGGGCATGGTGGCGCACGCCTGTAATCCCAGCTGCTCAGGAGGCTGAGGCAGGAGAATCACTTGAACCCAGGAGGCAGAGTTTGCAGTGAGCCAAGATCACGCCACTGCACTCCAGCCTGAGCAAAAAAAAGAGCGAAACTCTGTCTCAAAAGAAAAAATAAATAAATAAAAATAAAAACAAAAGCAATTTTAATAAATTCCTAACTTGATCTTGAAATTAGTGCCCTAAAAATGGAGCAGTAACATAATTAAGTCAATCATCTTGTCTCAATATTAATGGTTAATGTAGAAACAGGTATAAAGGAAAATTTCTCAGAAAGATGAGATTGTTCATTGTTCTTGTGGATATGTAAAAACAATGCTGACTGAAAAGCAGCCAACTGGACAGCTGCAGATGCTGAACCCAATGGAAACACTAAGCAGGCATAGCACAAATCAGTAATTAACAAAGCACATGCAGAAAGCTTGATGAGGGTGAATAATTGCATAGATGGGAATAGTAAAAGGAGCTGGTAACAGTACAAGTTTTATAAGAAATTGGATAAACTCTTTGTATTCATGAATTTGTTAGCAAGAGTGCTTCAATAATACACAGATAATAGATTTTTTAAATGTTTTGATTACATTGATAAATACCTTTATATGGTACTTATCACTAAAGAAATTTAAAAATGGTCCACAGGAAAATATTGGTAGGGTGAACATAAAAATAATTATAAAAGTAAAGAATGAAATAATATTTCAGGTAGGCTAACTACAGAGGCATCAAATTTGTTTATTTTTGGAATTCTTAATTTTAATGACATGTTGAAATTAGAATACACAACATTTTCTAATTTTTATATGTATGTATGCATGTACATATATATACACATACATGCATGTATTTTATAGAAAATCTTCCCGGCCGGGCGCGGTGGCTCAAGCCTGTAATCCCAGCACTTTGGGAGGCCGAGACGGGTGGATCACGAGGTCAGGAGATCAAGACCATCTTGGCTAACACGGTGAAACCCCGTCTCTACTAAAAAATACAAAAAACTAGCCGGGCGACGTGGCGGGCGCCTGTAGTCCCAGCTACTTGGGAGGCTGAGGCAGGAGAATGGCATAAACCTGGGAGGTGGAGCTTGCAGTGAGCTGAGATCCGGCCACTGCACTCCAGCCTGGGCAACAGAGCGAGACTCCGTCTCAAAAAAAAAAAAAAAGAAAAAAAAAAAGAAAATCTTCCCTACTAGTCAGGACTTTCCTTGAGGATAGGTATCATGTTTTGTCATATACTCCAAAAACACCAAGCCCAGTGTCTTCTATATAAATAAATACCTGTGGAATCAGGAAGATAATATATATCTTGGTTACTTAAAATATAATGAAAATAGGCAATATGATTAAACATACTTTAGTAAAAGCATTCAGAGTAAACTGCACAGACACTGAACATATGACTTGGTAACATCTTTTAGGAGGCTTTCTTTTTTGAGAAATAGCTCTTAAACTACAGTGACAGACTTTTTTGAGAAATAGCTCTTAAACTGCTCTTAAACTGCAGTTTAAAAACTAGAAATTTGTAGAGGTATAGATGCATTTATAGCAAACTTGGAAAACAGCTTTCAGAATTCTGGGTATATAAGGAAGCCAACAGCATGGTTCATTTAGAGCCTTTTTCCTTAGGACATATGTTGCAAGAATTACTACTCTTACAAATGCAACAGATTCATTGCTCATTACTATAGCAAGTGTTTTAACCCAAAGCAGATTTGTTCTTCATCTATTGGTCCATTTGATATAATTCCATATTATTTTAGTTATCATTATAAATGCACACACTTTCTATTGTCTACTTATTCATTAATTCACAAATATTTACTGAGGGCCTGCTACGTGGCAGTCACTCTTCTTGGTGCGGGGATATAGCAGTGAACAAACAAAAATCACTGCACTTGTGGAAATTTTATTCTAGGGATAAAATATCAGACAATAGTCATGATAAATCAATAAAATACGTAATAAATTAGACAATGTTAAGTGCTAAGTAAAAAAATAAAGCAGAGAAGGGCTGTAGGAAATATGAAGGAGTAGAATTTTAAATAGAGTGGCCAGGGAAGGGTTCACGAAGAAGTGACATTTGGGTTAAGTCCTGAGGAAGCAAGGGAGATAGTCCTGCAGATATCTGAGGGTAGAACATTCCATGCGGGGAGAATTCCAAGTTGCAAAGGCCTTGAGGTGAAATAGTGCCTGGAATTGAGGAATATCAAGGAGGCCAGTATGTCTATGGGGGAGGAAGTAGTTGGAGATGAGATCAAAAAGGTGACAGGAGGCTAGGTCATAAAGGACTTCACAGGAAAGGAAGCCACTGAAGGTTTTGAACAGAGTGACATGATCTGATTTTTTCACAGGTTCACTCTGGCCACTGAGTTTTGAGAACAGTGTGAAAGAGGGTAGGGTGGGAATACAGAGACGGTCTAGAAGACTGCTATAATCCAGACAAGAGGTGGTGGTGGCTTGAACCAGAGTGGTAGCAAGTGGCTAGACTCTGGATGTATTTCGAAGATAGTATTCAGAGGATTTGAAGACAGAATATGAAGTGAGGTTATCCAGTATTTGTGATATAGTTACATTTCCACTGTTCTCTCATAAGTGATGAAAAAGAAACAATTTCTCACAAGTTGTCTGACATTCTCAGAGTTTGACGGTCCTGATATTCAACTTTCTTTTGTTCCTGAGTTTGAAAACACACCCCATTATTTCCATGTCTTACCTCAGCCTTGAGGATGAAGACGAGATGTAACTGTCTGAAGACTGACAGTTGCCAGCACTATCTCATGAGCTCTTCCTAGACTGTAAGCTCCACTAGGCTTATTTCATTCCCCTTGATGTCCTCAAAGCCTGACTCAGAACCTTGCACACGTTAGGGTCTCAAAAAATGTTTGTTGAATGGTTTAGTCTACATTTCCCATTCCCACTGGTTTTTTTTTTTTTTTTAAGTTTCACGGTGTCACCCAGGCTGGAGTGCTGCAGTGGCGCGACCATGGCCCACTGCATGCTCACCTCCCAGACTCAAGCAGTCCTCCCGCCTCGGCCTCCCGAGTAGCTGGGACTACAGAAGTGCGCCACCACGATTTGTTAATTTTTTGTGTTTTTAGTAGAGTTGAGTTTTCGCCATGTGGCCCAGGCTGGTCTCCAACTCCTGGCCTCCAACGATCCACCCGCCTTGGCCTCCCAAAGTGCGAGGATTACAGACATGAGCCACCGCGGCCTGCCTCCCAGTTATTGTAAAAGATTAAATTTTCACACTTGCTAATGTGAAAATGAATAATAAACTGAAAATAACATTAAGCCCTTATCAATTGCAGAATCACAAGCTACAGTGTGAATTTCAGTATTAAGGATAGTATGCTGGGGTACTGTCAAGTGGTCATTGAGCCTCTTGCACTTTTCACTCTTACTAGCTCAACCTAAAGGTGTTTTAGCTTCCCCGCACCTCCTAAGCGGAAGGACTGGCTTTGCTATTTGCAGTTAGGGCCGAGTGTCACAGCGCACCATGGAGTTCAGTCCCCTTTAAACGGGTACAAACGTCTCTGAAAGATCAGTCAACATGCGTTATCCGACTAGCGGGAGACCCCAGCCGCTCGCGGGCACAGCCACAAGCCCTGGAGACACTAGCCCGCGCTGCGCACGCCGGGAGTTGTAGTTCCTCCCACTCTCTCTCGCTGCCCGCCGGCATTCGTCGCACTAGCGCCTCCAGCGGCGCGCAGGCTCCGGGAAGCGCAGCGCGCGCGGACCCCGGGGGCAGTTTCCTAGCAACCGGCGCAGCTGCTACGTCACGGTGGCAGGTTCTAAGCGCTGCCGGGCACCGTAGGGCCGCCGTGTGTATCTTCCAGCATCTGCGGGCTGGTGGAAGCGCTGCTCACAGTCGGTGTCCGTACGTCTTCGTCCGCCATTACCCTCCTTATCCTGCTCCAGGTAGCGGACAGCCGCCTCCCGCCGCGCACCCTCCACTGAGGCCCGGGTCAGAGACTAGGGGCCGCCCGGCCCGCCCCTGCGCGGCCCTTTCCCCTGAGCCCGCGGAGCCCGCCGCCCCGGGCCTCGGGGGAACGATGCTGGAGTCCATTCGCGTGACGGGTGAGTGCAGGGAAGGGCTGGCCGCGGCGGGTGCGCGGGGCGGACCGGGGTCCCGCCGCCCGGGGTCCAGGTAATGGTAGCTACCGGCTGGGCGCGCCGCTCGGGACTCCACCCTGCGTCCCGACCCCTGCGGGGCGCTCAGGAGGCGCTCGCGAAAAGCCTACGGAGGGAAGAGAGAAATCGGCCCCTTTTCCTTTCGTCACTTATTATCAGTAAGTACATGCTGTGGAATCTCGTGAAAAATATTATAATAATAGACCGGTTGCTGGTCCTACAAAGGTACAATCCAAAGATTGTTAAATCTTATTTTCAAAACACGCTAGGTGTGTGATTAAGCTTCGTAATTTTCTAGAATAGTCAGAAAAAATAAGCTAAGTGAAAGAACACATCTGTATTTCAGTATTTATACTGTGTATATTTGTGTGTGTATGCTTTTATTCTTAAACAGTGAGAACATTTTGAGTTGATATTATAATAGGCCATTTTACAGTACAGATTATACCAAGGGTAAAACATGGGTCTTTAAACAGACCCCAGGTCAGAAAGTCCGAAAGTTTACCTGCATTTTAAAAAATTCAGTTCGATCTCTGGGAGCACAGAACTTGATTCTTACTATTTGTGAATCGCTATGCGTGTTAGCCATTAAAAAAAAAAAAAAACCTTACGTAATCTTAGAGTAATTTTCTAGGCCATTTTCCCAGCATTTGATTCTGTACGCAAACATTTTTGCAAGGCAGGGTTTTGACAGTTCAGAATTATGACGAAGAACAACGGAGTAAAGGGAAATACCTACTCCTCAAACTAGTGCCAAAATAAGGCCGGAATTTTAAATTTTAAAACAATGCAGTACCTAATAGACTATTTTTCTGTGAGCACTCTAACTGAAAAACCAAACCCCTTGCCAGTGAAAACATGATTTTAATTTTATACTGTTTTATTTCATGTTCAATGTTATACAGAGTTGATTTGTGCAGTCATGACATTGCCGCGATGTATCTCATTTATGTTGACAGGAAACATAGTTACAGGAGCTAAGATTGAAAAGGCAACTTTAATTGGCATTAGCGTTTTTAAAAATGTGATTTGATGTAGATGCTACTTTCGTCCTAAAACACAATTAAAATGTCAAAAGTTACTTAAAAGTACCATACCTCCTAAATATGGAGCAAGGTTTCTCAACCTCAGCACCATTAACTTTGTTGTTGTTGTTGTTTTTGAGACAGAGTCTCGCTCTGTCACCCAGGCTGGAGTGCAGTGGCGCTGCCTCTGCTCACTGCAATCTCCACCTCCCGGGTTCAAGCGATTCTCCTGCCTCGACCTCCCGAGTAACTGGGATTACAGACGCACGCCACCACGCCCGGCACATTTTTGTAGTTTTAATAGAGACAGGGGTTCACCATGTTGGTCAGGCTGGTCGGAACTCCTGACCTCAGGTGATCCTCCCACCTCGGCTTCCCAAAGTGCGGGATTACAGGCATGAGCCACTGTGCCCAGCCTAGCACTGTTAACTTTGGACAAGATAATTCTTCCTTGTGGGATGCTGTTCTCTGCCCCGACCCCATAATTGTGACAACTAAAAATCACAGTTGGGCAGGGGGGTGGGGGAGGGCAACATCTTCTTCTCCATAGAATCAGTGCCTTGAAGAAAAATGTAGATTTCTGTCACAGTGCACATTATTTAATTGAGAAATCACATAGATTAAAATTATTTTCCCAAACCGTAACAATCATTGTAGAGATACAAATAAAATAATATTAGTATTAGAAAGCAGATACTCTGATCATTTAGTCATGCAGAGTGATCTCTTGATATGTCAACATGTTGAGTTAGAAGTTTGAGAAGAGATACTTTAGAAAGTAGTAGACCCACTCCTCTTGTCTCATTTCCCTTCCTATAATTTAGTGGCGGTACATTTATCAGTTCAACCCTGTATGTTTGCAAACCCTGAGATAAATAATTTGGCAGTGAATTTCTATAGTACAATAAAGTTCAAATAGCCATTTGAGACCATTCAGGCCTCTAATTTACAATTCCTTTAAAAATAACTGGGTCATTTTTCAGACTACTTTCTCTCTTATATAGTACTTAACTAGTTGAAATCATTCTAGAGCCCGGTGCCCAGCATTTTACTGCGATATCAGAAAAACCCAATTTGGACAGCCAGAAACTTCATGTAGAGAGTTAAGCTGAAAACATGCCCTCCTCTCACCTGGTCATTCCCTCACGATTCATTGATATCTAAGATGGCCATGTTCTTCTTTTTGGTTAGCAGAACTTGATTGTGGTAAGAGTACTGATGGAAATGTGTTCATTTTTTTTTCAGCTCTAAAAGTTGTTACAAATATAGAACAGACTTATTATTTTATATTTCAGGAATGAAGCAATTACTTGTTTCTGAAATCACTTCCTATGTAATATCTTACCCACTTTTGACTTATTAGTATATGCTATCTCTGCTGTTTAAAAATGGAATCAAATCAGAAAAGGTTTTTTTTGACTTCTCATGGCCTTTTAAAGAGGAAGGTTCTCAGGCTGGGTGCAGTGGCTCACACTTGTAATCCCAGCACTTTGTGAGGCAGAGAGCAGATGGATTACCTGAGCTCAGGAGTTCGAGACCAACCTGGGCAACACAGCAAAACCCCATCTCTACAAAAAATTAAAAAATTAGCCGGGCATGGTGGCCTGCGCCTGTAGTCCCAGCTACTTGGAAGGCTGAGGCAGGAGTATCACTTGAGCGCCCAGGTGTCAGAGGTTGCAGTGAGCCAGAATTGCCACTGCACTCCAGCCTTGGTCACAGATTGAGACCCTGTCACAAAAAAAAAAAAAAAAAAAAAAAAAGAAGGTTCTACTTTAGCTTCTGGGATTTAAAAAAAAAAAAAAAGAGGGTTTATTATACTAAAGCCACTAAAATCTTGATTCTAAAATATAGATTAATTACCTTATTAACATGAAATTTGCCTTGGAATTCAAATTTAATGATTCAAAATATTTCCCTATGTACATTTTTCCATGTGGTGTTTCTGTAGGAGCTGAATATAATATTTAATGTGATACTAATAATAGTTAACAGAGGCTGCTTACTTATAGTCCAGCACTGTTCTCAGCACTTCACACATATTAACTTTTAAAATCCTTACAACAGTACTACGAAGTATGTATTATTATTATCATCCCATTTTACAGATAAGGAAACTATAGCACAAAGAAGTTATGTAACTTGGTCAGGGTTATAGCTATTAATAAACAGAGCCAAGATTCATACCAGACAGCTCCATTCCAAAGCCCATATTGTCAACTACTAGGAAAATCAGCTCACTATTATAGTGACTGTACACTGATTTGAGCCACAAAACCCAACCTCAAGATTTCATTTAATATCTGTGTCACATTATCTGATGGTTTGCTCAAGTGTTAGTTTTTAGGTTTTTAATCACAGGCAAGTATGTAATAATTTTTACCTGGGAAAATCCTATTTCACTTGAATGTAAATTTGTTGTTTTCAAAATAGAAGACATCTAGTTCATTCATTAACAAAATGCTGTGAGAAACCATATAAGATTATGTTCATTTATGATTTCCTATTGGCTTTATTTGTATGTGATGTAAGAAGTGATTAATGAGTCATTCCAGAATGAAGTGTCTTTATATCAAAGATGAATGTTTAAAAATACTGGAAACGAAAGTCTTAAGGCCAGCGTTAGGCCATACAGGATGAATATACCTAGGCACATAGCTCCTATTTGTTCTACAGTGGCAGGTACTTCCATTAAAACTTACCATTAAAACTTGTCTTCAACATCACTAATTGTTTCATTTTTCTTTTGCCTTCCTGGGATTATTTTTTCCACAGTGGTCGGGCAACTAAGTCTTTTACCCTTTCTTTCCTCTCAAATATTCTCTTCCCTTGTCTACTTCTCTGGCCACCCTTTCATAAGCAGGATAGTGAATGAGCAAAACCAAACACAGATGTATGTTGTAAAAAAGCTTATAATTTCATTGTTGAGGAAGTCTGTCATACAACAAATATAAACCTGCAACCATGATAAAGGACTTCGAAGAAGAGATATAAGGTGTTATGAGGTTCTAAAATGAAAGAGTTAAGGAAGGCTTCCTGACCAAGTGCTATTTGAACTGAAAGATGAGTGGGTATTAATCTAAGAAAAAGAGGGATAGAAGGGCCCAGCAGACACAGAGAGCAGCATGTGAAGAAGTATGCTCGGAGAGAGCATGGTAAGGATGAGATATGGTCAAAGTGAGAGAAGGCTGAAGTGGAGAAACTGAGGAACACAGTGTGAGGTGAGGCTGCAGAGGCAGAAGGATCTGACCGAGAGTGACCTCATAGACCACAGTTAGGAGTTTTGTCCATCCCAAGGGAAAGCCATGTTTGTTTCTGGCACATTCAGTGTTGTTTTAGATGATGTATAATGCTCACTCTTACCACAACCATCACCATCAAGGGTATCTAGACTACTCTGTATATTTCTAACTGTAAAAACAACAAACATACAAGTTTCTGACCCCAAAACAACAGTGTCCCATTATAAGTTACTAATAGAGCAACACTGAATTGCTCTTACCTGGGACTGTGAAATTTTTAGGAATCCTAAAGTACAGTCAAGTTTCTGAATTCCTGAATGACATTAGCAGTGCCTTTCGTCTCATTTTCTTAAAGTTGATAAGCTACATTGGTTGCTATTGAATTTAGAGATACTATAGTTAATAGATTATCTGTTATAGTGTGGACAAATTGAGCCATAAATATATTTTTAAGGATACTGATTTTATACATCCTTAAAAAAATTAAAGTGTAACTTAAAGTTTACAAGTCTTAAATGTGCAGGCCAATGACTTTGTACATACATAACCATTGCCCAGAACAGATAGAGAACATTTCCAGCACCTAACAGGTTTCCTGGTATCTCCTCCTAGATTATGATTCATCCCTCAAAGGTAACTGCTATTCTGACATCTAATACCATAAATTAGTTTTGCTGTTTTGGACTACATATAAACGGAATTATACACTATATAATCTTTTGATGTGGCTTCATTTGCTCAACATTGTCTGAGATACATCCATATTGTTGCTTACAATGTCAGTTTTCCTTTCATTGCCGTATAGTCTTCTGTTGTATGAGCCTACCACAATTTATCCTTTCTACTGTTGATATTGTTTGAGGTGTTTTTGTTTGTTTGTTTGTTCGTTTGTTTGATTTTTAGAGTTGGGGTTTTGCTATGTTCTGTAGGCTGGACTCAAACTCCTGGGTTCCAGTAATCTTCCAGCCTCAGCTTCCTAAATAGCTGGGATTACAGGCATGTGCCACTGTGCCTGGCTTCTTTTGAGTTTTAAGTGATGAAATTCTTGATAAAATTAAAGTTTACCTTGTTTGGGGATTATTTTGTTTTGTTTTGGCCTTTCTTTTGTTTGTAATCAAGTAACCTATTGTTTTGTGGTATAAAATTATCCCAGATTCTCAGGTTTTGTAAGTATTAGTGAACCACGGAAATTTCCATTTTGTAGGTCAAAACTGGTTGAATAGTATTTGCCACCAGGCTTTGTTTCTGGTGATCTTCCTTTTCAGCCAGAGACCTCTTGATTCCTATGAAACCTCACCTACTCACAGTTGTGAAACACTGCATTTAGAGAGCAGTGTCTCCCTTTTCCCCCATTCTTTTAGATGAGGAATGGGAGGTAACGATGGACTTAATGATTAGGCTAATATTACAGAGAGGTCATTGAAAGAGCTGGGAATGGATGTCAGGAATCTTGGTATCCTTTTCTCCTGTTCTAGATATATACTAAGCTTTCATTGTGTTGATTACTTCGGTATATTCATCTACTTGTGAATAGACTGTCAATTTTAATGTACAAATATTATTTACCCTTTTTTCTTCAGTATGGGTAATCAGGTTGGGGTGAACAATTTTCTTCTATCAACAAATTATTTTCATTCTTCCCAATATGATAGTGAAACAGATTGCTTGTAGCTTAAGTTTTACATTATATAATGAGTACCTTTAATGTGAGAAAGTATGCTTTTTAATTACCTTATTACTTTTCTGGGAAAACACGAGCTATACTTCCTCCAAATAAGTCTGTTTATGCTTTAAAAATGTTTTAATTCAGGAAAAAGGATTCAGAGAATAGGATGTTCTTTAATAAATTGTGTCAAATGTTATCAGCCTCTTAGTGTTCTTAACCATGTTCAGGTCTTTTTTTCACAAAATAAGCAATAGTATTTAAAATTACAAAAACAATCTCTTAGGTTCTATGATACTTTTTAATGCAACTGAAATACAATTACTGTGACTCTGAGAAATTAATTTATATCCATCTTGTATGAGTTGTGTGAAGGACCATGTGCTCCACTTTTATGAACTTCATGGGCTATCCAGCATTTAACAGGATTGGCATTTGTAAAATAAATAGACCATTAACACTCCCAAACTTTATTCAGCAGCAGATGGAGCTTCAAAAGGACTCGTGCTAAGCTTTTCAGGAGATAATTAGCAAGTGAACTGAAATGCTGTAATTCCTGGGGAGAGAGGTTCTGTCAGGCATATACTGTCATCCCGCTGCCATACTTCACTCCTCCTCGAGTATTTTGACAGGTGGTTTAGGACGGTTTTTTTTTTTTAGTATCTGGAAATGTATAGGCTGTTTCAGATGGCACGAAATTGTGAATTTGGAGGTCACTGATGCTTTATGACCACAGAACTCGGCAACTCCAGTTCTTTGGTCATAAAGCTACTAGGTCTTAGAAAACAAAGAGCATTTTTACATTGAATATTCATTTTAAAAAATCAGTACAACATATATGTAGTGAATCATCAAAACAGAAATTCTTCAGAGTAGTCTTATTTATTGATTTTAATTTGATGTAACTCCGTCCCTTTTTATTACGAAGATCAGTTGAGAAAACAATCTGATTTCCTCCCTTTGCCTTTCCGGCTATGGCTAGTCCTTACTCTACTTCCTAGGCTTATGCTTATTTGAGTTCTTTTATACTTTCCCTTTTCATGTCTATTTCGGTTTTTTTTCATTATCACCCCTTGTCTCCTAAGCTTGTGGTGTCGTTTTAGGGAAACCGACATTATTCCTGGGCATTCGGGCTACAGCCTGTGTCCTGGTTTTCCTTAGCCTGTTTGCCTGGCCTGCCCAGTTCTGACTGTTAGTTGACGACACACAAATTTATGAAACTCCTGAGAAACTGGGAGCTACCAGCCTATGATTAATGTTTTGTTTATTTGTCCAGTTAATTTTGTCTTGTTGAGTCTTTAACATTTATTGAACAGCTTCTTTGTACAACCTGTCTTCAACATGACCCTATGTGATCTAGCTCCTACCTCTAAACTTACACATATAATAGACATTTAGCCCCTGCAAGCTTTAGAGATAGCTTTGTTATCTTTTAGACGTCAGAATTCGGATTTCACATGCTGGCCTAGAAAATGTAAGTAAAAAGACTTTTAAATACCTTACATATTTGGATTATTATCTACTTTAGTACTGTCTCTTTACTCTAGACTCTATGACTCCTGGAATTTAAAAACTAATATTTAGATCAGAGTTTCTCTACCTTGATACTATTGACATTTTGAAATGAATATTTCTTTGTTGTAGGAGATTGTCCTATGCAGTGAAGGATGTTTAGCAGCATCCCTGGCCTTTACCTGCTAGATGCCAGTAGCCTCTCCCCGGTTGTGACAACCAAAATGTCTCTAGACATTGCCAAATGTTCCCTGGAGGGTAAAATCGCCTTCTGTTAGGAACCACTGGTTTAGGGTCTTTCCTGTTATATTTTCATGTCTGCAGTAATCTCATATTTGAATGGTCCCAGAACTACAAGTACATATTTATTCAGAATGGTTGCAGAATTGCATGTTTAGGGTCATTTATTTATTCACTTGTTTATTCAGTGAACATTTATTGACAGGAGTTGAGCTGGAGTCTTGTTCAGATGAGATGTATTTAAGACAAACTTCATCAGTTTAGAATTGAGTCTGAAAACCCTCAAGGGTCTACTTGAAATCTCCTCATCTGTTTCTCTTCACATTGCTTTCTTCCTCATCTAAACTATAGGTTATTGTTTGAGTCTTTTGTTTTTCATGTTTAATTATATACTACATTGTATTATTGTTGAAATCTTCATAGGAATGCCTTGTCTTCAGAGCCAGATTAGAAGCTGGTTATTGGTAAGAACAATGTGTTTATACAGTTGTTTATCAGAGCCATGTGCTGAATCAGTAGTATTCTACGTATTTGTTGAATGAAAGAATGCAGATCAACACAGTTTTAAAGTAGTGAATGCTCAACACTATATCCAGTGATTCTTACCTGTTTAAAGCACTTGCGAGTTCTAAAAACAAAGCTGCCCTCTCCTTCACTTGCCATTTGATATATTAATACCTTTGTAATAGTTCTTAAAATTTGCTTTTCTAACTTGCCAAGAAAAAAAGGCTTGTTTTTCTTTAACCTTAACATACAGCTTAGAATTATGAAGAAAATCAACCAGTTATTCATACTAAGTGACATTACTAAAACATGCTTGAAGATGCCATCTGTTTAATCTTAACAGTGGTTTTTGAGTAAATAAGGCTTTGTTGTTGTTCTTTTACTGATAGCTACCTTTTATATATTTCCAAATTTCAAGATTGTATTACCTTTGAAAGTGCCTTGGATTTTACTTTATTACTGAAAATACTATTTTAAAATATATGCTTTCTATGAAATCCACATTCTTTTTTTTTTTTTTTTTCTTTGAGATAAGGTCTCACTCTGTCACCCAGGCTGGAGTGCAGTGGCACAATCTCAGCTCACAACAACCTCTGCCTCCCAGGTTCAGGCAATTCTCATGCCTCAGCCTCCTGAGTAGCTGGGATTACAGGGGCCCACCACTATACCTGGCTAATTTTTGTATTTTTTGGTAGAGACAGGGTTTCACCATGTTGGCCAGGCTGGTCTCCAGCTCCTGCTCAAGTGATCTGCCTGCCTCGACCTCCCAAAATGCTGAGATTACAGGCGTGAGCCACTGTGCCCAGCCGAAATCTACATTCTTTTGTAGAATCAAGTATTCAGATTATTTATGTATATTATCTCACATATTAGACTTTGATCATCTAAATGGTTTGAAGCTAAGGATTTTTATAGATAATTTAACTTATATATACTCATAGAGAAGAGAAATGACAGTATCTAGCATGACCAAAGTTTAGTAATATCCTTTTAATATTTAAAATGTTTTTTTCTAATGATTATTGCAAAATTATGAAGTTTAAAGAATCTTCAGAATACCTTTCCTAATAAACAATTTGCTTCATCTGGTATCTTTGTTATTTCTTTTGTTTTGATTTTGTTTATTAACACAGAAAAGCTTCACTGGCCTGAGCAAGAACTTGCTAAGAAGTCTATTCTAAATGCAGAAGATTCATTCATCATTGACAGCAAAAGAAGCATTTCACATTTATCCTCGGGAGTGCTAAAAGACATTTTCACAACTGGAACCAGTAGTTACAATGTCCTACTACAGAGCAAGGAGGAAAAAAAGTATCACTCACAAAAACAGTCTTCCTCCACCTACTCCAAAAGATGTAGAAAAACCAGCAAATCTCCTAACACTCGTAGCAAAGATCCTCGCAGAATGAAAGCCCTGGTGCCGGTGACAAGCAGTGGTACTTGGTACTGCCTGGAGAGGCGGCCTGCTGTTTTTGTCACTAGTTCAGTGTCGAGTCCTGTAAAGTTTACACATGATATCTCTGTTACAGGGAATGGCATAGTACTGCCACCTAAACCCAAAAGCAAGGTCAAGTGGTGCCATTTCTCCACTCTTCCAAAGACAAAGCCACAGCCTCAGCTGTCTAGAAGCTTTGAAAAGGGAGATGACTTTTCTGGGAAGAAATTTTGTATACTGACTGCTATAAAACCCACCAACTTAGAGAAAGAAAAACTGAGATTCTTCAAATCTGACTATACCTACAATCCTCAGTTTGAGTATGCCAATCCTGCTCTGCCAAGCGTATTAGCTAAGCACAGCCACGCATCTGACCGATTTCTTAAGCAGGTAAAATGCCATTTCAATAGTGGTAGTTCATTTATATGTACTAAAACAATTATCTATGATCTTATAAGCAAAAACAAAGACATTTTAAAATATTCAAATTATTTCTTTTTTTTTTTTTTAATTCAAATTATTTCTATGTTATGGTTAATTCCCACTCAGGACATGTAAATATGTGACAAGATGAGTATCACCTGTATATAAACTACATTGCTCTCATCAAAATTTATAATCTGTTACATAGACTGTCTGTGACAGGAAGCAATTATATTAGGAAAACAGCTTCAGATTCTGGTTCTAAGCTTTCATGTGGGAGTTACAAACTTGTGGCCAATTTAGCCGCCTACAGACAAGTGTTCGGTAGCCCACATTACATTTTTGTTTTCTAATTGATTTATTTTTTGTTTTTTGTTTTTTTTTTTTTGAGACAGATTCTCGCTCCATGCCCAGGCTGGAGTGTAGTGGCGCGATCTTGGCTCACTGCAATCTCTGCCTCCTGGGTTCAAGCAATTCTTGTGTCTCAGCTTCCCCAGTAGCTGGGACTACAGGCCCCCCCCACCATGCCCAGCTAATTTTTAGTGAAGATGGAGTTTCACCATTTTGGCCAGGCTAGTCTCGAACTCCTGACCTCCAGTGATTTGCCCGCCTTGGCCTCTCAAAGTGTTAGGGTTACAGGTGTGAGCCACCATCCCTGGCCTCTAATTGATTTTTTAATGTCTTAGATGGAGCATACAATCCCTGGTTCTTCCTATTGTGTTAAATTCCTGGCTTGCTTAGGCTCCAGTAAGTAGTTTGGGAACTGAAGCTTGATTCTTGTCCATGAGCTTGTTAATGCTTCACTGAAATTGTTAATCATCATCAAATAAATATTTAAGCACTTATTCAAAGATTAAAAAAATGGGATTTTCAAAATTATCTTCAAGGTTAGCAAATTATGATGTGAATGATATGAATAATACTTTTAAATTGCTCACTTTAAGTCCTTAGCAGTTTTGTGTTTTACAGGACTATAATACATTTCAGAACCTCATTTAAGTATTTAAGAAGAAATTAGCTAATGTTTATCTGCAGGGCATAGTTTTGAGATCATAAAGGCCGACAATATTTGGTCAAATTAACTTTGTTCAGGTTCTTATATTAGCTTCAATGTGGCATTGTCAGTGACTGAAAGTCTGTTTATAGGATAGGTAAAACTGCATGGTTCCTCTCTCCTGTGGTGCATGTCCTATTTTACCATTTTTGCTGATAATAGTTACTTGGTCTCGCAGCCAGCAGATATTTGGCTGTTTATTATAGATAACATGGAATCTGGCCAGTCTTTTGAAGCCATTATGTAAAACTTAATTATGTAAAGCCATTATGTAAAGATTAAAATAATTTTAATCATGGTATTTACTTTCCTTTATTAGGATCTCTTTTTACTGCTTCTGTATTCTTTAATGAGTATTTGCTTTTTTAAAAATGTGCTGAGATTGTGCTAAAAATTGTGATCCAAATTGATAAGTTACTAATATAAAGTGGCACTTTTGGATGGGAGAAGGCAGCATTAACATAGTGATTTCATAATCCACTCTTAGGCTGTACTACTTCCACATTGTAAAATGGAGTGAAGAAAATACCTGCTTTAGATTATTTTGATAATTAAATGAGAGGATGCTTAGTGCATATATTGCAGTTATCATCGTGCTTGACACCTGAAAAGCACTAATAAAGAGGTTAGCTGTTATTTTTATTTCTATTTGGCAGTCATTCTTACATGTGATTTTTTTTATGTGTGGAAATTGCAGTTGATTGAACAAGGCTTTCACAAATATAAATTTTACAATGATAAAAATCCTATTTGCATTTTCCCCCTGATGCTGAAAGAGATGGCTGAGAGTTATTTACCAGTATTCCTTAATTTGGAGACCTACCCCACCCCTGCTTGTTGGGAAGGATATTTCCAACTATTAGATTAAAAATAATGCTCTTTGATTTCTCTGGAAGGCAGTTTGGGAGCCTCAGCAGCCCCACAGATTGAGAATTGACACTGCTTGGCCTGTGGCTTTGCAATTTTAATTTTGACCCAATTCCAGCTTTAGGAGATTAATCCTACACTTGAATTACTTGAGACTTCTAAGCAGCACTAGCAATCTTAGCTGACTTGTACTGCAGATGCCACCATTTGGGAGCACATTCTCAATAAATGCCAAGTCTACTGTTTAAAACACTTTAATCAAAGAAATACATGGTACAAGACCTCTGGGAAAATATACTTAAATTCTTATTCAGCTACCAAATGAATAATGACATGATATCATACATCCATCTCCTCCTTAGATAAAGCAGCAGCTTCAAGGCTAGTCTCCGGGACTCAGAAACATGATACCCAAAGGGGCCAGAATGGCCAAGTAGCCCCATGGTCTCTGGATGCTACCTTTGAGGCCTTGCCAACCCCCAGCTGACAGTCTCTTGAGTTTCACAATCTGGATCTTGGTAAAGCAGGCAATCTGTATTGTTTTGCAGGATGATTGTGGTCCTCTTAAGTGCACAGATTGGTGGAATGATGCTAGACTTTCATGCACAGATAAGTCTGCCACAGTGGAACCGAGGCAGTGCTCATGCTCTGTTTTCCCCATCATTGTCAAGGAGTTCCAGGCCTCAAGTTTTTTGGTCTAGGCAGTGTGTCCCTAGGGAGGCACTGAGACCACTGAGGTGATACAGGGCAAACAGCAGGCTGCAGGACTAGAATATAATTCTAGGTGGAGCCTGCTGAGCCCTGCCTTGCTGCATGTTGGCAGCCATGGTAGCCTCAGCTTCCTGACTATCTTAGATATGTTTAAACTTGACAGAAACTCAAGATGTCTGTTTTCTGTGGCTTTGGACCTTTGCAGAAAACAGCACAGTGCTTCATAGGTGCTAAGGAAGGGATCTGGAATTAGAGCCTGCAGAAAGCTACTTGGGGTCAGGTGCATTCTCACCAGTGGGTCAGAAGTAGATTCTTAGTGTGCTCTTGAGCAGTAAATAGTTCAGATAAAAGCTGTATGTTATCTTAAGTTCATATGAGTTTTGTATCATACTTCATATTGTATCTTTATTCTAATAAAGAAAAAGTAAATTGCCTATCTTCAAGTAAAATGGATACTTTAAGAATAAACAAGGAGGCTGGGTATGGTGGCTGACACCTGTAATCCCAGCACTTTGGGAATCTGAGGCAGGTGGATCACTTGAGGTCAGGAGTTCGAGACTAGCCTGACCAACATGGTGAAACCCTGTCTCTGCTAAAAATACAAAAAATTAGCCGGGCGTGGTGGCAGGCGCCTGTAGTCCCAGCTACTTGGGAGGCTAAGGCAGGAGAATCGCTTGAACCTGGGAGGTGGAGGTTACAGTGAGCCGCGATCGCGCCACTGCACTCCAGTCTTGGTGATAGAGTGAGACACTGTCTCAAAAAAAAAAAGGCATAAACAGGGAGTATCTTCCCATGATTCTGGCAACCTCTCTATTCTCCTGCAAGGTGAAAAACAGAAAGTACTAAAGCTTTGCCAACAAAAAACAACTGCTTTCTTGAACAGCTTACTCTCAGAAGATTACATAGTAACAATTACCTGTAAAATTAGCCCTGTCACCAAAAGACCTGTAGCATCTTTTTTTGAGACAGGGTCTTGCTGTGTTGCCCAGGTTGGAGAGCAGGGGTGTGATCATAACTCACTGTAGCCTTGAACTGCTGGACGCAAACGATCCTCCCCATTTAGCCCCCAGCCCCAGTAGCTGGGACTCACAGGCACGCACCAGCACAGAGGCTAGTTTTTTAAAACTTTTTGGATAGGTGGGAGGTCTCACTATGCTGCCTTGGCTGGTCTCTTGAGCTCAAGTGATCCTCTGGCTTTGGCCTCCCGAAGTGCTAAGATTACAGGAGCCACTGCGCCCGGCCTGACCTGTAGCATCTTGAGGGGAAAGCACAGACAAGGCACCTTCTGGGAAGAAAAACAGCAATCAGGAAAAGCCAGAACACTGTATGTCTCAGAGCAAGCAGAGGTTCTGATCAGAACAAAGTCATAATTTACTAACTACAAACATACTTTTTTTTTTTTTTTTTTTGAGATGGAGTCGCACTCTGTTGCCCAGGCTAGAGTGGCCATATCCACTCACTGCAGCCTCCACCTCCCAGGTTCAACCAATTCTCCTGCCTCAGCCTCCTGAGTAGCTGGGATTAGAGGCACCTGCCACAACGCCAGGATAATTTTTGTATTTTTAGTAGAGGTGATGTTTCACCTCATCTGTTGGCCAGGCTGGTCTTGAACTCCTGGCCTCAAGGGATCCACCCACCTCGACCTCCCGAAGTATTGCGATTATAGGTGTGAGCCATTGTGCCCGGCCCATACTTTCTAATAATACAACATTAAGAGTGATATATCTTGATTTATTATAAAAAGACATATCCATGAGTGAAGCAGTATGGTTGCAGTAAGAGTTGAAAAAGAAAGCTGCAAGAAAAGTTCATTTTTTTTTTTTTTAAGATGGAATCTCACTCTGTTGCCCAGGCTGGAGTGCAGTGGGGCAATTTTAGCTCATTGCAACCTCCGCTGCCTAAGTTCAAGTGATTCTCCTGCTTGGTCCTCCCAAGTAGCTGGGATTACAGGCATGCGCTGCCATGCCCGGCTATTTTTTTGTATTTTTAGTAGAGACAGGGTTTTGCAATGTTGGCCAGGCTGGTCTCAAACTCCTGACCTCAGGTGATCCACCCTCCTCAGCCTCCCAAAGTGCTGGGATTATAGGCATGAGCCACTGTGCCCGGCAAAAAGTTTATTATTCAAAAAGTGTTCGATGTTTCTCAAAAAAGGCATTTTCATCACAACCATATAATTTAAGAGTTAGCGTATCATTTGATATTGATAGATGTCTATTTGAGTGGAAAAACTATTCTCCTTGTGTTATTGTAACTTAATTTTTTTTTTTTTTTTTAAACAGAATCTCCCTTTGTCACCCAGGCTGGAGTACAGTGGTGCGAACATGGCTCACTGCAGCCTTGACCTCCTGGGCACAAGCAATCCTCCCACCTCAGCCCCCTATGTAGCTAGAACTATAGGCATGTGCCACCATGCCTGGCTAATTTTTGTATTTTTTGTGCAGACGAGATTTTACCACATTGCCGGGGCTGGTTCCAAACTCCTGAGCTCATGCAGTCCACCTGCCTCAGCCTCCCAGAGTGCTGGGATTACAGGCATGAGCCACCATACCTGGCCCTAAATTTTTTACTACTTAAATTTAGTGGAAGTTAATAGTTCTATGCTGTCAAGAGTAACTTAGGCCGGGCGCGGTGGCTCAAGCCTGTAATCCCAGCACTTTGGGAGGCCGAGGCGGGTGGATCACGAGGTCAGGAGATCGAGACCATCCTGGCTAACATGGTGAAACCCCGTCTCTACTAAAAATACAAAAAACTAGCCGGGCGTGGTGGCGGGCGCCTTTAGTC